>NC_091979.1:142142421-142491714 GCF_044704955.1 Pristiophorus japonicus | reverse complement strand
GTATTGGTGATGATTGGGATAACTTTATTGAGAGACAGCGGCAAAGTTTTGTCACTAAGGAATGGTTGGGACAGGATTCGGCCGACAAACGCAGGGCTCATCTCCTGACGTTTTGTGGATCCAGAACGTACTCCCTGATGAAGGACCTTCTAGCGCCAGAGAAGCTGGCGGACAAGACGTTTAAAGAGCTCAGTAAGTTGATCGGGGAACATTTTAAACTGGCAAGCAGCACGCACATGGCGAGACACCAGTTTTACACGCACCAGCGGTTAGAAGAGCAAAACGTTCCAGACTTCATGGCAGACCTCCGGCGACTGGCGAGCCTATGTAAGTTCCCAGATGCATGCAGAGCGGAGATGCTGCAAGACTTTTTTATTGAGGGCATCGGGCACGCTGGGGTTTTCAGGAAACTGATTGAGACCAAAGACTTGACCTTGGAAACGGCGGCTCTGATAGCCCAGACATTTATCTCAGGGGAGGAAGAGACCAGAATGATGTATTGACCATCAGACCAGCGGATGTATTGACAGTCATTTTCCAACATTCCATAGACTCTGGATCAGTTCCTATCGAGTGGAGGGTAGCCAATGTAACCCCACTTTTTAAAAAAGGAGGGAGAGAGAAAACAGGGAATTATAGACCGGTCAGCCTGACATCGGTAGTGGGTAAAATGATGGAATCAATTATTAAGGATGTCATAGCAGCGCATTTGGAAAGAGGTGACATGATAGGTCCAAGTCAGCATGGATTTGTGAAAGGGAAATTATGCTTGACAAATCTTCTGGAATTTTTTGAGGATGTTTCCAGTAGAGTGGACAAGGGAGAACCAGTTGATGTGGTGTATTTGGATTTTCAGAAGGCTTTCGACAAGGTCCCACAGAAGAGATTAATGTGCAAAGTTAAAGCACATGGGATTGGGGGTAGTGTGCTGACATGGATTGAGAACTGGTTGGCAGAGTAGGAGTAAATGGGTACTTTTCAGAATGGCAGGCAGTGACTAGTGGGGTACCGCAAGGTTCTGTGCTGAGGCCCCAGCTGTTTACATTGTACAGTAATGATTTAGCCGAGGGGATTAAATGTAGTGTCTCCAAATTTGTGGATGACACTAAGTTGGGTGGCAGTGTGATGTACTGGCCTGGTGTCCGGGTTTATGTAAATCACTACCTTGGCCCCCATGAAAGTGCCGATGCCGGGTTGAAATTATGATTCAAATTTGTCCAGGACCTGTGAGCATGATACCCCGCTCCACAGAAGAAATTGCATTGACAATTGACATCGCCCCATTTCCAGTTCATGACAACAAGCCAACTCCTCTCCAGTAGTGCGGCACCATCCCCCGGGACAATCCAGAGTAGCAACCTGTTCTCCGAATCTTTGTGGGCCACGACTACCGTGGCGCTGCCCATCACCGGAATGATCTCCTTTGTATATGTCCGTAGCTGTGCGTCAATCGGCAATAATTTTGGCCTCCTGGCCTTGGACACCCACAACCTTTTGAACTGTTTGATACTCATCAGGGACTGGCTGGCCTCTGTGTCTAGCTCCATTGATACTGGCATGCCTTTGAGGAGCACTTTCATCATTATCGGTGGCGTCCTGGTATATGAACTGTATATGTGCTCCACATGAACTCACTGAACTTCAGCTTCAAGTGATTCCCCCCAGTATTCATTTGGCCTCGTAGGGTTTACATCGGGCCCATCCTTCTCGTACATCAACCTGGCTGCAGGCTTCCTGCACATACACGCCAAGTGACCGCTGACGTTGCAGTTTCTGCAGATATATTGCTGATACCTGAAAGCTCTGGCTGGGTGTTTGCCTCCACACCTCCAGCATGAACTGGAGGCCCCATTGTTGGAAACAAAAGGTCCATTACCAGTCGATCGTCTCTGACTGTCCCTGTGACTGTCCTTCAGTGCACCATTAACAGGTGTTGATGGCCCCATTACTGGCCGCATTGTCCATTGCGATGGCATGAATCGCCGTTCAGCTAGCCATTGTCTCTGCTGAATTCCCCCTTTGGGTTCGACTACATGCTGGGGCATGTCCGATTGCCCTTGTCTGTCGAGAGAACTGTGTGCCGCGTTAACAATGTTGATTCCCTGGTCGTTTGCCGCATTTGAGCCAAGATTTTTATCATACATAGAAACATAGAAAATAGGTGCAGGAGTAGGCCATTCGGCCCTTCGAGCCTGCACCGCCATTCAATGAGTTCATGGCTGAACATGCAACTTCCGTACCCCATTCCTGCTTTCTTGCCATACCCCTTGATCCCCCGAGTAGTAAGGACTACATCTAACTCCTTTTTGAATATATTTATTGAATTGGCCTCAACAACTTTCTGTAGTAGAGAATTCCACAGGTTCACCACTCTCTGGGTGAAGATGTTTCTCCTCATCTCGGTCCTAAATGGCTTACCCCTTATCCTTAGACTGTGACCCCTGGTTCTGGACTTCCCCAACATTGGGAACATTCTTCCTGCATCTAATCTGTCTAAACCCGTCAGAACTTTAAACGTTTCCATGAGATCCCCTCTCATTCTTCTGAACTCCAGTGAAAACAAGCCCAGTTGATCCAGTCTTTCTTGAAATGTCAGTCCCGCCATCCCGGGAATCAGTCTGGTGAACCTTCGCTGCACTCCCTCAATAGCAAGAATGTCCTTCCTCAGGTTAGGAGACCAAAACTGTACACAATACTCCAGGTGTGGCCTCACCAAGGCCCTGTACAACTGTAGCAACACCTCCCTGCCCCTGTACTCAAATCCCCTTGCTATGAAGGCCAATGTGCCATTTGCTTTCTTAACCGCCTGCTGTACCTGCATGCCAACCTTCAATGACTGATGTACCATGACACCCAGGTCTCGTTGCACCTCCCCTTTTCCTAATCTGTCACCATTCAGATAATAGTCTGTCTCTCTGTTTTTACAACCAAATTGGATAACCTCACATTTATCCACATTATACTTCATCTGCCATGCATATGCCCACTCACTGAACCTATCCAAGTTACTCTGCAGCCTCATAGCATCCTCCTCGCAGCTGACACTGCCACCCAACTTAGTGTCATCCACAAATTTGGAGACACTACATTTAATCCCCTCGGCTAAATCATTACTGTACAATGTAAACAGCTGGGGCCTCAGCACAGAACCTTGCGGTACCCCACTAGTCACTGCCTGCCATTCTGAAAAGTACCCATTTACTCCTACTCTGCCAACCAGTTCTCAATCCATGTCAGCACACTACCCCCAATCCCATGTGCTTTAACTTTGCACATTAATCTCTTCTGTGGGACCTTGTCGAAAGCCTTCTGAAAATCCAAATACACCACATCAACTGGTTCTCCCTTGTCCACTCTACTGGAAACATCCTCAAAAAATTCCAGAAGATTTGTCAAGCATAATTTCCCTTTCACAAATCCATGCTGACTTGGACCTATCATGTCACCTCTTTCCAAATGCGCTGCTATGACATCCTTAATAATTGATTCCATCATTTTACCCACTACCGATGTCAGGCTGACCGGTCTATAATTCCCTGTTTTCTCTCTCCCTCCTTTTTTAAAAAGTGGGGTTACATTGGCTACCCTCCACTCGATAGGAACTGATCCAGAGTCTATGGAATGTTGGAAAATGACTGTCAATACATCCGCTGGTCTGATGGTCAATACATCATTCTGGTCTCTTCCTCCCCTGAGATAAATGTCTGGGCTATCAGAGCCGCCGTTTCCAAGGTCAAGTCTTTGGTCTCAATCAGTTTCCTGAAAACCCCAGCGTGCCCGATGCCCTCAATAAAAAAGTCTTGCAGCATCTCCGCTCTGCATGCATCTGGGAACTTACATAGGCTCGCCAGTCGCCGGAGGTCTGCCATGAAGTCTGGAACGTTTTGCTCTTCTAACCGCTGGTGCGTGTAAAACTGGTGTCTCGCCATGTGCGTGCTGCTTGCCAGTTTAAAATGTTCCCCGATCAACTTACTGAGCTCTTTAAACGTCTTGTCCGCCAGCTTCTCTGGCGCTAGAAGGTCCTTCATCAGGGAGTACGTTCTGGATCCACAAAACGTCAGGAGATGAGCCCTGCGTTTGTCGGCCGAATCCTGTCCCAACCATTCCTTAGTGACAAAACTTTGCCGCTGTCTCTCAATAAAGTTATCCCAATCATCACCAATACAGTATACCTCTCTTCTGTGCTGTTAGTGGCCATGCTCGCGTGGTTTAAATCCCAGTTTCTCGTCGCCAATGATATGTCCTTACTATACAGTAAAAATGCACAAGAGGCCCATACTTGAGAGAAGGTCACTCTGTGACCAGTTATCTTTATTACCAAGACCTCAAGTGATGAAGGTGTGTGGAGCTTCCCCTTTTATACCTGAAAGTCCAGGTTAGGAGTGTCTCCCACAAGTTCACCCCCTTGTGAACATTCTCAAGGTGTGCAACTTAGGTCAGCTTATACATGGGTTACAATGATAGTTGAATACATGACAGAGCAGTTATAATCAGTGATGCTCAACAGGGCAGAACTTGAGGAGCGCAGACATCTCAAGGGGGAGGGGGAGGGTTTTGTGAGGCTGAAGGAGATTACAGAGATGGGGAGGGGTGAGTCCATGGAGGGATTTGTAAACAAGGATGAGAATTTTGAAATCGATGCGTTGCTTAACTGGGGGCCAATGTAGGATGATCTCAAGTTTACATAGGGTAGAATGTGGGAGGCCAGCCAAGAGTGCGTTGGAGTAGTTAAGTCTAGAGGTAACAAAGACATGGATGAGGGTTTCAGCAGCAGATGAGCTGAGGCAGGGGTGGTGACGGGTAATGTTACGGAGGTGGAAATAGGGGGTTTTAGTTGAGCCACGGATATGTGGCCGGAAGCTCATTTCAGAGTCAAATATGACACCTAGGTTATGAATGGTCTGGTTCAGCCTCAGACTGATGCTAGGTAGAGGGATGGAGTCAGTGGCTAGGGAACTCAGCTTGTGGCGGGGATCAAAGACATCGGCCCTGAAATTCCGGTCAGAGGCTTTCCGCGGGCAATTGCCTCTGACCGGAGAATTTTTCCGAAAGTACCTGGTGGTCCGGGAGGAGCATGAGATTCCGTTGGGGAGGCCTACTCTTCCCGCACTACGAAACACGCTCCCGTCCTCGAGGTTCCCACGCAGAAGATGCAGTCACGTGTGACTGCTCAACCAATCAGGCAACGTATTCTCAATTAATAGCAATGAGAACTCCGTATCTACAAGTTCTCATTGCTATTAATTGAGAAAAAAAAACCAAACAAAGTAACACCAATTAAAATATAAAAAACACACCTCACATAATTAAAATTAATTGAAATTAAAGTTAATAAATATCTTCGAGAAAAAATATTTTTCTGAGTTTTGAAAAGATTTTTTAATTATGGTTTAAAATAAATTTAACGTAGTGAGCAGGAAAAATAAAATGTGTATCTTTAATTTTATTTTTGATGTTTTAAGTGTGTTTTATGACTCTTATACCTGTAAAAGTAGGTTATGCGCCTGCTTTTACCAGGCGCAAGAGGTTTGAGGACATTTGCTGGGTAAGATATGGGTAAATCCCACAATAGAAACATAGAAACATAGAAATTTACAGTGCAGAATGAGGCCACTTCAGCCCATCGTGTCTGCGCCAGCCGACAAAGAGCCGCACGGCCCTTGGTCAGCAGCCCTAAAGGTTACATATAAACCTATGAACAATGACGGAAAGGCAAAGAGCACCCAGCCTAACCCGTCCACCTCACACAACTGCGACACCCCTTATACTGAAACATTCTGCACTCCATCCCAACTGGAGCCATGTGATGTCCTGGGAGAGGCAAAAACCAGCTAAAAACCCAGGCCAATTTTGGGAGAAGAAATCTGGGAAAATTCCTCTCTGACCCATCCAGGCGATCGAAACTAGTCCAGGAGATCACCCTGGCCGTATTCGATTCCCTGCAGTACTTACCATTATATCTGCGCCGTCCAACAAAAGGTCATCCCGTCTAATCCTAATTAGCAGCTTTGGGTCTGTAGCCCTGCAGGTTATGGCACTTTAAGTGCCCATTCAACCATCTCTTAAAAGTGATGAGGGTTTCTGCATCCACCACTCTTCCAGGCAGTGAGTTCCAGATCCCCACAACCCTCTGCGTAAAGAAACCCCCCACTCAAATCCCCTCTAAACCTTCCACCAACCACCTTAAAACTATGCCCCCTCATAATAGACCCTTCCACCAATGGAAATAGGCCCTTACTATCCACTACATGCAGGCCCCTCAATATTTTATACATCTCAATGAGGTCTCCTCTCAAACTCCTCTGTTCCAATGAGAACAAACCCAGCCTATCCAATGTGTCCTCATAACTAAGATTCTCTATTCCAGGCAGCATCCTAGTAAATCTCCTCTGCACCCTCTCTAGTGCAATCATGTCCTTCTTATAATACAGCGACCAGAACTGCACGCAGTACTCCAGCTGTGGCCTAACCTAAGTATTATACAATTTGAGCATAACCTCCCTGCTCTTATATTCTATGCCTCGGCCAATAAAGGCAAGCATGCCGTATGTCTTAACCACCTTATCCACCTGGCCTGTAACTTTCAGGGATCTGTGGACAAGCATTCCAAGGTCCCTTTGTTCATCTACACTATTAAGTGGCCTATCACTTAATGTGTATACCCTTTCCTTATTAGCCCTCCCAAAGTGCATTACCTCACACTTCTCTGAATTAAATTCCATTTGCCACTGCTCTTCCCACCTGACCAGTAGATTGATATCCTCCTGCAGCCCATGACTTTCCTCTTCATTATCAACCACACCACCAATTTTAGTGTTGTCTGCAAACTTCTTAATCATACTCCCTATATTCAAATCCAAGTCGTTGATATATATCACAAAAAGCAAGGAACCCAGTAGTGAGTCCTACGGAACCCCATTGGAAACATCCTTCCAGTCACAAAAACATCCATCAATCATTACCCTTTGCTTCCTACCTCCAAGCCAATTTTGGATCTAACTTGCCACTTTACCAGGGATCCCATGGGCTTTAACCTTCATGACCAGTCTACCATGTGGGACCTCATCAAAAGCATTGCTAAAGTCCATATATACTACATCGTACACACTGCCCTCATCGACCCTCTTGGTTACCTCCTCTAAAAATTCAATCAGGTTAGTCAAACACGATCTTCCCTTAACAAATCCGTGCTAACTGTCCCTAATTAATCCTTGCCTTTCCAAATGTAGATTTCAGAATTTTCTCCAATAATTTTCCCACCACTGAGGTTAGGTTGACAGGTCTGTAATTACTCGGCCTATCCCTTTCTCCCTTCTTAAACAAGGATACTATATTAGCTGTCCTCCAATCCTCCGGCACCATGCCCAGATCCAAGGAAGACTGGAAAATGATGGACAAGGCCTCTGCTATTTCCTCTTTTACTTCGCTCAACAGCCTGGGATGCATTTCATCCGGGCCTGGGGACTTATCTACTTTCAAAGCTGCTAAACCCCTTAATACTTCCTCTCTCATTATATTTATTTCATCTAGAATATCACACTCCTCCTCGATAGCTGTATCTGCATTGCCCCTTTCCTTTGTGAAAACAGATGCAAAGTATTCGTTAAGAATCTTACCAACATCTTCCACCTCCTGGTGTCTAATCGGCCCTACCCTTTCTTTAGTTACCCTCTTAGTCTTAATATATTTATACGACATCTTAGGGTTTTCCTTAATTTTAGTGGCCAAGAATTTCTCGTGCTTTCTCTTAGCATTCTTAATATCCTTTTTAATTTGGCCTCTTAATTTTCTACATTCCTCTGAAGATTCTATAGTATTTAGCCGTCGGCATGTGACATAAGCGTCCCTTTTTTTCTTTATCCTCCCCTGTAAGTCCCTAGACATCCAGGGGGCTCTAGAATTACTTTTCCCAGCCTTATTCTTTAAAGGCCTTCTGGATCTACTCCTTAAATGCCTCCCACTGTTCCGACACTGATTTACCCACAAATAGCTGTTTCCAATCCACTATGGCCAAACCGCTCCTTAACTTAGCAAAATTAGCTTTTTCCCAATTCGGAACTTTTATTCCAGGCCTATCCTTGTCCTTATCCATAACCAACTTGAATCTGACTGAATTATGGTCACTGGCACCCAAGTGCTCTCCCACTAATGTCCTTTCAACCTGCCCAACATCATTCCCCAAAACTAAATCCAAGACCGCCCCCTCCCGTGTTACATACTGACTAAAAAAGTTCTCTTGAATGCATTTCAAGAACTCCGCACCCTCTATACCCTTCACACTAAATTTGCCCCAATCAATATTTGGATAGTTAAAGTCCCCTACTATTACTACCCTCTGGTTTTTGGACTTCACAGCAATTTGCCTACATATTTGCTCCTCTATCTCCTTCCCACTGTTTGGGGGTCTATAATACATGCCCAGCAGTGAGATCACCCCTTTTTTATTTTTCAATTTGACCCATATTGCCTCATTTGATGATCCCTCTGACATATCATCCCTCCTCACCTTTAATCAGTTTCTTTAATCAGTACCACAAATTCCCTTACAAATGTCCTCGCTCCCGAGATGCGGAGGATCTGTCAAGCTGGAACTTGACAGATCGGAAAAGCCAGTTTTCAGCATATGCGCATTGTGCGCTGAAAACCGGCTTTTCCGATGCCTCCCTGGGTCCGTAGAGACTCCGTACGGACCCGAGGAGGTCGGAATTTCTGGGCCAATGGCTTCGGTCTTCACAGTATTTAATTGTAGAAAATTTCTGCTCATCCAGTACTGGATGTCGGACAAGCAGTCTGACAATTTAAAGACCATAGAGGGGTGGAGAGAAGTGGTGGTGACCTCATTAACTGTCCTGAGACACAACATTCACTCAGCGTGTCACCTCTGCCCATGCTCACAGTCAGTGGGCCATGATAGTTGCCATCAAGATAGACAATAAGGCAACACTTCATCCAAAAGCACTTCTGAAGAAGTGTCACTGTCGCAGCCTTTCTGTAACGAGATTTAGCTATATAGGGCTCAAGTTTCGGCCTGAGTTGCTCCTTTTTTTTTTTCGAGCAACTAGTTTAGAATGGAGCATCTTAGAAATTGCAATTCTCGGCATTTCGTTTGTTCCAGTTCTAGTGAGTTAGAATAGTTTCATTGTGGAACAGATTTTTTTTTCAAAAGGGGATGTCTCCAGCCACTTACGTCTGTTTTGCAAGTTTAGGCAGTGAAAACTTACTCCAAACTAACTTAGAATGGAGAAAGTGAAGATTTTTGTACGCTCAGAAAGTGAAGATTTTTGTACGCTCAGAAAAACTTTGCCTACACTTACAAATCAGACGTAGCAAATGAGAGATCGGGAGGGGGAGGGGGGTGGGGGTGGGGTGGAGGGGGGGTTTATAAGCATTAAACACTTCACTTTTACAAATAAAGAGCCATCGTCAATAATAAATGATAAATAAATCAATAAATCAACCAATAAATCAATCAATAAAATGTAAAAATAAAAGAAGTAATAAAAAATCAATCAATAAATAAAAAATTAACTTTCTACTCGCCTGCTGCAGCACCGGGAGCCCTCCAACAGCATGCTGGGATGGGGTCCCCCAGTGTCTCATAGTGCTCAACAAAAATATATTCCAGTGAAAAAGAAGGGCGGTAAGAGAAGGGATAACCAGCCGTGGATAACCAAGGACATAGAGGAGAGTATCAAATTAAAAACCAATGCGTATAAGGTGGCCAAGGTTAGTGGGAAAATAGAAGATTGGGAAAATTTTAAACAACAGCAAAGAATGACTAAGAAAGCAATAAAGAAAGGAAAGATAGATTGCGAGGGTAAACTTGCGCAAAACATAAAAACGGATAGTAAAAGCTTTTACAGATATATAAAACGGAAAAGAGTGACTAAAGTAAATGTTGGTCCCTTAGAAGATGAGAAGGGGGATTTAATAATGGGAAATGTGGAAATGGCTGAGACCTTAAACAATTATTTTGCTTCGGTCTTCACAGTGGAAAACACAAAAACCATGACAAAAATTGCTGGTCACAGGAATGTGGGAAGGGAGGACCTTGAGACAATCACTATCACTAAGGGGGTAGTGCTGGACAGGCTAATGGGACTCAAGGTAGACAAGTCCCCTGGTCCTGATGAAATGCATCCCAGGGTATTAAAAGAGATGGCGGAAGTTATAGCAGATGCATTCGTTATAATCTACCAAAATTCTCTGGACTCTGGGGAGGTACCAACGGATTGGAAAGCAGCTAATGTAACGCCTCTGTTTAAAAAAGGGGGCAGACAAAAGGCAGGTAACTATAGGCCGGTTAGTTTAACATCTGTAGTGGGGAAAATGCTTGAAACTATCATTAAGGAAGAAATAGCGGGACATCTAGATAGGAATAGTGCAATCAAGCAGACGCAGCATGGATTCATGAAGGGGAAATCATGTTTAATTAATTTACTGGAATTCTTTGAGGATATAACGAGCATGGTGGACAGAGGTGTACCGATGGATGTGGTGTATTTAGATTTTCAAGAGGCATTCGATAAGGTGCCACACAAAAGGTTACTGCAGAAAATAAAGGTATGCGGAGTCAGAGGAAATGTATTAGCATGGATAGAGAATTGGCTGGCTAACAGAAAGCAGAGAGTCGGGATAAATGGGTCCTTTTCGGGTTGGAAATCGGTGGTTAGTGGTGTGCCACAGGGATCGGTGCTGGGACCACAACTGTTTACAATATACATAGATGACCTGGAAGAGGGGACAGAGTGTAGTGTAACAAAATTTGCAGATGACACAAAGATTAGTGGGAAAGCGGGTTGTGTCGAGGACACAGAGAGGCTGCAAAGAAATTTAGATAGGTTAAGCGAATGGGCTAAGGTTTGGCAGATGGAATACAATGTCGGAAAGTGTGAGGTCATCCACCTTGGGAAAAAAAACAGTAAAAGGGAATAGTATTTGAATGGGGAGAAATTACAACATGCTGCGGTGTGGAGGGACTTGGGCATGAATCCCAAAAAGTTAGTTTGCAGGTGCAGCAGGTAATCAGGAAGGCGAATGGAATGTTGGCCTTCATTGCGAGAGGGATGGAGTACTAAAGCAGGGAGGGCCTTCTGCAACTGTATAGGGTATTGGTGAGGCCGCACCTGGAGTACTGCGTGCAGTTTTGGTCACCTTACTTGAGGAAGGATATACTAGCTTTGGAGGGGGTACAGAGACGATTCACTAGGCTGATTCCGGAGATGAGGGGTTACCTTATGATGATAGATTGAGTAGACTGGGTCTTTACTCGTTGGAGTTCAGAAGGATGAGAGGTGATCTTATAGAAACATTTAAAATAATGAAAGGGATAGACAAGATAGAGGTAGAGAGGTTGTTTCCACTGGTCGGGGAGAACTAGTGGGTACAGCCTCAAAATACGGGGGAGCCAATTTAAAACCGAGTTGAGAAGGAATTTCTTCTCCCAGAGGGTTGTGAATCTGTGAAATTCTCTGCCCAAGGAAGCAGTTGAGTCTAGCTCATTGAATGTATTCAAGTCACAGAGAGATAGATTTTTAACCAATAAGGGAATTAAGGGTTATGGGGAGCGGGCGGGTAAGTGGAACTGAGTCCACGGCCAGATCAGCCATGATCCGGTGAATGGCGAAGCAGGCTCGAGGGGCGAGATGGCCTACTCCTGTTCCTAATTCTTATGTTCTTATGTTGTCTCTCTCTCTGTCTCTGTCAGTGTCTCTCTGTGTTTCTGACAGAGGGGGTGGTGGGGGGAGAGGGGGGAGTGGGTGGAGGAGGGGGGAGGGAGGGGGAGAGAGGAGGGGAGGAGAAGATGGGGGGGAGGAAATGGGGAAGAGAAGGGGGAAGGGAGGGGAGAGAGGGAGGGGAGAGAGGGGGGGGGGGACGATTGAGGAGGGAGAGGAGGCAGGGGGAAGGGAGGGGGAGGAGGGAGGGGAGCAAGGGAGAGAGGAGGGGGTGCGAAGGAGGAGGGGGAGAGGAGGGGGAAGGGAGAGGAGGAAGTGCGAGGGACGAGAGGGGGGAGGAAGGAGCAGGAGAGGAGGGGGGTGAGGAGAGGGGGGAGGGGAAGGGGAGACAGAGGAAGGGGGCAGAGAGAAGGGGAGAGGAGGGAGAGGGAGAGGGAGGGGAGAGAGAGAGAGGAGGAGCGAGGGGGGAGAGAGGAGGAGGGAGGGGGAGACGGGGGAGGGAGGGGGAGAGAGGTAGGAGGGGGATGGGGAGGTTGAATGGAGGGAGAGAGGAGAGGAGGGGGGAAGGAGGAGGGGGAGGGAGGGAGTGGGGGACGGAATGGGGGGGAGGGGGGGAGGAGGGGGGGGGCCCCTGGGACGTGGGGCCCGTCCCCCAGCGCAAAGCCGGGCGGGTGGGCCCCCCGCCGACAACGCCAACGCCCGCACCGAGAAGCCGGGCCATCGCCGAGGACTTCGGGCGGGACTTGCCCCCAGCAAGATGCAGGGCGGGCGGGAGGGCCCCGCCAACGAGGTAAGATATGTCAGGCCACTCGGCCAGGGATAGGGACGACATCCCGTCGGCCTGGGAGAGGGTCGTCGCCCAGAGACAGGACGCACTGCGAGGGCCAGGAGCTACAGTGCACGTGCGCAGCTGTTGGCACTGTTTTTGGCGCAGGGCTGTAGCTCCGCCCCCAGCAGCTCCTGTTGCACTGCGCCAAGCTGGAAACGGGCCTACAGACATCGGAGAATCGCGAGGTAAGTATTCGGCGCAATTTATGTTCTACAAATTAGACGGGCTTCTCCGATGTGCGCCGTTGTAGCAGGGTTTCGAAACTTGAACCCATAATGTTGACAACTTTGAAGTCTCTGCTTCCAGCAGCTATTTTATTTGCCATAGATGCTTTAATTCGAATTATATGGGTTGTTAATGCACTCAGTTGGTGCTGGAGAGCTCTCGTACCATTGGTTGTCTTTTTTTCCACCAACACAAGCAGCACAAGAATTATGATTGCTAAACCGAGGTCAGGAGCAGTATCCCATCTCTACTGGCCACAACTGTTTTTTTATTTAATAACAGGATTGTTCCTGTTGTCCCCAAAAGTAGAAAAACTATCCCATGAAATAATTTGCAATTGTAAACTATTAAAGAAGTTGATTCTTTTTTAACCCGGTTCCATTAGTGTTTCTGTAATTCTTTCATAAAGTAGGAAATGAGTAAAGACCATTAAATCCATCCAACAGTTTGCATTGTGGTGAACGCCCCCAGCTTATTTAATTTTTTTAAAGCGGTGACAACAGGTAAAACTTCTAAGCAGCTAAAGGTATTAAATTATCTTATAGACAAAATTCTGGTCACTTCTCATCTTCTCCTGCTATGCAATGTGACTACCTATTTTGCTGTTAGTTGAATACATGACAAAAGATGTGACTATCATTGTAACCCATGTATAAGCTGATCTAAGTTGTACACCTTGAAAACATTGACCACAAGGGGCGAACTTGTGGGAGACACTCCTAACCTGGACTTTCAGGTATAAAAGGGGAAGCTCCACCCACCTTCATCACTTGAGGTCTTGGTAATAAAGGTAACTTTAAGAATGGGCCTCGTGTGCATTTATACTGTATAGCAAGGACATATCATTGGCGACGAGAAACTGGGATTCAAACCACGCGAGCATGGCCACTAGCAGCACAGAAGAGAGGTAATGTGTTGGTATTGAGAGACTACAGCAAAGTTGTGTCACTGAGGAATGGTTGGGACAGGATTCGGCCGACAAACGCAGGGCTCATCTCCTGAGGTTTTGTGGATCCAGAAAGTACTCCCTGATGAAGGACCTTCTAGCGCCAGAGAAGCCAGCGGACAAGACGTTCGAAGAGCTCAGTAAATTGATCGGGGAACATCTTAAACCAGCGAGCAGCATGCACATGATGAGACACCGGTTTTACACGCACCGGCGGCGAGAAGGGCAAAGTGTTCCAGACTTCGTGGCAGACCTCCGGCGACTGGCGAGCCTATGTAAGTTCCTAGATGCATGCAGAGCGGAGATGCTGCGAGACTTTTTTTTTGAGGGCATCAGGCACGCTGGGGTTTTTAGGAAACTGATTGAGACCAAAGACTTGACCTTGGAAGCGGTGGCTCTGATAGCCCAGACATTTATCTCAGGGGAGGAAGAGACCAGAATGATGCATGACAAATATCTTGGCTCAAATGTGGCAAACGACCAGGGAATCAACATTGTTACCGCGGCACACAGTTGTCTAGGCAGATAAGGGCAATCGGGCATGCCCTAGCATGTAGTTGAACCCAAAGGGGGAATTCAACAGAGACAATGGCTAGCTGAACGGCGATTTATGCCATCGCAATGGAAAATGTGGCCAGTAATGGGGTCATCAACACCTGTTAATGTTGCGCTTAAGGACAGTCACAGAGACAGTCACTGACGATCGACTGGTAATGGACCTTTTGTTTCCAACTATGGGGCCTCCAGCTCATGCTGGAGGTGTGGAGGCAAACACCCAGCCAGAGCTTGCAGGTATCAGCAATATACCTGCAGAAACTGCAACGTCAGCGGTCACTTGGTGCATACGTTCAGGAAGCCTGCAGCCAGGGTGATGTACGAGGAGGACGGGCCCGATGTAAGCCCTACGAGGCCAAAAGAATACTGAGGGAAATCGCTGGAAGCTGAAGTTCAGCGTGTTCATGTGGAGCACATATACAGTTCATGTACCAGGATGCCACCGATAATGATGAAAGTGCTCCTCAATGGCATCCCAGTATTAATGGAGCTAGACAAGGGGGCCAGCCAGTCCCTGATAAGTATCAAACAGTTCAAAAGGTTGTGGGTGTCCAAGACCAGGAGGCCAAAATTATTGCCGATTGACACACAGCTACGGACATATACCAAGGAGATCATTCCGGTGCTAGGCAGCGCCACGGTAGTCGTGACCCACAAAGATTCGGAGAACAGGTTGCCACTCTGGATTGTCCTGAGGGACGGTCCCGCACTACTGGGGAGGAGTTGGCTTGCGGTCATGAACTGGAAAGACGATGTCAATGCAATTTCTTCTGTGGCGCGAGTATCATGCTCACAGGTCCTGGACAAATTTGACTCATTATTTCAACCCGGCATCGGCTCTTTCACGGGGGTCAAGGTAGTGATCCACATAAACCCGGACACCAGGCCAGTACATCACAAGGCCAGAGCGGTGCCGTACGTGATGTGGGAAAAGATAGAATGCAAATTGGACCGCCGGCTGAGGGAAGACATCATCTCGCCAGTCGAATTCAGTGACTGGGCAAGTCCGATCGTGCCGGTGCTCAAGGCGGATGGGTTGGTCAGGATATGTGGCGATTACAAGGCCACCATCAATCGGGTGTCACTCCAAGACCAATACCCGCTACCGAGAGCGGAGGACCTCTTTGCGATGCTGTCCGGTGGCAAACCTTTTTCAAAATTGGACCTGACCTCAGCTTACATGACCCAGGAGCTGGCGAGTGAGCCGAAGAAGCTGGCCACCATCACGACACACAAGGGATTGTTTGAGTACAACAGATGTCCGTTCTGGATTCGTTCGGCCGCCGCGATCTTTCAGCGAAATACCTCAGCTTACATGACCCAGGAGCTGGCGAGTGAGCCGAAGAAGCTGGCCACCATCACGACACACAAGGGATTGTTTGAGTACAACAGATGTCCGTTCTGGATTCGTTCGGCCGCCGCGATCTTTCAGCGAAATATGGAAAGCCTCCTCAAGTCGATTCCAAGGTTGGTGGTTTTTCAAGATGACATCCTCATCACGGGTCACGCTACTGAAGATCACCTCCACAACCTGGAGGAGGTGCTACGCAGACTGGACCGGGTAGGGCTGCGACTGAAAAAGGCGAAGTGCGTCTTCTTAGCTCCAGGGGTAGAATTCCTGGGGAGGAGGGTAGCAGCAGACGGGCTCAGACCTACTGCGTCCAAAACGGAAGCGATCCAGAGAGCACCCAGACCCCGCAACATGACGGAGCTGCGTTCGTTCCTGGGGCTCCTGAACTATTTTGGTGACTTTCTTCCCAAATTGAGCACGCTGTTCGAGCCGCTACATGTGCTCCTACGCAAAGGTCGTGATTGGGTCTGGGGGGACAGCCAGGAAAGGGCTTTTGATAGAGCACGCAATTTGTTATGCTCCAGCAAACTGTTAACGTTATATGACCCATGTAAGAAACTTGGTTTAACGTGCGATGCGTCATCCTATGGGGTCGGGTGTGTGTTGCAGTATGTGAATGCCAATGGTCAGTTACAGCCGGCAGCTTATGCCTCCAGAAGTCTGTCCCAGGCGAAAGGGGCTACGTGATGATAGAAAAGGAAGCGCTAGCATGTGTATATGCAGTAAAAAAAATGCACCAGTACCTATTTGGCAGGAAATTTGAGGTGGAGACAGATCACAAACCCCTTGGCCGACAACAAGGCCATAAATGCAAATGCATCGGCCCCCATACAGAGGTGGGCACTTACGTTCGAAACATAGAAAACATAGAAAATAGGTGCAGGAGTAGGGCATTCAGCCCTTCAAGCCTGCACTGCCATTCAATGAGTTCATGGCTGAACATGCAACTTCAGTACCCCATTCCTGCTTTCTCGCCATACCCCTTGATCCCCCTAATAGTAAGGACTACATCTAACTCCTTTTTGAATATATTTAGTGAATTGGCCTCAACAACTTTCTGTGGTAGAGAATTCCACAGGTTCACCACTCTCTGGGTGAAGAAGTTTCTCCTCATCTCGGTCCTAAATGGAACTTCACAATGAGCATCCGGGCATTGTCATGATGAAAGCAATTGCCAGGTCACACGTTTGGTGGCCAGGGATAGATGCAGACCTGGAACTTTGTGTTCGCAGGTGCAACACGTGTGCTCAGCTGGGCAACGCACCCAGGGAAGCCCCCCTTAGCCCCTGGTCCTGTACCGCCAAGTCATGGTCACGCATCCATGTGGACTACGCAGGTCCTTTCATGGGAAAAATGTTTTTGGTTGTAGTAGATACCTATTCCAAGTGGATTGAGTGTGCCATTTTAAATTCAAGCACATCCTGTGCCACGGTAGAAAGTCTACGGGCAATGTTCGCCGCCCATGGTCTACCGGATGTCTTGGTCAGCGACAATAGCCCGTGCTTCACAAGCACTGAATTCCAGGACTTCATGGCAGGCAATGGAATCAACCATGTCAGAATGGCACCATTCAAGCCGTCCTCAAATGGTCAGGCGGAACGAGCAGTGCAGATAATCAAACAGGGGATGCTCAGAATCCAAGGGGATTTCCTACAAAGCCATTTATCACGCCTCCTGTTGGCAAATAGATCCCGGGCACACTCGCTCACAGGGGTTCCACTCACAGAGCTGCTAATGAAAAGGACGCTCAAACACCCGACTATGAAAGAAATCGTTGAGAGCAGGTGTCAGTCACAATGTGACTACCATGGCAGGAAATGCGAGGGCGCGATGTATTGATGTCAATGACCCTGTTTTGGTCCTTAATTATGCTGCAGGGCCCAAATGGCTTGCTGGCACTTTAATTGCCAAAGAGGGGAATAGGGTTTAGGTAGTTAAACTTACCAATGGACAAATATTCCGCAAACACATGGATCAAACTAAAAGGAGGTTCAGCAACCCCATAGAAGAAGCAGAGGAAGAACACGACATAGAGTTTACTCCACCACAGGTGACCGAACACCGGAACCAAGTGGAGGAGAGCCCAGTCACTGTGGGCAGTCCGGACAGGCCTGAGGCACCGCAAACAGCAGACACTCAGGCCAGCGCCCAACAACTGGAGCCCCAACTCAAGCGCTCTACAAGGGAGCTTAAACCACCAGAGAGACTTAACCTGTGATCCCAATAAAATTTTGGGGAGGAGGTGATGTCATGTATTCAACTATCATTGTAACCCATGTATAAGCTGACCTAAGTTGTACACCTTGAGAACATTGACCACAAGGGGCGAACTTGTTGGAGACAATCCTAACCTGGACTTTCAGGTATAAAAGGGGAAGCTTCACCCACCTTCATCACTTGAGGTCTTGGTAATAAAGGTAACTGGTCACAGAGTGACCTTCTCTCAAGTATGGGCCTCGTGTGCATTTATACTGTATAGTAAGGACATATCATGCCTAACCATTGGTGGCCGTGCCTTCAGCTGCTTGGGCATTAAGCTCTGGAATTCACTCCCTAAACCACTCTGCCTCTCTTTCCTGCTTTAAGACGTTCCTTAAAACCTACCTCTTTGATCAAGCTTCTGGTCACCTGCCATAATTTCTTAAGTGGCTTGGTGTCAAATTTATTTGTTTTGTCTTATAACACTCCTGTGAAGTGCCTTTTGACATTTTACTATGTTAAAGTTGCTATATAAATACAAGTTGTTGTTGTTTATTTGGTGGCAACCACTAGGGCTCACTGACTGCGATCATGGGCAGAACTGACATGCTGACTGAATGCAGTGTCACTGGATAGTTAAGGAATTCCAGAAAGAAAATACTCACATTAAGGTCACCCAAGTGAGTGCATTTAATTTTCAACTTGTAATCTGTACTATTTTACACCATGTGCAGGCTTCTTATGTGCAATCAACAGGCTTAAACAGGTAATGTAGCTATAGCCACAGCTAAACACATTGTGTGGCTTGGCGGGGCAGGCAGGCAGGGTGGGGGGGGGGGGGTGAAGTGATGCAATGATAACATTGGGCAAAAGCAACTAAACCAGAGCACTTTCTTTAGTCCCAGAATTGTGAACATATCACTGCCTGAAGAAGAGCACTCTTCACATAGTACAAGAAATAATTTGCATTTATACTTTGCCATGCTTGGAAACTTGAAGAACTTCCTGCTTTTCTTCAAATAGTGATACAAGATTTTAATTTGCCTGAATCAAAGGAACTTGCAGACATGTCCTCAATTTTTCACCCATTTAAGGTTTGGGTTAGGTCAGTGTTAGAAGTTGGGGAAGAGTTGGGTTCTGACTCTCAGCACCCTCGCAGAAGGGGAAAAGGGCACTTCTGGGCAGATAGCACCCTTGACTGTACACCTGTGGACTATAGAGCTTGTACTGATTTTCTAAATGTATGTCTGGAGTGGACCAATAGTTCTTCACCGGGTCAATTTTACTGACTTATCAGAAGGATTGCATCTCTGACAATGCAACACTCCCTTATTACAGTACTTAGGTGTCAAGTGCTCAAGTGGAATGGAGCTTAAACTCACAACATTTTGACTCAGAGGCAAGAGAGCTACTGACTGAGCCAAACTGACAAATAAGAGCAAAGTTAAAGGGCTGGATTTTCTGCATGTTTGCACACCATTTAGCGCTTCGGCGGGGCGGAAAAAGGTGTTTCTGGGCGCCAAACGGGGCATCTAAGCGGAAGTTTTGCCAATGGTTTTGCAGTGCAAAAACTTACAGCCCAGACCTCCGTTTTGACCATCAGGGTGGTGTCAATCATCGTGCAACGCCCCGGATGGAACTTTCGGCAATAACACCTGACTTCGCGTCTGCCTCAGGACCCGACCAAAAAAACCCGTCGTTGCCAGGGTGCAACGGGCGCCATATTTGAAGGGACGCTAGAGAATCTTGTATTGCAGTTGTCAGTGACTGCCATGGTTGCGCGCAGAATGCTGCGTGAATGCACACTTTAAAGCGGCACTTTTATGTCACTTAATCCTTTGTTTTCAATTTCGGCAAGAGAGTTCAATGGGGGCAATGCTACTTCGGCAGCAAATCATGCTGGTTACTATTGGTAGCGGCTTCAAGCTGGAAGAAAGCTTATTGTCCATGCTTTGCAATGTAATCGAAGAGGTCGCAGACGTTTGGGAAGGCGGCCTTGCCTCCTACGGGTTTACAGGGAACATCCCTCATAACTACACATTTCTGATGCGCAGTGCGTTCGAAGGCAGTGCTTCAGAAAAGAAGTGCTGACAGAAATATGCCAACTCCTACAGGCAGACCTACAGCCTACCAGCGGCAACAGGACTGCGCTAACCGTCGAGGTGAAGGTGACTATGGCTTCTATGCCTCCGGCTTCTTCCAGTCGGCAGCAGGAGACATATACTCCATCTCGCAGCATGCTGCACATTGCTGCATTCGCCACGTGACAAAGGCACTTTATGCATGCAGGATGGACTTCATTAAGTTCCCAATGAGCAGGGAGAGCCAGAATGAGAGGGCTATAAGTTCTAGATGATTTGCAGGCTTCCCCAAGGTTCAGGGTGCCATTGGCTGTGCACACATCACCCTGCAAGCACCAACAGAGAATGCAGAGGTCTTCCGAATCAGAAAGGGATACCACTCCCTAAACGTTCAGCTGGTCTGTGACCACACTTAGCACATCCTGACAGTCAATGCCCGCTATCCAGGGAGCGCACATGATGCTTTTATCTTGTGTGAGAGCAGTGTCTCACGAATGTTTCAGTGACAAGCACAAGTTCAGAGCTGGCTGGTTCATGACTCCTCTCCAGAACCCTGCCACAGAAGCGGAGCACCGCTATAATGAGAGCCATGCTGTCATGTATGTATGCTTGGGGTTACTAGCGACCAGGTGGCATGACTATTGGAGGTCATTGGGCTGTACGTACATGTGTGCAGCCTGGGTATAAAAGGCAAGCCATCATGTAATGTAATCACTTTGGGCCCTAATAAAGCAGAGCCGGTTTGTACCTGCATTAGTTTACAGTATTCAGTCTATCGAGTTATTACATACATAACATTTGGCGACAAGGTAACTTAAGAACCTTTGCATGCAAAAATGAGCACAATTGGAATTCTGGAGAGATTCGTGGAGGAAGAGGACTGGTCAGATTTTGTAGCTCGCCTGGACCAGTACTTTGTGGCAAACAAAATGAAGAAACCCACTGACGCGTTAGGCGCAGGGCGGTCTTCCTCATGCTTTGCAGTCCGAAAATCTATGGACTCAAACAATCTTCTTTCGCCTGCAAGTCCAATGGATAAGGACTATGAGGAATTGTGCACTCTGGTACGTGACCATCTCAAACCCCAGAAGAAGGCATCATCATCTCACGATAACGATTCTACAAGCACGTTCATTCCAAGGGCCAAGATGTGTCAGAATTCGCTGCCGACCTAAGACCTCTAGCTGGACCGTGTAAGTTCAAAAACGCATTGGGAGACATGCTGTGGGACTTCTTTGAATCTGGCGTCATCCACGAGGTGATCCTGCATAAGCTACTGGCGGCAGAAATGCTGGACTTGAGCAAGGCCATCACGATTGCCCAGATATGCATGACGACGGACAAACACTTAAAGCAGATATCATTGGAAAATCGGAACTCGGCAAGTACTGAAAACAAGATTGTATCGTTGTTTGGCAGAACTGCATATGGCATGGCCTACTCGACTGCGTATGCAGAACCTGTGGCTGCTCAAAGTCGCCAATGGGAATGAATCTGATTTCACCATGTTGGCATTGTGGTGGCAATCATTGGCTTCATCACTGTCGGTTTAAACAGTAAATTTGTAAAGACTGTTTGAGACGCGGGCATCTCCAGCGCATGTGTGTCCATAACTGAGCAAGCGTGCTGCGACACACCATGTGGAGGATGATGACCAGTATAGTGCGGATCTGGATATGCAATCCGAGATACCAGAGGAGGAAGCGTATGGATTGTATTCGTTCCTAACCGATAATGATTAATGTGAAACTTAACGGTATGCCGGTACCGATGGAATTGGACACAGGTGCAAGTCAATCAATAATGAGCCAGAGAACATTCGACAAGCTGTAGGATACTAAGGCTGTGAGGCCTAAGCTGAGTCCAGTCAATGCCAAGTTGCGTACGTACACTAAAGAACTCATAATGGTGATTGGCAGTGCAGTAGTCAAGGTGTCGTATTATGTTGTGGTTCACGATTTACCGTTATGGATTGTTCCAGGCAATGGTCCAACGCTGTTCGGCAGGAATTGCCTTGAAAAAAATCAAATGGAAGTGGAACGATATCAAAGCATTGTAGTCGGAGAATGATACTCCATGTGCTCAAGTGCTGAGCAAGTTCCCCTCGCTGTTTGAACCAGGCATCGCCAATTTCACAGGAGCCAAGGTGCAGATCCACGTGGACTCGGATGCAAGACCCGTCCATCATAAAGCTCGGGTGGTTTCGTATATGATGAGGGAGAAGGTCAAAATCGAACTGGACAGACTCCAGCAAGAAGGGGTCATATCATCGGTCAAATTTAACGAATGGGCCAGCCCCATTTTTCCTGTGTTGAAAAGCGATGGCACTGTCAGGATTTGTGGAGACTACAAGGTTATGATCAACCGAGCTTCGAAACAGGATCAATACCCATTACTGAAAGCTGATGACCTGTTTGCAATGCTAGCCGGCGGGAAGTTGTTCACTAAACTGCATCTGACATCAGCCGACATGACACAGGAGCTTGTCGAGACGTCGAAGAAACTTACGTGCATCAACACTCATAAAGGACTGTTTATCTACAACAGGTGTCCTTTCGAAATTCGCTCGGCTGTAGCCATATTTCAGAGGAACATGTAGAGTCTACTGAAGTCCATCCCTAGAACCATCGTGTGCCAAGATGACATCCTGGTCACAGGTCGTGACACCGCCGAACATCTGAACAACCTGGAAGAGGTTTTACATCGTCTGGACAAAGTGGGACTCAGACTGAAACATTCGAAGTGCATCTTCATGGCACCGGAAGTTGAATTCCTCGGGAGGAAAATTGCTGCTGACGGTATCAGGCCTATGGACTTGAAAATCAAGGCCATCAAAAATGCTCCCAAGCCTCAGAATGTGATGGAGCTGCGTTCGTTCCTTGGTCTACTCAACTACTTTGGTAATTTCTTACCTAGATTGAGCACCTTATTAGAGCCACTGCACATGCTGCTAAGACTGGGTTTGGGGTGTGTCTCAAGATAGAGCTTTTGAGAAAGCTACTAATCTGCTTTGCTCTAAAAAGCTGCTGGTACATTATTATCCATGTAAGCGTCTAGTATTGGCCTGTGATGTTTCGTCATATGGAGTTGGTTGCGTGCTCCAACAAGCTAATGAGTAGGGTAAACTACAACCTGTTGCGTATGCTTCTAAAAGTTTGTCAAAG
The DNA here is from genome assembly GCF_044704955.1 of Pristiophorus japonicus. Lineage (NCBI taxonomy): Eukaryota > Metazoa > Chordata > Chondrichthyes > Pristiophoridae > Pristiophorus > Pristiophorus japonicus. Next base: position 142,468,689 of record NC_091979.1, on the reverse strand, counting down.
GCAGAAAGAGCCTACAGCATGGTAGAAAAAGAAGCATTAGCCTGTGTGTTTGGGGTTAAAATGATGCACGAGTACCTGTTTGGTCTTCGGTTTGAACTGGAAACAGATCACAAGCCACTCATTTCATTGTTTTTGGAAAACAAAGGTATCAATACCAATGCATCGTCCCGCATCCAGAGGTGGACGCTGACATTATCTGCCTATGATTATGTCATTTGTCATAGATCTGGCACCGAGAATTGTGCTGATGCACTGAGCCGTCTGCCATTGCCCACACCGGAAGGAGATGCCACAACATGCAGACCTACTGTTAGTCATGGATGCTTTTGAAAGTGAAGGAACGCCTGTCACGGCCCAACAAGTTAAGACCTGGACCAGCCAGGACCCGATACTATCAGTTGTGAAATGTGTCCTTCGTGGTGATTGGTCTGCCATACCCAAGCAAATGGGTGATGAGACCAAACCTTACAACCATCGCAAAGACGAACTATCCATTCAGTCAGATTGTTTACTGTTGTTATGCCTAAGAAAGGCAGAGAGAAATTTGTACATGATCTACATAGCACTCATCCTGGTATTGTCATGATGAAAGCCATTGCCAGGTCTCATGTATGGTGACCTGGAATTGACTCTGATCTGGAATCATGTCTACATCAGTGTAACACGTGCATGCAGCTAAGTAAAGCACCAGCGTAATCGTCGCTGAGTCTGTGGTTGTGGCCGTCTAAACCATGGTCCAGGATCCACATCGACATTACAGGTCCCTTCCTGGGAAAGATGTTTTTAGTTGTGGTGGATGCATATTCCAAGTGGATAAAGTGTACAATCATGTCATCCAGTACATCCACAGCTACCATTGAAAGCCTTCGTGTCATGTTTGCCACTCATGGTCTGCCCGACATCGTTGTAAGTGACAACGGACCTTGCTTCACTAGTCTGGAGTTTCAAGAGTTCATGAAACTCAATGGTATCAAATATGTGAGGTTAGCACCATTCAAACCCGCATCTAATGGTCAAGCAGAGCGTGCTGTCCAAACCATCAAACAGAGTATGAAACGTGTAACTCAAGGTTCACTGCAGACTCACTTGTCATGCATATTGCTTATACAGGACAAGGCCCCACACGCTTACCGGGGTCTCCCCTGCTGAACTATTGATGAAGAGAGGTCTCAAGACCAAGCTCTCTCTTGTCCACCCTGACTTGAACGATCATGTTGAATACAGACATCAAAGTCAGCAGTGGTATTGTGATCATGCTACTGTGCCACGCGACATTTCTGTTAACGATCCTGTGTATGTACTAAATTATGGTCAAGGTCCCAAGTGGATCGCTGGTACTGTTACGGCCAAGGAGGGTAACAGAGTGTTTATCGTCAAGCTCAAGAATGGGCAAACATGCAGGAAACATGTTGATCAGATAAAGCTGCCGCACCTGGGTGAATTGGAACAGTCTGAGGAAGACACAATCAGTGACCAACCAACCTACCCTCAGTCATCAGAGGACTCCGCTGGCATCAATGAAGCTGGACTTTCAATCCCTGACATGGTCATTGTCACTCCCATCAGATCGGCTACCCAGCCCCCAGTCATAACAGACTCAGAACGCTCAACCAAGGCTGGAGTTGAACTGAGACGATCAACTCAGGAGCGGAAAGTCCCGGACTGTCTCAATTTGTAAAAAAACTGTTACTAATATATTAAAGGGGGATATTGTCATGTGTGTATGCTTGGGGTTACTAGCCACCAGGTGGCGCCACTGTCGGAGGTCATTGGGCTATACGCACGTGTGTGCAGCCCAGGTATAAAAGGCAAGCCATCATGTAATGTAATCACTTTGGGCCCTAATAAAGCAGAGCTCAGTTTGTACCTGTGTTAGTTTACAGTATTCAGTCTATCGAGTTATTACATACATAACACATCATTGAGCAGACAATTGGCGTTCTGAAGCTGCGCTCCCAATGCCTGGACTGCTCTGGAGGCAGCCTTCAATACTCTCCTTAGCAGGTCTCTGAGTTCATTGTGATGTGCTGCATGCTACACGACTTAGCCATCATGAAGGGACAGACATTGCCAATGGGGATTGCAGGGCCACCTCAGGAGAAGAAGGATGAAAACAAGGAAGAGGAGCCTGGCGAGGAATCCATACCACGACCACGACAACCACAGAGGAAGTAGCGTGGAGATGTGGCCACTGCAAGAGCCTTATGTCAGCAGCTCATCATTGACTGGTTTGCTTGGACGGGGAACGGGAGGTTTGAGCGTTGCCTCGCCCACTCTATGCCACCATGCTGGCTATTCCCCCACTTACTCTGCAAATGAGACACTAGACAGCAATGGTTAAGGTGAATTAAATATTTAATAAGAAATGTTACAGTCTCAACCCCAACCCCCACCCCCCCAAACAAAACCCACAATAATTGAACAGAAACACACATATCAAAGTAACATCTGCATCCTGCAGTGTACAATGCACAGCATTGATGAACAAGCCATACTACAGTGTACTACATTGTTGCAACATCCTACTGCTTAGGGCTAGTGGGTTTTGACCCCCTTCCCTTCATTCCTCTCCCATGCCTGCTGCTCCTCCCCAATGTGGCACAAGGGCATGCACCAAGGGTGCTAGAGGGCTGCTGTCTTGAGGGCTGAGACAATGGAGATGGCGTCTGAGAACGCACTGGAGCAGCTCCTCCTGGAAAGCCCGGTTTGACTGGCTCACCTCTTTATCGGCGTTGCTAGTCACAGGTGGTTTGGGTGTCAACTGTGGTCGGTGCTTGGTTGGCGAGTGAGTGGGGGGAGATGGAATGCTGTCATCCTTAGGAATGCCAGCACTGCCCATCTCCCTGGAGCCACTCTGTCACCAACGGGGTTGGGCCTTAGCAACTGGAGCATGTTGCTGGCCTGCTTTGGCACCATCACTTCCCTGTGGGACAGTGGGGAACGCAGAGAGTATGGACACAGACATGGAGTACATCACTTGCCCAAGCTGAAACTGAGCCTGCAACGTGCTCAAGGGCATGCGCCACAATCTCTGGAACTCCACTATCACTGATCGAGGCCACCAGCCTCTGTGTGTGGGCAATGATGGCCTCGCTATGCTCACTGCTTGCAGCGACAATCTGCGACGCTCACTCCGCAACAGTTGCAGTGAGCTTGTCGATGCTCATGGGGATCCGTCCCAATACATCAATTATCTCACGGTGCATTTCTGTGGTTGGCCTGGACATTGCCACCAGGTCCAGTTCTAGGTCTTCCTGTTTGTGAGCAGACCGACTTTACCGACTCACCCTCCGGAGAGCTGACCTGCGGGATTCCACCCCAGCTCTGCGTTGCTGCACACCATTGGGCCCAGGAGCGTCTGAGTCCTCAAACCCTGGGAACACAACATCCTCCCCAGATGAGCTGAGTCCCGATGCGACATCAGGTGGGCTGGGATCTTCCATCGGACCTGTGTCATCCATCTCCTCCTCCTCCAGACGATGGCATGATGTGGAGGGCTCCCTCGAGGGCTGCAGCGCCTCTGGCTGGTCATCCGCAAATAGAAAGCAACGGACGAGGGGGCATGGTGAGATGAGCAAGGTCGTATAGCACAGGTTCAATTGAAGGACCGCTGCTACTCCATCATATCTCTTAATGTAGTGTTTTGAGTCGCACGATCCATTTACTTACTCTCAGTATCCGATGGGGGCTCAGCAACCCCACCAACAGCTGTCCGACCTGTGGCGCCAATGAAGACTGCTACTCGCTCCTCCACATCTGTGAGTGGCAGTGTCTGAGGCGGACCCCCTCCTGTCTGCAGTTGCTCCTTCCGATTATGGGAGTGCTTCGACTGAAAAGATGAAAAGGGGAATGGTTACAAAAGGGTCCGTCTAACTCTTGTGGCACAGATAGCCACAAAGCTAGTTTATGCCATACTGATTGAATATTCTAGGGGCCTCTGTTAAATGCACTTGGATGTTACCTGTGCCTCGTCAGGAGGTTATCAAAGTCTAAAGGCATCTAAGATGAGGGATTTGAGAGAGCTTTCAGAAAGCTTTAGGAGAAGTTGCAGTGCATTGCATGATTATGTGCTCGATAATTCAGCGCAAATATAGTACTAAAGTAAGCCTTTCTTTGTTTTATGCATTGTGGGAGGCAACCCACATAGTGTTGAGAGGCACTAAAAGCATGAGAGCAATCACATAGTCTGTTAGATTTATCCATGAAGTCATGGAGGAGTGGAAAGATTAAAATGTTACTCACCCTGACGACTCTGTTGAGATCATAAAATTTTTTTTGCCACTATGTGCCAGTCCTGGGCACAATGTCTGAAGCTGAGAGCTCCTCAGCTACCTCCCTCCGTATCCTTTTAAATATAGCAGGCAGAGGTTCCCCCCCCCCCCCCTGAGGATGCAGTGCCACCCACCTGCTCTCCACCGCGCCCATCAACACTTCATTAGCCTCATGCGTGAAGCGCCTGGTATGCTGCCTTCCCTCCTCCATCCCAGCAGAAGTGACTGAAGTGGGCAGATTTAAATGCGCTCCACGCAGGAAGTAGCCGTACCCGCATTACCGTTTGCGACAGGAAACAAGACCCAGGAGGTTGAAAAACAAAAAAAGAGCATGCATAAAATGGCCGCCTCCTTCACCGCCGGAAGTTTTGGCTCTGGCGCACATACTCTGTCGTGTAATACTGGACTTAATACCAACGCTCCTCCGGAGCGCGCTCTCAGCAAAACTTACTCGCTGTGGCACTAACATCATCCCGGCGCTAACTTTTGCGTCTGCCGCGAATTGCGTAAGGAAATTCTTAAAACCGAAAATCTAGCCCTAAGTTTATTATTGAGGTGAATGTCAACTGCTGCCTATTGTCAAGAAATGGAGAGCTCTGTGCAGATCCTTAGTTGGAAGATACCATTGTTGTGGAAAGATCGCTCGGCTCCATGCAGTACAGTAAGTGAACATTGTAAGCATCGGCTCCCCAAGGATTGTTGGATATCTGGACATTGCATTTTAATATTTCTCACTGCAGAAAAAGCTGGTAGCCTGTTGTTGGAGGGGCCCAGGTACTTTTTCATGTTGTATTCCACATCTGATGGGCAGGGGTGATCTGGGACACGTTACAATGGCCAGGAGAAGGCAACTCATCACAGGTAATGGGCAAAGATGGAGGGTCCATTGTTATGCAATGTGAACTCGTCAGAGATAGATCAGTGATCAAGCCATTACCTGGATGAGATAACCCCAAGAGGCGGGAAACCAGAACAATAGAAAGCCATTAAGCCCCAGACTGGTTGGAAGCGAAACCCTGTCAACCAGCCATCACTGGAATACAGATGAGCCTCGAAACAAGGGAAAACTTTATTGGGCCAGAAGAAGCAAACAAACAGGAAGCCTCGAAACAAGGAAAAACTATATTGGGCCAGAAAAGGCAAACAGACTTGGGATATAAAAGGTGGCCATAGCTCTCTCTTTGCTCTAGCTTGCTTCACCTCTACAAGAACCGAGCACTCCATCTGGGATGGAGAGAAGAAACCAGTACGGAACCAGAAGAGACACGTTTTCACCAGGAGAAGCAGTGAGTAAGCCAATGAATCGGTGAGCATCATCCTTGCCCACACATCTTTAAGATCACAGCCACTTTGTGAGAAGGTGTCGTGTGTTCTCCCAACCAAGCCTTAGAAGGGGAGGAGGTTTTGCTAGTGGGGAAGTTTTGCTGCAAGGACCATAGGGGTGCACCCAGCCGGTCGGTACAGATTCGGGGGTACACTCTGGATCCGAGCAGAGGGTTTAGACGTTGGGTAATTCGCAATAGGGGCGGTTTAGACACGCCAGGGTATTGGATTGTACTACATCGTCACTTGTAGTTTTGCTGAGTTGAGGTAGCTTTAAAAAGCATTGGCGGTTGAGACCGAGATATTTGTCCGTGACTCATTCATCTGTTCAGTACAGTAATCACTCCCAGGTCTAGAACTATTATAACATGGGGGTGCGTCAAAAACACCTAAGGGAAACCACTTACAACATGTAGTAACCCACGATCTAGCTGTTCACTAATAAAGATGAATTAGCTCGAAACAAAGAGCCAAGGTTCTCCTAGGTGTATGCTGATAAAGTGCACATTGCACTCAATTGCCAAGAACATATGTACTCTCCTCCTTCAAAAGCCTCCCCAAATCCTTGCTCTTGTTCACTACCCTTAACCCTTTCCCTTCCACTTTGTAGTTCTGATTATTTTCATCTTTGTGAATTACTTTGTCTTGGGGGGGGGGAGGGAGGGAGGTATTATGTTAAGGGTGCTATGTAAATGCGGTTGTTGTTTGGTATAAGTTGTAGGACAACATTAGCAGCACTACAAAGGACAAACAGAATGGGCAGTCATTCCCTGGATGCTTCAACAATGCCATTGTCAGGGCTCAGCTGAAAATGTGACAATAATTTCTTGCTGCTACTAGGCGCTTTGTCCACAGCAGCTCTCTGTCCTATTCATTCCATGAAGGCTGCTGTAATGTATTTGCTTCATGGGTTTTTTGCTTAAGAGTTCAGAGCAACACATTGCTATTAAGAACTAGTTGGTTTATTAGCAAAGGTTTAACAATCACACTACACATTATCAGTTCATCCACCAGGCTCACAACCACATGCCTCATCGTGGATCCCCTGAACCCAACTGGTTGGGGTTTTATTGAGTCTTGTGATCATCACGTGACTAGCTAAGCCACTCACAACTAAACAGCTCCACAACTCTTTTGCGGGGGAGGGGGGGGGGGGGGAAATAAACGTTAGATCAAGTGCCCCCCGATCTGGGGGACACTCCAGACACTTAACTGCCCCTTTTTTTAATAAATGTTTTTTTTTTTGTTTTATCTTTGTGATTTTTTGGGGGGCATTAAAACCATATATTTTACAAGTGCCCCTATAAAAGGGGAAGGGGACACTAAAAATCAGGCAATTAAAGCAAATTAAACTTTAAAACATATAAAATCAAATTAAAATTTGGTTGCCGGGGGTAACGATGCACTCCAGTCCCACCGGCGCCAAACAGCTCCACAACACTTTTGGGAGAAAAACTAAACATTAAATCGTGCCCCCGTCTGGGGGACACACCAAACATTTTCAAGACCCTTTTTTTGTGTGTTTTTTTTTTGTTTATTTTGTATTTTTTTTGTATTTTTGTTGTTGTTTTTTTTGTTGTTTTTTGGGCACTAAAATCAATTTTTTTTCCAAGTGCCCCCTATAAAAGGGGAGGGGGACACTAAAAACACCGGCAATTAAAACAAATTAAACTTTAAAACATAAAATCAAATTAAAATTTGGTTGCCGGGGGTAACGATGCACTCCAGTCCCACCGGCGCCAAACAGCTCCACAAACCTGTGAGCATCCTCACAGGTGCATACATTACAGTTGCAAATGAAAAGTCTCACGGGTTACTAATTTTTCCTGTTCCCTGCCAGATTTAGTGGCTATAGCCAAAAAAATCCACAATTTAGTCCCTAAAAATCAGGAGAATCAATCCTTGTCATATATTTGCAACTGCATTAAAAGAATCAGTGAAACTAATGGGTAGATTATAAGTACATCTAAAAGTTGAGTAGTCACACTTCAATGAAGACTGCACCATACGTAAAGTTAAATATCTGTCCCTTTGAAAGAATTTCAACTAGAACCACATCCTTTTCACAAGACAAACTGCTGTGGTGGCCTAATATTTTATCTCCTGCTACAACAGAATTCCACCATTCACTAACCTGTTTATTCTTTGAAATCACTTCACAAATCACTTCAAAACTCTTACGCTCCGATTTTCATGTGCTATAAGGCCTGCCCATTTGCCGCCCAAAGGACCGCCGATGGCTGCCGAGAGATCGGGTGGTATTTTGCCTGAAAGATTCCTCTAAAAGAGGTGGCAGTACCCCCCCAGCGGCAAAATAATGGCTTATGCCGTCAACCTGGGCGGCAGCAGGCAGGAACTCTCAATCTCAGCGGCAAAGGAGCTTGCCGCCCAAGTGTCGCTGAGAATGGAGTCGGGCCCAGGCAGGGCGGAAGACCTGAAAAGTAAAAACATCACAAAAAAAAATTCACCAGAACACCTTCAAGGGACCCCATCTAGGTAAATCACTGTAAATGTTTTTTTTTTTTAAAAAGATGTTCGTTCACTAACTTTCTTTTGCAGATCTTCATACTTGCCAGCGGGATAAGAACAGCCTCCCGCAGCGGTCCTTCCCCCTGCTGGCGCCGACTCTCACCCACACCAATCTGGCATCTCGGCGGGTGAGAGGCTACTTACGTGACTTGGCCACTGAGGACATCAGTGGACGGTTCCTGGCGGTGCTCCCCTCCTGCCCGCTCCAGCCCAAGTGGAAACTATGAGCGAGAGAAAAACGGCAGGAAAACTCGGCGGCGGTAGTGGACAGTAAGGCCACCAATATGGGTCTTATTTTTTTTTATAACACCCAGGATTGTCCTCGTTGTCAATACAGCAGGTCACAGGTTCATGTTCCATGGCAGGACTTTAGCACATAATGTAAGCTGACACTTCAATGCAGTACTGAGGGAGTGCTGCATTGTTGGAGGTATCATATTTCGGATGGGACACTATATCGTGGCTGAGTCTGTCTGTACAGGTGATGTAAAAGCTCCTGTCGCACCATTCTAAGAGAAGCAGTGGAGTTCTCCAAGTGTCCTGGCCAATATTTAGCCCTCAAGCAGATTAACTGGCCATTTATCTCACTGCAGTTTATGGGGCCTTGCTGTGCGCAAATTGGCTGCCGCATATCGTTACACAACAATGATTGCACATTCATTGTAAAGCGCTTTGGGACATTCGAAGGATGTGATAAGGCACTATATAAATGCTAGTTTTTTCTCTTACTGTTCTTAAAATGACTATCTGTTCTCCAAATGAATCACAAGCCACAGCATGCCACATCTGTTGATCTGCAGTTAACGGCCCATTGAGTAGTAGAGGCTAATCTCTACCCCAGGACATGTATAGACTGTTATGGCATCGCAACGACTGGCAATATGATCTGCAAAGCACGCCAGATGAAAAAGTATTGTCTGGTGCCTGGACAAAAATGTGGACCCGCTGCCGGAGAATTCTTTGGTGTTTGAATGTTACCTCTCATAGCATGATAAAAAGGATTAGTATTCTCATCATCTACTACATATTCCATAAATAGTGTAATTGTTCTGTAGCTTGCATTCTATATTGCCCTTGGTGGCAGAAAAAGAGGTAATGATGTTATAAATTACAGGCCATTCATACAAGGTTATAGTCACATGCTGTATTAAAAGTTATTTGCAAGCTTGCCATCTGGAATAATGCTCATTATTTCACTACACATTTCACTGGTGCGCCTCCAAAATTGGACATTCGGTTTGGTAGGGCTGTGTTAGTGTCAAGAAAATGATTGAGTAATACAACTTTTCAGAATTTTATGCCCCATTAATCAATTTGAAATTATTTGAGTGTTTCTTACCAGATATTATACAAAACATTTAATATGTTAAATCTATAATCATCTAGCAGTAATAAGAAAATGGCTCTTCAAAGCTGCAGATATCCATCAGGATAATCTATGCAAGAAAAACGCTATTAGGGATGGTAAATCAAGCCGATCATTACCATCAGTTACAGGTACAATGCTGTAACTGCTTCATAGCTAATCATATATAAAACTATCTAATTCATTGACTTCAGGTCTCAGTTAATAGGTGATCTTGAATTTCATGTAACAATAAGTTTTCAAGAAAGAATTATGTCGTTTTAAAATTATTACACTGAATACCTAGATCAATTCAATCTTTATTCAATATTTACGCAAACTAATTACATGGAACATATGTATCTGACGTGTTGAACACTGCAGCTCAGAAACTATTATTTTTGAAGATGGAAAAAATTACACCATTTCAATCATAAAGAAAGCTGTCAAATATCCAATGTTGCTAAAGTCCAAACCATTTTGCTCTCCTTTTTTTCTTGTCCTGTGCGAAAGAGTGAATTCCACATATCACGTTTAATGCTTTTAAAGTTCGCAATGAACATGCGATAAACCAAAAAGGTTACTTTAAACTTACCTCAATATCATTTAAAATTCTCACAGGAAGTATAATTCCAAATCATTCCTTTCTCTATCAACTTCTTCACTTCGGTCTAGGGTTTAACAAATTAAAATAAATAAGTATCTATATCGTACATATTAAAATTGTGTTACACTGTTCCTATTCATTACTAAGAAATCACAATATTTGAAGACACAGGTATAAGAGGAAGGAATACTTCCCAAGATACAAAGATTCATAGAACAAACATGCATAGTTAAAAAGTAAATTGTTTAATGAGCCAGTTTTAATCTTACCACCCATTACTGTTCCAAATCAATAGTATTACAGCAGGACCATTAGAGACCATAAAGGAAATATATGCGTGGAGGCAGAAGACGTGGATAGGATTCTTAATGAATACTTTGCATTGTTTTCACAAAAGAGAGGGGTGATGCAAACTTTGCAATGAGGGAGGAGGAGTGTGAAATACTAGACGAGATAAACTTAATGAGAGAGGAAGTATTAAGGGGCATAGCAGCTCTGACAGTGGATAAATCCCCAGGCCTGGATGAAATGCATCCCAGGTTGTTAAGAGAAGCAAAAGAGGTCATAGCAGTGGCTCTAACCATCATTTTCCAATCCTCTCTGGCTACAGGTGTGGTGCCAGAAGACTGGACGACTGCTGATGTTCTACCTTTGATTAAAAAGGGAGAAAGAGATAGACCGAGTAATTACAGGCTAGTTAGCCTAACCTCAGTGGTGGGAAAATTATTGGAAAAATTCCTGAGGGATAGGATAAATCTTCATTTGAAAAGACATAGATTAATCAAGGACAGTCAGCATGGATTTGTTAAGGGAAGGTCGTGTCTGACTAACTTGATTGAATTTTTTGAGGAGGTAACCAGGAGGATCGATGAAGGCAGTGCATATGATGTAGTGTATATGGATTTTAGCAAAGCTTTTGATAAGATCCCACATGGCAGACTGGTCACAAAAGTAAAAGCCCATGGGATCCAGGGCAAAGTGGCAAGTTGGATCCAAAATTGACTCAGAGGCAGGAAGCAAAGGGTAATGATTGATGGGTGTTTTTGTGAGTGAATATCCAGTGGGGTTTCGCAGGGCTCAGTGCTGGGTCCCTTGCTTTTTGTGGTATATATCAATGACTTGGACTTAAATGTTGGGGGTATGATTAAGAAGTTTGCTGATGACACTAAAATAGTCTGTGTGGTTGATAACGAAGAAAGTTGCGGCCTGTAGGAAGATATCAATGTACTGGTCATGTCATGTATGTAGACCATGTAGACTAACTGTATAGTCACATAAGGTGTGCCACCAGAGAGCACTGCAGTGGGAGACCTGAGGGTCACCTGCATAGGTGTGCAGGGTCCAGTATAAAAGGCTGCTCACCATGCTTGTCCCTCACTCTGGAGTTACAATAAATGGGACTAAGGTCACAACAGCTCAAGTACAATACTAGATCTCGTGGAGTCATTCATAAGGGTATTAAAGACACGACTGGCGACGAGATTACGAACTTTCACGCAAAAATGACTAACGGTGCATTAGAAAAGTTCTCAGAGGGTGAAGATTGGGAAACCTTTACGGAGCGGCTCAACCAATATTTCGTAGCAAATGACCTGGTAGGCGATGATCCGGCCACGCTGGTAGATAAGTGCAGAGCTATCCTGTTGACCAGTTGTGGGCCCGCGGTCTACGACTTCGTCAGGGACTTGCTTGCACCAGAGAAAACAATGACCAAGTCATAGAAGGAGCTGAAAGTGCTAATTTGGGACCAACTCAAACCGAAGGAGAGCATCCTCATGGCCAGGTATTGATTTTATACACAATGCCGCCCCGAGGGCCAGAAATTGCGAAGTACGCTGCCGACTTCAGGAGGCTGGCAGGACCATGTGAATTCGGTGCATCTCTCGCCAATGCGCTGCGGGACGTCTCCATAATTGGCATCGGTCATGAGGCCCTTCTTCACAGGCTACTGTCTGCCAAAACCACCGTCACTCTGCAGAAGGCCATTAGCATCAGCCAGGCATTCATGACCTCAAGTTGCAGCTCCAAGCAGATGATGACTCACTCTCAGGACTCAAACCCGGCAAGTACTGTAAATAGAATGGTGCCTTTCACAGGCAGAACTGTTGAATGTGAATCTGCCCAGGGCAGAGCGTACAGGCCCCGAGTCCTTTAACTGAGTCCACTGAGGGGTGCAAACGTAAGTTGAATAGTACCATGCTGGCGTTGCAGAGGTAATCACAAGGCTCATCAATGTCGATTCAGAGACTATGTGTGCAAAGGCTGCAGCACAAAGGGCCACCTCCAGTGAATGTGCAAAAGAGCTGTGACTCACCATGTGGAAGAGGAGTCAGCAGATGGCTGTGAATCCAGCGCGGATTACGGGGAGATGGCTAGAGAGGCAGCTCAGTCCCAGGACGAAGTGTATGGAGTATATACCTGCACCGCAGATTGTCCTCGTGATAATGGAAGTCAAGATAAATGGTGTTCCAGTCTTCATGGAAGTGGACACGGGGGTGAGTCAGTCAGTAATGAGCCAAAGACACCTTTGAGAGGCTATGGAACAATCAAGCTGAACGACCCAAATTGGTCCCGGTTCAGGCAAAGCTGCGCAGCTACACCAAGGAACTGATATCAGTTGTTGGTAGTGCAGATGCAAGTGTGTCGCATGATGGCCCAATGCACAATTTACCATTGTGGATTGTTTCAGGTGATGGACCAACGCTACTTGGAAGAAGATGGATGGGCAAGATTCATTGGAACTGGGAAGACTTCATCCCTCCAGCGATTGACGTCCCCCGTGCTCAGAGGCAGGGCAAGCCCCCACCTTCAGTTGGAGCAGGCACCGGAGAGCATATCCGTGCAGCCCCGAGGCACAGACCACTCACCACGACTGCGTGGCGATGATCCGGCCGAGACGACCCGAACGCACCTTCCCGGTTTCAGTGGCAGAACTCCTGGGGAGGAAGATTGGATCTGAGGGCGCCTTCCCAACTCCCAGAATCCCTGGGAAAGAAGATCGCGGCAGTCGCCATCATGGACAGGGAAAAGATGGCGTCCAAACCACGAGGTGCAGCGCTAATGGAGCAACGAAGATGATTGTGGTAAAAGTAGTAAGGCCATTTTAAAGGAGGCTAGCATTTTTGAATGAACTGCTTGAAATTGGTAACCAATGTAAAAGTCCAGCTGTAAAGAGAAAAATGTTGTTGAGCGATGTCGGGTGCAAATTGCAATCAGCCAATGTAGCAGGCGAACACCTAATGGTCGTATACAGGTCCAGCGGGCTACCCAATGCTGTAGCATGTGTCCCCGGGACCAGAACGATGTATCATAAAGTGTCCCCACAGCTGACAGAAGTAGATAAGCCGCAGAATAAACGATCCCCAGAAAGCAGAGGCACCGGTAGCGATACCCTGCCTCAGTTTGGTTTAACATTGCAGGCACCCGATGGCATGAACCGCCATGGGGGAAACAGTAAACTGCGCCAATCCTCGCAGTCAGCTACCGTCGCCCATCACCCGGGTGGAAAAGGCGCAGCCCACAAACCCACTCACCACCACGGCAATGCCCAAGAGCGAAGGGTCACCCGCAACGGCTCCTCCGAATGGGATCTGAACCAGCCAGGATCCCAAACTAGAGAGTGCTCACAACAGTGCCCTCAAGGAAAGCGAGTCAGCAGTCCCCTGCGAACTGTTAGACAAGATGAGGCAGCCCCACTATCGCTTAAACGAAACGCTCACTCGCTCAGACCGCTTCCCAGGGAGCAGCAGCGACACTGTGCACACGAAAAGGACAGGGAGGTCACAGACACATCAGCTGTCTTTGGGCCTGCCCGACACTAGGAGTAACGGCAAGAGCCCTGAGCTCCGGCAACTCGAGCAAATTGAGCTCACCTCGCCCACAGACCCACTAGCATGGGGCGCTACGCCGCCACCAGACGACCCGGATCTCATCCGGCCATGCTGGAACTAGACTGTCCTTGTGTACCTGTATTGATCAGGTAAATGTATCACACAAAAAGAAACGCAACTGTATTCCACCAACGAATGTATCAAGATGTAAATGTAAAACCCATGTGATGAACTTGAATGCAACTTGCATGTAACGGGCCATTAGCATGATCTGTGTGTGTGGGGGGGGGGGGGGGGGGAATAATGGAGTAGTCATGGACTCACAACCAGAAACCACTGGGACCTCCACTGGCAACGAATCTCACTACCAACCCACCCAAGCTAGAAGCGACCCTCCAATGGTCAACCAGGAAGAGCAAAGCCCAGGTCACTGTCAATGTAATGAGTCAATTTGCATTAAAGACTTGGGGGGAAGTGATGTCATGTATGTAGACCATGTATACTAACTGTATAGCCACATAAGATGTGTCACCAGAGGGCACTGCGATGGGAGACCCGAGGGTCACCTGCATAGGTGCGCAGGACCCAGTATAAAAGGCTGCCCACCATGCTTGTGCCTCACTCTGGAGTTACAATAAATGGGACTAAGGTCACAACAGCTCAAGTACAATACTAGACCTCGTGGAGTCATTCATAAGAGTAGTAAAGACATAACAGGTCAGGTGGGCAGAACAGTGGCAAATGGAATTCAATCCGGATAAGTGTGAGGTAATGCATTTGGGGAGGTCAAACAAGGCAAGGGAATACACATTAAATGGTAGGATACTGAGCAGTGTAGAGGAACATAGGGACCTTGGAGTGCAGGTCCACAGATCTCTGAAGGTAGCAGGTCAGGTAGATAAGGTGGTTCAGAAGGCATATAGAATAGTTGCCTTTGTTAGTTGAGGCATGGAATATAAGAGCATGGAGGTTATGCTTGAACTGTATAAAACACTGGTTAGGCCGCAGCTGGAGTACTGTGTGAAGTTCTAGTCACCACATTAAAGGAAAGATATGATTGCACTGGAAAGAGTGCAGAGGAGATTTACAAGAATGTTGCCTGGACTGGAGAATCTTGGCTATGAGGTAAGATTGGAAATGCTGGGTCTGTTTTCTTTGGAACAGAGGAGCTGAGGGGAGACCTGATTGAGGTGTATAAAATTATGAGGAGCCTGGATAGAGTGGATAGGAAGGACCTATCCTTTCTAAGGATAAGGGGTAAGCCATTTAGGACCGAGATGAGGAGAAACTTCTTCACCCAGAGAGTGGTGAACCTGTGGAATTCTCTACCACAGAAAGTTGTTGAGGCCAATTCACTAAATATATTCAAAAAGGAGTTAGATGAAGTCCTTACTACTCGGGGGATCAAGGGGTATGGCGAGAAAGCAGAAATGGGGTACTGAAGTTGCATGTTCAGCCATTAACTCATTGAATGGCGGTGCAGGCTAGAAGAGCCGAATGGCCTACTCCTGCACCTATTTTCTATGTTTCTATGTTTCTATGACCTGTTTCCCTTGGCAGAGGGGTCAACAGCCAGGGGACATAGATTTAAAGTAATTCGGGGAAGGATTGGAGGAGATATGAGGGGAAATGTCTTCATAAAGGGATCTGGAACTCACTGCCTGAATGGGTGGTAGAGGCAGGAACCCTCACCACATTTAAAAGATATTTGGATGTGCACTTAAAAAGTGCCATAACCTACATGGCTACGGATCAGGAGTTGGAAAGTGGGATTAGGCTGGTTAGCTCTTGGTTGGCCGGCATGAACACGATGGGCAGAAATAGCCACCTTCCGTGCTGTAAATCTCTATGATTCTATGAGGAACACAACTTAGTATTTAAGGACCCAAGTTTCGGGCCGCGCCTAGAACGGCGCAGCCCCGACTTGGACGCCCATTTTTCGCGCCACAAAGTGTGCCTAAAAAAAACTTACAGATTCTCTGGCTCCCTGCAGGCACTCTGGAGTCCAGCGCGGCGCAGCACGACCTGTTGGGGGCGGAGCTAGGTCCCTGCGCTGAAAACAGTGCCGGGACCTCTGCACATGCGACTACAGTGGGCGCACATGTGCAGCAGCTCCAGGCGCCCAAAACTGTGTGGGAGGGGCCCGAAGCACGCAGCCCCTAGCCCTGGCCGAATAGCCTCACTGGGGCTGCGTGCATAAGGCTGCCTCCCACGCCCACCTCCTGCTTCCTCCTGACCCGACTCGACTCGACTCCCGCTTCCCCCCCCCCCCGCCCCCGGACTGGACCCGACCCGCGCTCCCTCCCTCCCCCCGACCGCCCCCTTCCCCCCCTGGACCTGACCTGACCCGACCCGACCTCCCTCCGACCCCAACCCGCGCTTCCCCCGACCCCCGACCCGACCTGACCCAACGCCAGCTACCTGTAAATCTGGTGCTGGGGACATGCCCTGTCCGAAGTCTTCGGCCCGGCCCGTACAGCCTCCCTCCCCCTTCTCCTTCTTCTCCTTCCCCCCCTTCTCCTTTTCCTCCCCTTCTCCTCTCCCCCCTTCCCCTTCTCCTCTCTCTCCCCCCCCCCCTCCCCTTCTCCTCTCTCTCCCCCCCCCTTCCTCTCCCCCATCCCTCCCCCCCCCCCCCTCCCCTCGCTGTCAGAAACACAGACACTGACAGAGAGAATGAGAGACACACACACAGACAGACAGAGAGATAGAGACACTGACAGAGACACACTGGGGGGGCCGTCCCAGCACGCTGTTGGAGGGCTCCCGGTGCTGCAGTCGGTAAGTAGAAAATGTTTTATTTATTAATTTTTTTTTCATGATTTATTGGTTGATTTATTGATGTTTTTATCATTTATTATTGATGATGGCTCTTTATTTGTAAAACTGAAGTGTTTAATGTTTGTAAACTTCCCTTTAAACCCCCCCCACCATTCCCTACGCCTGATTTGTAACCTACGCCTGATTTTCTAAAGTGTAAACAAGGTTTTTTCGAGCGTACAAAAATCTTCACTTTCTCCATTTTAAGTTAGTTTGGAGTAAGTTTTCACTGCCGAAACTTTGAAAACAGGCGCAAGTTGCCGGAAACGCCCCCTTTTGAAAAAAAAATTCTGTTCCAAAGTGAAACTGTTCTAACTGACTAGAACTGGAGCAAACTAAATGCTGAGAATTTGAATTTCTAAGATACTCCGTTCTACACCAGTTGCTCCAAAAAATCAGGAGCAACTGAGGCCGAAACTTGGGCCCATAGAGATGAATGCATTTGGTACACCAAAAATTCTGCTGTGTGGCAATATGGGAAGAATAATGTTCACCAAAGTACTGATGTTCTTGAAGGCAACATATTTCCTTTGGCTACATCATTCTTCAAATTAAGATCCTATTCCACATATATTGTGGATATATTTTATGAGCCTGAATTTCATCACACTACCGCCGAGCTACCGCCCCAAAAATCCCAGTTTGGTGGAAAAAACTCACCCACTGTTAACCTACCGCCCGGCGGGAAATTCATCAGAGAAGTACCGCCGGCGGTAGTCCATACTGCCCGTCCAAGGGAAATTCCCCAAAAACGCAAGTTTCATCATTAGGATCCTGTAAGATCCCATGACCACATTACAGGAAAGATATGATTATACTGGAAAGGATGCAGAGGAGATTACAAGAATGTTGCCTGGACTGGAGAATTTTGGCTTTGAGGTAAGATTGGAAATGCTGGGTCTGTTTTCTTTGGAACAGAGGAGGCCGAGGGGAGACCTGATTGAGGTGTATAAAATTCATCATCATAGGCATCGAGGAAGACTTGCTTCCACTCTTAAAATGAGTCCTTAGGTGGCTGAACAGTCCAATATGAGAGCCACAGACTCTGTCACAGGTGAAACAGATAGTCGTTGGGGGAAGGGGAGGGTGGGACAGGTTTGCCGCACGCTCTTTCCGCTGCCTACGTTTTTTTTCTGCATGCTCTCGCCGATGAAACTCGAGGTGCTCAGCGCCCTCCCGAATGCACTTCCTCCAGTTAGGCCAGGGACTCCCAGGTGTCAGTGGGGATGTCGCACTTTATCAGGGAGGCTGTGAGGATGTCCTTGTAACACTTTCGCTGCCCACCTTTGGCTCATTTGCCGTGAAGGAGTTCCAAGTAGACCACTTGCTTTGGGAGTCTCGTGTCTGGCATGAGAATTATGAGGGGCCTGGATAGAGTGGATAGGAATGACCTGTTTCCCTTTGTAGAGGAGTCAACTACAAAACCAATTCCAGTGGTACCCTGCTCCAGACAAAATGCCTAGAACACGACCTTGTCATCACTGATACCTTGTTCCGCCAGAGGGACAAGTACAAGGCATCATGGCAACACCCTCGCTCCAAACACTGGCACCTGCTACACTACGTCATCGTTCAAGCCAGGGATCACAAGGATATGCTCGTCACCCGCACCATGACAGGAGCTGATCACCACCTAATCCGTTCCATCATTAACATCAACATAGCCCCAAAGCGGTGACAGCAGCAGAAGCAGTGCCACAGGGAAATCAATGCCGGGGCACTCAAAGACCCAACTAATAGAGCACTATACAGCCAGCACCTCACTGCTAACCTGGCGATCCTTGATGACCCCGAGATGCAGAATGCCCACAGCGATTGGTCTGCCCTCCAGGCCACCATAACCAGTGTCTGCGAAGAGACGCTCGGTCACTCAACCAGGAAACACCAGGACTGGTTTTATGAAAATGACCAGGAAATCTAAGAGCTAATAAATCGCAAGCGCAGGGCATTTCTGAACCTAAAACAACAACCCAACTCGGGAGCAGCAAAGCAGCTTTACAGACGGCTTAAGGCCAAGATCCAACAAAAAACCCGTGACCTAAAGAATAATGGTGGGTGGAGAAAGCACAGGAGATTCAGCAGCTGGCCGACAGTCATGATGTGCGAGGATTCTTCACCGCAGTCAAGTCCATCTACGGCCCAAGCACTCAAGGCCCCACCCCACTACTGGCCAAGAACGGCGAGACATTCATCAAGGACACCAAGGCATTCAGGACCCGCTGGAAGGAGCACTTCGAAGATCTCCTCAATCGAGACTCTGCCTTTGACACGTGTCCTCGACTCCATCTTGTAGCATGCTACCCGCCACCATCTCAGAAAAACACCAGCCCTGCATGAGGTAGAAAAGGTCAACCATCAGCTCAAGAACAAAAAGGCATCAGGAGCGGATGGAATCCCCGATGAGGTATAAAAGTATGGCGGAGAGGCGCTATTGGCATGAATGCATGACCTCATCTCCCTCATCTGGAAGGAAGAGAGCAATGCTGGGAGATCTCAGAAATGCAGTAATCATGACCATCTTTAAAAAGGGGGACAAGTCCGACTGCAGCAACTACAGAGGAATCTCCCTGTTATCAGCCACTGGGAAGGTCATCGCTAGAGTCCTTCTCAATCGTCTTCTCCCTGTGGCTGAGGAACTCCTCCCGGAGTCACAGCACGGATTCCGTCCATTACAGGGTACAACGGACATGATCTTTACGGTGCAACAACTGCAAGTGAAATGCAGGGAACAGCACCAATCCTTGTACATAGCCGCCTTTGAATTTACAAAGGCCTTTGACACTGTTAACCGCGAGGGACTATGGAGCGTCTTCCTCCATTTCGGTTGCCCCCAAACGCTAGTCACCATCCTCCGCCTGCTCCACGACGACATGCAAGCTGTAATCCTGATCAACGGATCCATCACAGATCTGGACCGGGGTTAAGCAGGGCTGCGTCATCGCGCCAACCCTCTTCTCGATCATCCTCGCTGCAATGCTCCACCTCACACTCAACAATCTCTGTGCTGGAGTGGAATTAAACTACAGAACCAGTGGGAAACTGTTCAACCTTCATCGTCTCCAAGCCAGATTCAAGACCGTCCCACCCTCTGTCGTTGAACTACAGTTTGCGGACGACGCCTGCGTCTGTGCACATTGAGGCTGTAATCCAAGTTGTTATGTATTTAACCCTTTGTAACTTGCATTACACCTGACCACCAGAGGGCCCACCTTTTGGAGTCCCAAGGGATCCCAGCATCCCTTGGGAGCACAGTATATAAGCGGGCCACACACGAGGTACCTGCACTCTTGAACCTTAATAATGGAGCTAAGGTCACACTTGCTCATTACACACAGTACTCAGTCTCACCATTTATTATAAGCATAACACAATTCATAGTCAACATCTTCACCGAGGCATACGAAAGCACGGGCCTTACACTAAATATCCATAAGACAAAGGTCCACCAACAACCTGACCCCGCCACACAGCACTGCCCCCCAGTCATCAAGATCCACGGCGTGGCCTTAGACAATGTGGACCACTTTCCATACCTCGGGAGCCTATTATCAGCAAGGCCAGACAGCGATGACGAGGTTCAACACCGCCTCCAGTGCGCCAGCGCAGCCTTCGGCCGTCTGAGGAAGAGAGTGTTCATCGATCAGGCCCTCAAATCTGGCACCAAGCTTACGGTCTACAGGGCTGTAGTGATACCCGCCCTCCTGTATGGCTCAGAGATGTGAACCATATACAGTAGACACCTCAAATCGTTGGAGAAATACCAACGATGTCTCCGCAAGATCCTGCAAATCCCCTGGGAGGACAGACGCACCAACATTAGTGTCCTTGATCAGGCCAACATCCCCACATCGAAGCACTGACCACACTCTACCAGCTCCGTTGGGCGGGCCACAATGTTTGCATGCCTGACACGAGACTCCCAAAGCAAGCGCTCTACTGGGAACTCCTACACGGCAAGCAAGCCCCAGGTGCGCAGAGAAGATGTTTCAAGGATACCCTCAAAGCCTCCTTGATAAAATGCAACAACCCACCAACACCTGGGAGTCCCTGGCCAAAGACCATTCTAAGTGGAGGAAGGGCATCCAGGAGGGCGCTGAGCACCTTGAGTCTCGTCGCTGAGAGCATGCAGAAAGCAAGCGCAGGCAACGGAAGGAGCGTGCAGAAAATCAGATTCCCCACCCACCCTTTCCTTCAACAACTGTCTGTCCCACCTGTGACAGAGACTGTAATTCCCGTATTGGACTATTCAGTCACCTAAGAACTCACTTTTAGAGTGGAAGCAAGTCTTCCTCGATTTTGAGGGACTGTCTATGATGATGCAAGATGCTGTTATTGCCCGTCAGAAAGACCGTTCTGCAAAAGGTGATCTTAGTGGACGATCTTGAGTGGACAGTACGGACAATGGAGCTGAGCCGTTCAGAACAGTACCATCATCATCATCATTAGCAGTCCCTCGAAACGAAGATGACTTGCTTCCACGTCAAAAAAGGATAAGTTCACAGGTGTTCCAATGAAGGATCTAAAGTTCCAAGTCCTGAACTACATCCTAAAGGGTGGAAGATGGCTGTGCATGGATTTTTTTAACATATGGTGGCAGTTGCACACCAGCCACCTCACGGGCTTGACAGAGCTAGCTCTTGGTCCAGTGGCAAGGATTACCCAAGACGACTGGAGACCTAGCACGCACACATATCACAGTGTGGGCTGGACCCCGCTGCCCTAGGTCTGCCTCACTATTTGAGTGATAGTAAGGATCACTACAACAGTCTCTGCTCACACCATTACAAAAAGTAAGAAGCTTGTATTGAAGGAGAACAAATTCATTTTTTGGGTCATAGAACTTTCGTCCGACCACTTTTAATTCCAGACTCCTCATAGCTCTCCGGAATACCATGTTGTAGTAGGGGATGCAGAGATCAGAGTTTGGCTGCAGGATCTTGGTCATTTCAATATTGATGTTCACCTCTGCGCCGTCAGTTTTTCTTTGCGATTTGAGAATGACCACCTCAGATAGTTTCACAGGCAGGTAGAGTATGGTGCCGTCAAAAGCGGTGACTTGTCCAGTAACTGGCTAATGCTCCTTCAACATTCCATAGCGTATATTCCGACATTCTATATTGGGCCTGAAGGTGGTGCTGTACTGATACACGGTCTCGTTCCTATAGTGTATTTTGAGATCGTTTACTGCCAGAGGTATAGGCGTCTCCGATGATCCCTTCTTCAGAACCGGCTCCTCATGAGTTATCTTCTGATTGGGCATCTGAAAAGCCACCTTTGAGAATCACTTGGTCATTGCCTTAATCAGGCTGGCAACTCATCCAACGACCGACTGCTTTCCCCTGACGGAGTCGTGGTACATATCCATTCCGATCACCATCACTGCTTCAGCAGGATGTCCACAGCCTAAAACTTGCTGCCTAGTTTGCAGTTGATCTGTAGCAGGATCGGTTATATATGTGGACTTGTATTTACTCTGTACAGCCACCAGAGCGCTCATCCCCTAGAGTCCCAAAGGATCCCATAATCCCTTGGGAGCACAGGTATTTAAGGAGGCTTCACAGGTTGGAGAGGCACTCTGGAGACCTGCAATAAAAGATGAAGGTCACACTTTACTTTGAGCTCAGTGTTCAGTCTGACTCTTTCTCCATACACAACAACTGGTGACGAGATACAGATAGCAAACCCAAAGATGCAGTGAACAGTGGGCATCCTGGAGAAATTCTCGGAGGGAGATCATTGGGAAACTTTTGTGGAGCGACTTGACCAATACTTCGAGAGCACTGCCAAACAAAGGGCGATCCTCCTCACCGTCTGTGGGGCACCAACATATGGCCTCACGAAGAATTTGCTCACTCTAGCAAAACCCACGGAGAAATCATATGACTATTTGTGCACACTGGTCCGAGAGCATTTGAACCCGAAGGAACCTGATGGAGAAGTACCGGTTCTACACCTACAAAAGATCTGAAGGCCAGGAAGTGCGGAGTTATGTCGCCGAGCTAAGACGCCTTGCAGGACATTGCGAATTTGAAAGACATTTGGAGCACATGCTCAGAGACTTTTTCATACTTGGCATTGGCCACGAAACCATACTTCGCAAACTTTTGACTGTAGAGACCCCAACCTTGAGTAAGACCATAGCGATAGCCCAGGTGTTCATTGCCACCAGTGACAATACGAAGCAAATCTCTTGGCACACTAGTGCTGCTACAAGTACTGTGCACAAAGTGATGTTGTTTTCGAATCGCAACGTACAGGGCAGGTCACACATACTTGCAGCTGCACGTCCGCAGATGACTCAGAGTCCACCATCAAGGGTGATGAATGCAAGGCCATTAACACCTTGTTCGCGCTGCGGGGGTGATCAACATTTCCATTTATGCTGATTCAAAGATTATGTTTCCAAAGGCTGTGGAACAATGGAACACCTCCAAGGTATGCGCAGGCGAGCTGTTAAATCTGCAAACCACCATGTTGCAGAGGAGGACAGATCCATGAAGGATCACGATGAACCAGAGCCTCAGATAGAGAAGGCAGAGGTACATGGGGTGCACACATTCACCACGAATTGTCCCCCGATAATGCTGAATGTTGAACTAAATGGACTCCCGGTGTCAATGGAGCTGGACACGGGCGCGAGCCAGTCCATCATGGGCAAAAAGACTTTCGAAAAGTTGTGGTGCAACAAGGCCTCAAGGCCAGTCTTAACTCCAGTTCGCACAAAACTAAGAACTTATACTAAAGAACTGATTCCTGCAATTGGCAGTGCTACCGTAAAGGTCTCCTACGATGGAGCGGTGCACAAGCTACCACTCTGGGTGGTACCGGGCGATGGTCCCACACTACTCTGCAGGAACTTGCTGGGAAAGATACGCTGGAACTGGGGCTACATCTGAGCGCTATCGCCCGCTGACGACACTTCGTGTGCCCAGGTCTTAAACAAAGTTCCTTCGCTGTTCGAACCAGGCATCGGGAAATTCCAAGGAGCAAAAGTGCAGATCCACCTAATTCCGGGGGCGCGACCCATCCATCACAAGGCGAGAGCAGTACTGTACATGATGAGAGAAAGGGTAGAGATCGACCTAGACCGCCTGCAAAGGGAGGGCATTATTTCATCGATCGAGTTCAACGAGTGGGCCAGTCCTATTGTCACAGTCCTCAAGGGAGATGGCACCGTCAGAATCTGTGGCGATTACAAAGTAACTATCAATCGTTTCTCCTTGCAGAACCAATACCCACTATCAAAGACCGATGACCTTTTTGCAATGCTGGCGGGAGGAAAGGCGTTCACAAAGCTGGATCTAACTTCAGCCTACATGAGCAGGAACTGGAGGAATCATCGAAGGCCCTCACCTGCATCAATACGCACAAAGGTCTTTTTGTTTATAACAGATGCCCGTTTGGAATTCGATCAGTGGCGGCGATATTCCAGAGAAACATGGAAAGTTTACTGAAGTCGGTCCTGCACACCATGGTCTTCCAGGACGACATCTTGGTCACAGGTCGGAACACAGTTGAGCACCTGCAGAACCTGGAGAAGGTTCTTAGTCGACTCAACCGCGTGAGGCTCAGGTTAAAACACTCGAAGTGCATTTTCCTGGCGCCTGAAGTGGAGTTCTTGGGAAGGAGGATTGCGGCGGAAGGCATCAGGCCCACTAACGCGAAGACAGAGGCAATCGAGAATGCACCAAGACCATAGAATGTGACGGAGCTGCGGTCGTTTCTGGGACTCTTGAGCTACTTTGGTAACTTCTTACCGGGTCTCAGCACCCTGCTAGAACCACTACATGTCTTACTACGAAAAGGGGGCGAATGGGTTTGGGGCAAAAACCAAGAAAATGCCTTTGTAAAAGTGAGAAAATTGTTATGCTCAAACAAATTGCTTGTGTTGTATGATCCATGTAAGCGTTTGATACTAGCATGTGATGCGTCGTCATATGGCGTCGGGTGTGTATTGCAACAAGCTAATGATTTCAGGAAACTGCAACTGGTTGCTTATGCATCCAGGAGTCTGTCTAAGGCTGAGAGAGCCTACAGCATGATTGAGAAAGAAGTGTTAGCATGTGTCTATGGGGTAAAGAAAATGCATCAATACCAGTTTGGGCTAAAATTCAAATTGGAAACTTGTATCCCTGTTTTCCGAGAGTAAAGGGATAAATACCAACACAACGGCCCACATCCAGAGAAGGGCGCTCATGTTGTCCGCATACAACTACGCCATCCGCCACAGAAAACTGCGCCAATGCTCTCAGTAGGCTGCCATTGCCTACAACGGGGGTGGAAATGGCACAGCCCGCAGATTTAGCCATGGTTATGGAAGCATTTGAGAGTGAGCAATCACCCGTCACTGCCTGGCAGATCAAAACCTGGACAAGCCAGGACCCTTTATTATCTCTAGTCAAAAGCTGTGTGCTTCACGGGAGCTGGTCCAGTGTTCCAGTGTCCCAGTGTAAATGCAGGAAGAGATAAAGCCATTCCAGTGGCGCAAAGATGAAATGTCTATACAGGCAGACTGCCTTCTGTGGGGCAATCAAGAAGTGGTCCCCAAGAAGGGCAGAGTCACCTTCATCAATGACTTCCACAGTACCCACCCAAGCATCGTAATAAAAGCGATAACCAGATCCCACATGTGGTGGCCCGGTATCGATGCGGACTTAAGAGTCCTGCATTCACAGATGTAATACATGCTCGCAGTTAAGCAATGCACCCAGGGAGGCGGCGCTAAGTTTATGGTCTTGGCCCTCCAAACCGTGGTCTAGGGTACACCTTGACTATGCAGGCTCGTTCTTGGGTAAAATGTTCCTTGTGGTTGTAGATGCGTACTCCAAGTGGATTGAATGTGAGATAATGTCGACTAGCACGTCTGCTGCCACTACTGAAAGCCTGCGGGCCATGTTTGCCACTCACGGCTTACCCGATGTCCTGGTGAGCCACAACGGGCCATGATTTACCAGTGCTGAGGTCAAAGAATTTATGACCCGTAACGGGATCAAATGTGTCACATCTGCCCCGTTTAAACCAGCGTCCAATGGTCAGGCAGAGAGAGCAGTGCAAACCATCAAGCAAGGCTTGAAGAAGGTAACTGAAGGCTCACTGCAGACTCACCTATCCCGAGTCATGGAAACATAGAAAATAGATGCAGGAGTAGGCCATTCGGCCCTTCAAACCTGCACCGCCATTCAATTAGTTCATGGCTGAACATGCAACTTCAGTACCCGATTCCTGCTTTCTCGCCATACCCCTTGATACCCCTAGTCGTAAGGACTGCATTTAACTCCTTTTTGAATATATTTAGTGAATTGGCCTCAACAACTTTCTGTGGTAGAGAACTCCACAGGGTCACCACTCTCTGGGTGAAGAAGTTTCTCCTCATCAGTCCTAAATGGCTTACCCCTTAGACTGTGACCCCTGGTTCTGGACTTCCCCAATATTGGGAACATTCTTCCTGCATCTAACCTGTCTAAACCCATCAGAATTTTAAACGTTTCTATGAGATCCCCTCTCATTCTTCTGAACTCCAGTGAATACAAGCCCAGTTGATCCAGTCTTTCTTGATATGTCAGTCCCACCATCCTGGGAATCAGTCTGGTGAACCTTCGCTGCGCTCCTTCAATAGCAAGAATGTCCTTCCTCAAGTTAGGAGACCAAAACTGTACACAATACTCCAGGTGTGGCCTCACCAAGGCCCTGTACAACTGTAGTAACACCTCCCTGCCCCTGTACTCAAATCCCCTTGCTATGAAGGCCAACATGCCATTTGCTTTCTTAACCGCCTGCTGTACCTGCATGCCAACCTTCAATGACTGATGTACCATGACACCCAGGTCTCGTTGCACCTCTCCTTTTCCTAATCTGTCACCATTCAGATAACAGTCTGTCTCTCTGTTTTTACCACTAGAGTGGATAACCTCACATTTATCCACATTATACTTCATCTGCCATGCATTTGCCCACTCACCTAACCTATCCAAGTTACTCTGCAGCCTCATAGCATCCTCCTCGCAGCTCACACTGCCACCCAACTTAGTGTCATACTTGGAGATACTACATTTAATCCCCTCGTCTAAATCATTAATGTACAATGTAAACAGCTGGGGCCCCAGCACAGAACCTTGCAGTACCTCACTAGTCACTGCCTGCCATTCTGAAAAGTACCCATTTACTCCTACTCTTTGCTTCCTGTCTGACAACCAGTTCTCAATCCACGTCAGCACACTACCCCCAATCCCATGTGCTTTAACTTTGCACATTAATCTCTTGTGTGGGACCTTGTCGAAAGCCTTCTGAAAGTCCAAATACACCACATCAACTGGTCCTCCCTTGTCCACTCTACTGGAAACATCCTCAGTCCTGCTTCGGTATCGCACGACACTACACTCACTCACTGGGATCCCACCTGCTGAACTGCTCATGAAAAGAGCACTTAAGACAAGGCTCTCGTTAGTTCACCCTGATCTACATGAACAGGTAGAGAGCAGGCGGCTTCAACAAAGTGCATACCATGATAGCGCAAATGTGTCACGTGAGATTGCAATCAATGATCCTGTATTTGTATTAAATTATGGACAAGGTCCCAAGTGGCTTCCTGGCACTGTCGTGGCCAAAGAGGGGAGCAGGGTGTTTCGGGTCAAACTTTCAAATAGACTCATTCACCCGAAACACTTGGACCAAATCAAACTCAAATTCACAGACTATCCTGAGCAACCCACCTTGGACCCTACCTTTTTTGATTCCCCAATATACACACCAGCGGCAACCAGCACTACGATTGACTACGAAGTAGAACCCATCATCTACAGCAGCCCTGCAGGGCCCAACACACCAGGCAGCCCAGCAAGGCCAGCTGCACAGCAGGCCAGCGAGGGCCCAACAAATGATTCAACAATACCAGCTTTCACATCAAGACGATCAACCAGGGCAAGGGCCCCAGATCGGCTCACATTGTAAATAGTTACATTATTGACTCTGGTGGGCGGGGAGTGTTGTTATATATGTAAACTTGTATTTACTCTGTACAGCCACCAGAGGGCTTATCCCCTGGAGTCCAAGGGATCCCATAATCCTTTGGGAGCACAGGTATTTAAGGAGGCTTCGCAGGTTGGAGAGGCACTCCGGAGACCTGCAATAAAAGACTAAGGTCACACTTTACTTTGAGCTTATAGTGTTCAGTCTGACTCTTTCTCCATACACAATCGGATCCATTTGAAAATAACATTTCCAGGTCTTGAAAGGGGACTGTACTCCTCCTCCTCTTCCATTTCATTTTTATTGTGCACATCGAAATTGTGCACCTTCTGCTTCAATATAGATTTCCATCTTGGAAACGGGAGTATTTCCTCAAAAGCTGCTGAGAGCTCAACGGTGACTTAACAGCACAATTTATAGGGAGCTGGCAGGGATTTAGACAATTTTAGCACACTGCACGCCATGTAAAGGACATTTGTGCGTTTCTCAGCAAATACCCCTCATTATCTAAAAGTTAGACACTGACCAAGAGTGGTTTAAACAAAGAATTCTGAATTGAATTGTACAACATTCAAAAGTGGCAGAAGATTCAAACATGTCAAGCAAAATATTTTACACCATGTCCAAAAACAGGACATTTAGCATCCAAAGGCAACATCTTAAACACCACCAACAACATGAACAATATATACAAACATCAACACCCAACTCTCTACCCAGTCCCACCACCTCTCTTCCCCCCCTCCAAGTGAGGCCCATTCTCCTCTTGATGGGTTTCCCACCCCCACGCCGACCCGCACCCCTGCCGCTCACCGTGTCGGTACCAACACATGGTGCAGCAGTGCACCCGGAGCGGTGCTGTCGTGTTCGTCGGGGAGAGGATGGAGGCGCTACGCTGGAAGGTGGTAGCATCTCTGGACCCTTTGGTTCTGAAGGCCTGGCTGGTATGGCATGGTGGGGATGGGTTCCATGCCATGTCCCGGGACCATTGATTGCCACATGGTATTGACAGACTCAATGGTTCGCTGCACCACGGTGATCAGCAGCGACATACTGTTGGTATGCTGCTCTGCAAATGAGGTGATGTTGGCAGCTATCCCAGCCATAGCCTGGAGGTGGTCTCGACCTAGGTCAATACTCGCCGTCCTCGACAGCTGAACCATTTCCTGCATTGCTTTCGCCCATCTTGCATCATCATCTCCTTGTTGCATTAACCTGGGTGGATGCGGCTTGGTGGCTTTAATGGCACGGGTGCTGTGCTTCACAATGCTTGATGCCGCTTCCTCCGAGTCGAAGCCCAAAAACTCAGACCCCAATACCGATGTTGCGCGCACAGGTGGCACACATATCAAGAGGATGGAGTCCTCCTCTTCCACCTCCTCGGGCTCAAGTGGGACAAACACTGGGCCTTCTCCCTGCTCTTCCTCCTGGTCTTCGTCTCTGTGGGTTGCTGAGATGGATGCGGGGGATGTTGAGTGCGGGTGGGGGTGGGGGGGCAGAAGGAGCTGGTGTGGCAGGCTCCTGATGAGGTCAAGGTGGATGGTGTTGGTGTTGCTCACGACCTTTGCGTCCCAGAGGTGGATCGGGTGTTTAAGTCAGTGATATCCAATTCTGCAGTACGATACAACATTTCAGTGTTTAGCAGCGGTGGGGTGCGATGGCGGGGGGCGGCGGTTGGTAATGCTGACATGAGTACCGTCACATATCACAGTCTTATGTCAAGGATTACCATTGCTACATCACCACACCCTAAATGGCCAACAGACAGTACATTAAAATGCATTTTACATCACATTACATGACCTTGCATGACATGACCGTTACACAGACAGGAGATTATGATCAACTTACCATGCTGTAGCACGGGATCAGCACCACCATGTGTGGTGGCACAGGGGTGGTCATCCACCAATGACGAGGCACGCTCCTCGATGTCAGTCACTTTGATGACCTCGGGTGAGCCCCCTCCCATGCCACACTGCTCTGGGGCGTTGGCTGTTCTTTTCCTCTGCAGAAATAAAAGTTGCAATCTTTAACCGGTTTGCAGATGCGGCACACAGACACACAGTATGACTATATATACTTTTTCAGTGGTACGGGTGTGCATCAATAAGATCTTTACTTACTCTTGCTGCTGCTACCACATCATTCCATCTCTTCCTGCACTGGTCTCCATCACGAAGCATCGTGCCCACTGCAGACATGGCCTCCCCAATCACCTGCCAAATGTGTTTATATTGGGGCGGGGCTGGTTTGCCACGACCATCCCGGGTGAGCTCTCTGTAACGGCGCTCCACCTCAGAGACACATGCCTCCAGCTCATCATCTGTAAACCAGGGAGCTCTGAGCTGCATTTGACTTCCTGGCAACTTTTCTACCACGCATGATATGTTTTCAAGGTGGATGGCTGATGATTCTCTTCCCTCTCTCACACAATGATTTCCCTCTCTAACTGTCAGGTGCAAGTCACTTACGAGGTTTTATGTGCATGCGCAGCTGACCCCTCAGCCCCAATCACGGGAAAAATGAGGTAATCATTTCAAAAAACGCATTTCAAATCTCACGCATGTGCAGTACATGGCCTCCGATCTTTCCCGAGTCGAGAAGCCTGTTGCTACTGCCGACTCCCACTACCGGCCGCTGCCTCCCGCTGCCTGCCGCTCCCGCTGAGAAAACCGGGATGATTCTCGCGGCCAATCAGCCCCAGCGGTAGCGGCCGGTAAAAAAATCACGTTCCGACCGAGTACCGCTGAGAAACGGACGGAACTTAGTTTTGATCAATTTCTGCCCCACTGAGTCAAGCAATCATGAAAGGGATGGTTGGGGGTGAGATGAAGTCAGTAGAAATCATGATCGACTCTCACAACATCTTTCAACATGACACACTCTTGGTTCATATTTTTCAAGCAAATAAGATGGATGAGTATAGTTCAGCAAAAAGGAGCAATGGGAAGATCAGGAAAATGCCCTGTTAACTTGGAAAAGAATCTAAACCCTAATCATGAATTAAAATAAGATGATAATCATGTTTTCCCCATAAAATGTAAAAATAATGTGGAAAAGAAGAAACAGTTTCAAAGCACAGGACATGGAAACATGATGAGCTATATTTTGCTGTCAAAATTACGGTGAGGCTAATGGCGCTTGCTGTTATTTTTGCGCAAATGGTACAGCAACTTCAGGCGCGGAGCAGATATAAGGTTAAATGCTAATATGCAAAAGTTGTTTTCTGAGTTGCGCCACTCTACCGTTAGCTTCATGAAAACTGCATTTCATTAGTTGCCTCACAATTGGCATGCATTGAATGACGTGAAGTTGCTGTATTTGAGCAGTGAGTAAGAACTAAACCTGCAGCGGTTATTTAGAGCTAGTAATTAGTAGCCCTAAATAACTATCCTTTTAACAACATGATAATTGTTCAATCAACCTCTCTGGTACTGAAAATTAACTACTGTATTACAAATGTGGTGTTTCATTCTTTCAGATTTTGAATTTTTGGGGGAGATTTAAAAAAATGTCCATTTTTCTCTCTCCCATAATCCAATCTTTCTTATTCCTACTCTTTCTGTACTTGATTTGACATTGAATTCACTTCCTTTAATTCACCCTCCTTTTCAGTCTGTTTCTTTCCCAATCCTTAAATCTGATTGGTTAATGAGATACCCTGTTGGTTTTCCTGTTCACTCAAGTTTTAGATGCCTGTTTCTCTTACTGTGCTGTTATCAGCTCACAATTTCAGCAACTTTGTGGGCAAAATTGTTTTGAGCTGAAGGGTGCAGTCTAAGTTGGATGCCCTGCAGCAGCAAATTAATTAAGTCTGTACCAGTCAGCATCCTACAAAATCTGATAACTAAATACCTGTGGAAATCCCACAGCCATTAACACTAGGCCATTATTTAAGGGTGATGATAAACATAACAGTGGAGTGTGTTAGAAGTCAGAAAAAAAATGTCTGTCTAAAA
Source organism: Pristiophorus japonicus (assembly GCF_044704955.1). NCBI lineage: Eukaryota > Metazoa > Chordata > Chondrichthyes > Pristiophoridae > Pristiophorus > Pristiophorus japonicus. Next base: position 142,437,040 of record NC_091979.1, on the reverse strand, counting down.
AGGAAATCTCCTGTTTCACACACACCAAGGTACATTTGTGTATGTCCCTGCCACAGACATTTATTCTGTAAAAAATTAAATATCATTTACAGGAAAGTAGCCTGCTCAGAGTGATTATTGCTGGAAGCTTGTCTTGAGAACCAGAGTAAATGTTCTAGGATTGTTGGAGAACCCACTTTAATTGAAATTAGTTGCAGTAGGGTGCAGTATCCATGAAATCAGCTGCAGTCAATAAAGGAAGCATTGATGGTGTTCGAGAAATCTCTGCAATTGTACTGCTGATGAAAGCAACTACAGCAACAATTAATTGCAGGGACACCTACATAAAAGACTCTGGGAGAAAGACAAGAGTGCTTTAGTGTAGAATTGGTGGCAGCAAATACTAGAGACTCTGGGCACAAAAGCAGTGCAAATGTCAGGGGAAACATTCCCAATTAGCATTTGTAGATAGCTATGGCTGTGATCATAATTATAATAGAGATTTGCATAGCTTATTAAAATAAGAGGCGGCAGGGTAGCTCAGAAATTGTAAGGCAGGTGTATTTCCTTTCTGTACAGTGAGGAGACAGAATGGATAGATACCACCTGCGAACACTAATTAGGGGTCATTGTGAAGTTGCAAGGTTTCTTTTCACAAGATAGATACAGATATAGGCCATTCGGTCCACCCTAGCTCATCCATCCAGAATTTTAAAAAAACTACACCCTTTCCATTATGCCATCTGTCAACTTGAGTGAATCTAAGGTATTCTTCACCACTACCCTACCCACTTTTTGCATGAGGAAGTTCTTCTGGACATCTTTCCTTTCACCAGTTTTAACCCGTGTCTTCTTGATCTAGTTCCCTAGCATATCTGGAAGTAGAGCTCTGGATTTACCTTACCTGTATCATTTTTTAAAATAAATGCAGCAAGTTGTTAAGATCTGGAATGCACTGCCTGAAAAGGTGATGAAAACGGATTCAATAGTATCTTTCAAAAGGGAATTGGATATGTACTTGAAAAGGAAAATTTGTAGGACCATGGGGTAAGAGCAGGGGAGTGGGACTAATTGAATAGCTATTTAAAAGAGCCAGCAAGGGCACATTGGCCGAATGGCCTCCTTCTGTGCTGTATGATTTCATGATTCTGTTCTGAGCCTAGTGAAGATGTCAAAACTCAACAATCTAAGACAATCAATGACTGTTACAGGGTTGCTCCACTATCATGACCAAACAATGTTTTAAATAATTGAATTACAGACCTGGTCTCTGCCTCCTTAGGGTGTTGAGATCCCATTGTCTGTGTCATGTATTCAACTGTCATTGTAACCCATGTATAAACTGACCTAAGTTGTACACCATGGGTACATTGACCACTAGGTGGTGAACTTGTGGGAGACACTCCTAACCTGGACTTTCAGGTATAAAAGGGGAAGCTCCACCCACCTTCTTCACTTCAGTGCTGGAATAAAGGTTACTGGTCACAGAGTGGCCTTCTCTCAAGTATGGGCCTCGTGTGCATTTGTACTGTATAGTAAGGACATCTCTCTGGTGGTTTACGCTCCCTTGTAGAGTGCCTGAGTTGGGGCTCCGGTTGTTGGGTGTTGGCCTGAGTGTCTGCTGTATGCGGTGCCTCAGGCCTGTCCGGACTTCCCACAGTGACTGGGCTCTCCTCCACTTGGTTCCTGTGTTCGGTCACCTGCGGTGGAGTGAACTCTACATCGTGTTCTTCTTCCGCTTCTTCTATGGGGTTGCTGAACCTCCTTTTTGTTTGATCCACGTGTTTGCGGCAGATTTGTCCATTGGTAAATTTAACGACCAGAATCCTATTCCCCTCTTTGGCAATCACAGTGCCTGCAAGCCATTTGGGCCCTGCAACGTAGTTGAGGACAAAGACAGGGTCATTGACATCAATACATCGCGCCCTCGCATTCCTGTCATGGTAGTCACATTGTGACTGGCGCCTGCTCTCAACAATTTCTTTCGTGGTGGGGTGTATAAGGGATAACCTGGTTTTGAGCGTCCTTTTCATTTAGCAGCTCTGCGGGTCGGACCCCTGTGAGCGAGTGTGGTCGGGATCTATTGGCCAACAGGAGGTGTGATAAGCAGCTTTGTAGGAAACCCCCTTGGATTCTGAGCATCCCCTGTTTGATTATCTGCACTGCTTGTTCCGCCTAACCGTTTGAGGCTGGTTTGAATGGTGCCGTTCTGGCATGGTTGATACCATTTCCTGCAATGAAGTCCTGGAATTCAATGCTTGTAAAGCACGGGCCATTGTCGCTGACCAAGACGTCCGGTAGACCATGGGCGGTGAACATTGCCCGTAGACTTTCTACCGTGGCAGCGGATGTGCTTGAATTGAGAATGTCACACTCGATCCATTTGGAGTAGGCATCTACTACAACCAAAAACATTTTTCCCATGAAAGGACCTGCGTAGTCCACATGGATGCGTGACCATGGCTTGGTGGGACAGGACCAGGGGCTAAGGGGGGCTTCCCTGAGCGCATTGCCCAGCTGGGCACACGTGTTGCATCTGCGAACACAAAGTTCCAGGTCTGCATCTACCCCTGGCCACCAAAAGTGTGACCTGGCAATTGCCTTCATCATGAAAATGCCCGGATGCTCTCTGTGGAGTTCTCTGATGAACACCTCTCTGCCCATCTGGGGCATGACTACTCGGTTTCCCCATAGTAGTCAATCGGCCTGAATCGAGAGTTCATCCTTGCGCCTGTGAAATGGTTTAAATTCCTCAGCAGCAGTCCAATTCGCCTTTTATCTTTTCCCAGATCACGTACGGCACCGCTCTGGCCTTGTGGTGTACTGGCCTGGCGTCCAGGTTTATGTGAATCACTACCTTGGTCCCCATGAAAGTGCCAATGCCGGGTTGAAATAATGAGTCAAATTTGTCCAGGACCTGTGAGCATGATACTCGCTCCACAGAGGGAATTGCATTGACATCGTCCCATTTCTAGTTCATGACAGCAAGCTAACTCCTCCCCAATAGTGCAGGTCTGTCCCCCGGGACAATCCAGAGTGGCAATCTGTTCTCCGAATCTTTGTGGGTCACGACTACCATGGCGCTGCCTAGCACCGGAATGATCTGGAGGGGTTTTTCCTTCTACTGTTGCTTGTGACCGGGCGCAACCTTCAGACTATGGTGATTTGAGTTGCTATCACCAGTGGACCCCTTTTCTGCTTATACCCAATTGCAGCTTAGTGATATGTTTGATACCACCAATAGGCCTGAGGCTGCTTATACCCAATTACAGCTTAGTGATATGTTTGATACCACCAATAGGACTGAGGCTGCTTATACCCAATTACAGCTTAGTGATATGTTTGATACCACCAATAGGACTGAGGCTGCTTATACCCAATCTCAACCTTGACGTTTTGAGGCGTCCTGCACCCCTATCTGGTTCTGACCTCAGAATTTAGGTGGATAATGAGCTTCCCACAATAAAACACTCAGAGATGCAAAAGACAAGAAATGTTCCTGGAAAAGTCAGGTAAGTCCTACTTTATTAAGACCCAGGTGAGCGTTTAAACAAGGTTAAGTTGCTAAAGACAACACAAAGCTAATACACACATAATAAAATTGGTGCGAGCCCCCAAAGTGTGGACCAAGTCGATGCACTGGCTTGTTGAACCACTTTGAACTAAGGAAAAAAAAAGCGTTTGTGGGAGGAACGGACACAACGAAATTCTACACAAGTTTAAAATCCTTATACCCACTCTATCACCCACCCCCTCCTTTACACCTAACTAGCCTAAGTTGACAGTTGGGAGAAAACTCCAGGGTGATACTCACAGTTTCCTTTGACGGGTATAGTGGGTCCCACCTTAAATCGGATTTGCTCCAGTTATCCTCGGAGGTTGTATGGGCTCGCAGTTGTGTTTCTTTTCGGCCGGGTGAGTTGTCGGTGTGAACTGGGGTGAATGTTGCCTCCCCCGGTCACCTTGGTCATCGGTTGTCCAGTCGGTGGTCCTCAGAGCGCGGTCCTGGTGTGTGGCTCGGTTGCTTAGGGCAAGGTTGGGCCCCCCCTTTTCCTCTTCCTTGGTTTTCGGTCGCTGGTTCAGCACACGGATGGAGTCTAGGTCTGCTGGTGGTAGTTGGCTTTGGCCGCTCCGAAGTTCTTTAGCCTGGGTCGTTCTTTTGCGAGGCTGAGTCCCTCTCTCTTCCTTCGAGGTGTCGTCAGGTCCCCTTGTCTGTGTTCTTCAAGTGCTGCCAGCTCTCACCTTTATACCCGGTTCGGTTCCGGCCTTTTTCGCGCCCAAACTGAATCAGTGTCTCATTGATTGAGTCAAGGTGGGGATGAGGGGATGAGGTGTTAAGGTAAAGCATTGTTTCTTGTGCACCTCAATGCCTGATAGTCTGGCTGGCTATTGTGTCAGGGTCGGGTTGCACCGAGGTGTTGGCCTTTCCTATTGTCTTTATGTACATGGGTAATGGGCTGGTGATGGGCCCTTCTCCTTGATTAGATCCAGGTAAGCTGTCCTTTACAAAATGGGCTGGATATTCCCCATTGGTCGAGGATTTCCCTGCTTCTGGCCCGGCTCGATTCACTGATTGGCCAGCCCAGGATGCACTTTCCTGGGATTGGCTGGCTTCTCAGCATGCCTGTAGCCCCCGAATTCACAGTGTCTGGCCACAGACATCCTTCCCAGCCTGCCTTTCTTCCTGCTGCTTGCCTTGGCCAAAGTTCGATTAAAAGGGTGTATAGGATGATCCCATACTTTGTTTCCTTGTTACCGGGTGCCTTTTTTTTGTGTAACACTGGATTTTCGACCCTTACAGATCTCCTTTGTATATGTCCGTAGCTGTGTGTCATCGGCAATAATTTTGGCTTCCTGGCCTTGGACGCCCACAACTTGTCGAACTGTTTGATACTCATCAGGGACTGGCTGGCCCCCGTGTCTAACTCCATTGATACTGGGATGCCATTGAGGAGCACTTTCATCATTATCGGTGGCGTCCTGGTGTATGAACTGTGTATGTGCTGCACATGAACTCGCTGAACTTCAGCTTCCAGCGATTTCCCCCAGTGTTCATTTGGCCTCGTAGAGCTTATATCGGGCCCGTCCTCCTTGTACATCAACCTGGCTGCAGGCTTCCTGCACATATGCCCCAAGTGACCACTGACGTTGCAGTTTCTGCAGGTATATTGCTGATACCTGCAAGCTCTGGCTGGGTGTTTGCCTCCACACCTCCAACATGAACCGTTTTTGGAAACAAAAGGTCCATTACTAGTCGATCGTCTCTGACTGCCTCTGTAACTGTCTTTAAGCGCACCATTGACAGGTGTTGATGGCCCCATTCCTGGCTGCATTGTCCCTTGCGATGGCATGAATCGCCGTTCAGCTAGCCATTGTCTCTGTTGAATTCCCTCTTCGGGCATGTCCGATTGCGCCTGCCTGCCTGGAGAACTGTGTCCCGCGTTAACAATGTTGACTCCCTGACCATTTGCTGCATTTAAGCCAAGATTTTTGTCAAACATCATTCTGGTCTCTTCCTCCTCTGCGATAAATGTCTGGGCCATCAAAGCCGCCGTTTCCAGGGTCAAGTCTTTGGTCTCAATCAGTTTCCTGAAAAGCCCAGCATGCCCGATGCCCTTAATAAAAAAATCTTGCAGCATCTCTGCTCTGCATGCATCTGGGAACTTATATAGGCTCGCCAGTCGCTGGAGGTCTGCCACGAAGTCTGGAATGCTTTGCCTTTCTCGCCGCCGATGCTTGTAAAACCGATGTCTCGCCATGTGCATGCTGCTCGCCGGTTTAAAGTGTTCCCCGATCAACTTACTGAGCTCTTCAAAAGTCTTGTCCGCCGGCTTCTCTGGCGCTAGAAGGTCCTTCATCAGGGAGTACGTCCTGGATCCACAAACCGTTAGGAGATGAGCCCTGCATTTGTCGGCCAAATCCTGTCCCAACCATTCCTTAGTAACGAAGCTTTGCTGTAGTCTCTCAATAAAATCGTCCCAATCATCACCAACACAGTATCTCTCGTCTGTGCTGCTAGTGGCCATGCTCGCGTGATTTAAATCCCAGTTTCTCGTCGCCAATGATATGTTCTTACTCTACAGTACAAATGCACACGAGGCCCATACTTGAGAGAAGGTCACTCTGTGACCAGTAACCTTTATTCCAGCACTGACGTGAAGAAGGTGGGTGGAGCTTTCCTTTTTATACCTGAAAGTCCAGGTTAGGAGTGTCTTCCACAAGTTCACCACCTGGTGGTCAATGTACTCACGGTGTACAACTTAGGTCAATTTATACATGGGTTACAATGACAGTTGAATACATGACAGTCTGCATGGATCGGGTGCTTGCCTCTCATCATCATCATAGACTGTCCCTTGAACAAGGATGACTTGCTTCCACAAGATTTCACAGATGTTTCAATGAAGGACCCGATGTTCCAGTCCTGAACTCCAATTGAGGGGGGTGGAAGATGCCTGTGCGTGGATTTTTTTAACGTGTGGTGACTGTTGCACATCAGCCACCACACAGGCTCGACAAAGCTAGGCCTTTATTTAGTGGCAAGGGTTGAACCAGGACGACAGGAGACCTGCTCTGCTGCATGGATCTAGTGCGCACACATATCGCAGTGTGTGCTGGCCCGTGCTGCCCCTGGGCCCTTGCCTCTTCTGGGCCCCGAAACCTCATTCGCCGCACCTTCACTCACGATGTTCCAGGGCCCGATGCTCCAGCTCTATTTATAGCCCCGACCTGCGGTGGTGTTCTCAAATGGGTCAGGGCGGTCCACAAAGGCTTAGTCTGCAGGTAGAGCAAGTAATCTGGAAGGCAAATGGAACGTTGTCCTTTATAGCAAGGGGGATAGAGTATAAAAGCAGAAATGTCCTGCTACAACTGTACAGGGTATTGGTGAGGCTACACCTGGAGTACTGCATATACTTGCATTGGAGGCAGTTCAAAGAAGGTTCACTAGGTTGATTCCTGAGATGAAGCAGTTGACTTATGAAGAAAGGTTGAGTAGGTTGGACCTATACTCATTGGAGTTTAGAAGAATGAGAGGTGATCTTATTGGAACATAAGATACTGAGGGGACTCGACAAAGTAGATGCTGAGAGGATGTTTGTTCTCGTGGATGAATCTAGCACTAGGGGGCATAGCATAAGAATAAGGGGTCGCCCACTTAGAACTGAAATGAGGAGGAATGTCTTCTCTCAAAGGGTCGTAAATCTATATAATTCTCTGCCCCAGAGAGCTGTGGAGGCTGGATCATTGAATATATTTAAGCTGGAGATAGACATATTTTTGAACGATAATGGAGTGAAGGGTTATGGGGAGCGGGCAGGGAAGTGGAGCTGAGCCCAAGATCAGATCAACCATGATCTTATTCAATGGCGGAGCAGGTTCGAGGGGCCAAATGGCCCACTCCTGCTCCTATTTCTCATGTTCTTATGTTCTTATTCCTGCTACTAATAATAATTTACAGTGTTTTATAACACTATTACTGATACTAATAATAATGTACAGTGTTTATTAATAACACTATTACTGACCCTCTATTACTTAAATGACTCTCTTTGCATTATAAAGTGAAAAACAGAAATACCACCTCGTTGCATTTCCAGTGACGTAACAGCACCACAAAACTTATACCTCTCTATTCTTAACCATTCAGTTGGAAACTTCATCCACATGAGAATTGTCCCTGTCATGTATCTCACACTACTGTACATAACTGTATCTTACCATGCTATACATGACTGTAACTAGATATGACCTGTAATCACAAGCATACTTTACCACCAGGGGTGCACTTGCAGGAGACCCTGCATACCTGTTCCACACAGGTATATAAAGGCAGGTCTCAGGCAAGTGTGGCACTCAAGAGCTGTGAAATAAAGGTGCCGGTCCAGAGTGACCTTGACTTCAGCATGTGCCTTGTGTAAGTCTGTACTGCAGGGTCAGGACTTTACAGTGGCGACGAGTTACGGGATCACAGAATCCACATAGTGGCTACCAATGGCTCAGATGAGAAATACAATGCTGAAGACAATTGGGAGGACTTTATAGAAAGGCTCCAGCAAAGCTTTGTAACCAAAGACTGGTTGGGCGACGATAAGGCAGACAAGAGAAGAACCCATCTCTTGATCAGCTGTGGCTCGAAAACATACGCCTTAATGAAGGACCTGCTGGCACCCGAGAAACCAGCAAGCAAGTCGTTTGAGGAGTTGAGCACACTGGTGAGAGACCACCTGAAACCAGTGAGCAGCCTACACATGGCCAGACACAGGTTCTACAACTACAGACGCTTTGTGGGCCAGAGCATACCCGACTTTGTGGCGGAACTTTGGAGGCTGGCTAGTTTATGTGAGTTCTCCGATGAACTAAGGAGAGAAGTACTGAGAGACTTTTTTATTGAAGGAATAGGCCACGCAGGCCTATTCCGAAAGCTTATAGAGATCAAGAACTTGACTCTAGAGGCAGCAGCACTGGTCGCACAGACATTCTTGGCAGGAGAAGAAGAAACAACAACTAACGAAACATCGGAACAAGGGGTTCACAGCGTGAAATGAGCCGCTACCCCCACACACAGACAAAGGCAGGAGAGCAGGTCTTCAACAGCAGGCAGTGGCACCAGAAGCCATCAAGGGCCACAGGAAAGGCCGTTCACACAATGCGAGCAATCAACTACAGACTGAGACAAGCTCAAGAGAGATCAGCCAGACCCAGCTCATCCTTCGGAAACAATGGAAGCGGTCAGTGCTGGAGATGTGGGGGAAGGCACTCAACAAGGGGGTGTCGATTTCAGCATGCTGTTTGCAGAAACTGCAACTATACAGAGCATCTGGCTCGCATGTGTAGAAAAACAGCAGCTCGGCTGGTATACGAATCGGAAGGGTCGGAAAGCGGACCAAAAGACGGTGGGGACAGTGCCCGGGACGCCGGGGTACAGTGGGTCAACATGATCAATGTCCACTGTTCTTACAACAAGACGCCTCCAATAATGATGAGGGTCCTACTCAACGGGATACCCGTCAACATGGAACTGGACATGGGAGCTAGTCAATCTCTCATGAGCATCCCACAATTTGAACAACTGTGGCCGCACAAAAGCAACAGACCAAAACTCACAAGGATCGACACCAAACTAAGGACCGATACCAAAGAAATTGTCCCAGTCCTTGGCAGCGCCATGCTCTCAGTCACACACAAAGGGACGGTGAACCGACTTCCCCTGTGGATTGTCCCCGGAGATCTCCCAACACTGTTGGGGAGAAGCTGGCTGGCAAAACTAAATTGGAAATGGGATGATGTTCACGCCATGTCGTCAGAGGAACGGACCTCCTGCTCAACAGTTCTAAGTCGTTTTGAACATCTCTTTCAGCCAGGTGTGGGCACTTTCAAAGGGGCTAAAGTTAAAATCTACATCACACAGAATGCCAGACCGGTCCATCACAAGGCTGGAGCTGTGCCTTATGTGATGAGGGAAAAGATTGAACACGAACTGGACCGGCTTCTGCGGGAAGGCTTTATTGCACCCGTGGAATTTAGCCACTGGGCAAGTCCCATCGTCCCCATCATGAAGCCTGATGGATTCGTACAAATATGTGGGGAATACAAGTCTACCATAAGCAGAGTCTCCCTACAGGACCAATACCCGCTGCCCAGAGCGGAGGACCTATTTGCCACATTGGCTGGAGGAAAATTTTTCTCGAAACTAGATCTCACATCTGCGTATATGACGCAAGAACTGACCGAAGAGTCTAAGCTACTCACCACCATCAACACACATCGAGGCCGTTTTATGTACAATCAATGCCCATTCGGCATCAGGTCGGCAGCTGCTATATTGCAGCGCAACATGGAGAGTCTGCTCAAGTCCATCCCGGGGACGGTTGTGTTTCAAGATGACATACACATCACGGGCAGGGACACCGACTCCCATCTCCGCAATTTGGAGGAAGTACTAAGTCGATTGGTTCGGGTAGGCCTAAGAGTTAAGAAATCCAAGTGTCTGTTTCTCGCGCCCGAGGTTGACTTTTTGGGCAGAAGGATTGCCGCTGATGGAATCCGCCCAACAGAATCCAAAACCGAAGCAATTCGTCTGGCACCCAGGCCCCGGAATGTCTCGGAACAGCGCGCCTTTCTCGGGCTACTCAATTACTTTGGGAATTTTATGCAGAACTTGAGCACGCTGCTGGAGCCTCTCCACATACTACGATTGGTTTTGGGGGTCGCCCAAGAACGCGCCTTCAATAAGGCACGCAACCTTCTATGTTCCAACAGTATTTTAGCCTTTTTTGACCCAGGTAAAAAGCTAGTTCTTACATGTGATGCGTCAGCGTACGGGGTCGGGTGCGTTTTACAGCATGTAAATGATGCGGGTAAATTACAACCCATTGCTTATACCTCCAGGTCACTTTCGCGGGCGGAGCGCGGGTACGGTATTGAGAAGGAGGTGCTCGCATGCGTGTATGGTGTCAAAAAGATGCACCAATACCTTTTCGGGGCCAAGTTCGCGTTAGAAACCGACCACAAACCCCTCACATCCCTGCTATCCGAGTGCAAGGCAATAAACGGCAATGTCTCGGCGCGCATTCAGGAGTGGGCACTCGTGCTGGCGTCTTACGACGATACAATAAGGCACAGACCAGGCACAGACAACTGTGCCGACGCGCTTAGCAGGCTACCCCCTGGCGACCACGGAAGGGTCCGAAGAACAGGACTGTGAGATGGTCATGGCAATCAATGCCTTTGAATCCACAGGTTCACCCATGATGGCTCGCCAAATCAAGAGCCTGGACGACCAGCGACCCCATGTTATCCTTAGTCAAAAGATGTGTTTTAACCGGTGACTGGGCAGAGGCTCGCAATGCCTGCCCCGAGGAGATCAAACCCTTCGATAGGCGCATGCATGAACTCTCACTAGAAACATAGAAACATAGAAACATAGAAAATAGGTGCAGGAGTAGGCCATTCGGCCCTTCTAGCCTGCACCGCCATTCAATGAGTTCATGGCTGAACATGCAACTTCAGTACCCCATTCCTGCTTTCTCACCATACCCCTTGATTCCCCTAGTAGTAAGGACTTCATCTAACTCCTTTTTGAATATATTTAGTGAATTGGCCTCAACAACTTTCTGTGGTAGAGAATTCCACAGGTTCACCACTCTCTGGGTGAAGAAATTCCTCCTCATCTCGGTCCTAAATGGCTTCCCCCTTATCCTTAGACTGTGTCCCCTGGTTCTGGACTTCCCCAACATTGGGAACATTCTTCCTGCATCTAACCTGTCTAACCCCGTCAGAATTTTAAACGTTTCTATGAGGTCCCCTCTCATTCTTCTGAACTCCAGTGAATACAAGCCCAGTTGATCCAGTCTTTCTTGATAGGTCAGTCCCGCCATCCCGGGAATCAGTCTGGTGAACCTTCGCTGCACTCCCTCAATAGCAAGAATGTCCTTCCTCAGGTTAGGAGACCAAAACTGTACACAATACTCCAGGTGTGGCCTCGCCAAGGCCCTGTACAATTGTAGCAACACCTCCCTGCCCCTGTACTCAAATCCCCTCGCTATGAAGGCCAACATGCCATTTGCTTTCCTAACTGCCTGCTGTACCTGCATGCCAACCTTCAATGACTGATGTACCATGACACCCAGGTCTCTTTGCACCTCCCCTTTTCCTAATCTGTCACCATTCAGATAATAGTCTGTCTCTCTGTTTTTACCACCAAAGTGGATAACCTCACATTTATCCACATTATACTTCATCTGCCATGCATTTGCCCACTCACCTAACCTATCCAAGTCGCTCTGCAGCCTCATAGCATCCTCCTCCAGCTCACACTGCCACCCAACTTAGTGTCATCCGCAAATTTGGAGATACTACATTTAATCCCCTCGTCTAAATCATTAATATACAGTGTAAACAGCTGGGGCCCCAGCACAGAACCTTGCGGTACCCCACTAGTTACTGCCTGCCATTCTGAAAAGTCCCCATTTACTCCTACTCTTTGCTTCCTGTCTGACAACCAGTTCTCAATCCATGTCAGCACACTACCCCCAATCCCATGTGCTTTAACTTTGCACATTAATCTCTTGTGTGGGACTTTGTCGAAAGCCTTCTGAAAGTCCAAATATACCACATCAACTGGTTCTCCCTTGTCCACTCTACTAGAAACATCCTCAAAAAATTCCAGAAGATTTGTCAAGCATGATTTCTCTTTCACAAATCCATGCTGACTTGGACCTATCATATTACCTCTTTCCAAATGCAGACTGCCTGATGTGGGGCAGCCGAGTAGTTATGCCCTTGTGAGGCAGAGAGGCTTTGTCCGGGAGCTCCACCGCGAGCACCCGGGGATCGTCCTTATGAAGGCCATAGCCAGATCCCACGTCTGGTGGCCTGGCATTGACGCGGACTTGGAGCTCTGCATCCGGCAGTGCACCATTTGTGCCCAACTCAGTAATGCCCCTAGGGAGGCTCCCCTAAGCCCCTGGCCCACCAAACCGTGGTCGTGGATGCATGTAGACTATGTGGGCCCATTCATGGGCAAAATGTTCCTCGTAGTCGTCGATGCATTTTCAAAGTGGATCGAGTGCACCATTTTAAACCCGAGCACCACCTCCACCACTGTGGAGAGCCTTAGAACCATGTTTGCAACGCACGGCATTCCTGAAATATTGGTCAGTGATAATAGTCCGTGCTTCACCAGTGCAGAATTTCAAGATTTTATAGTTGATCACAGCATAAATTACGTTAAGATGGCACCGTTCAAGCTGGCCTCCAATGGCCAGGCAGAGTGAGCAGTGCAAATCGTTAAACAAGGCATGCTAAAAATCCAAGGTCCCACGCTGCAGAGCCGCCTGTCGCGACTGCAGCTGGCATACAGATCTCGTCCGCATTCGTTGACTGGGGTTCTCCCCGCGCAACTATTGATGAAATGGACCTTAAAGACTAGGCTCTCATTAATCCTCCCAGACATGCATGAAATTGTTGAGGCAAAGCGCCGGAAGCTAACTGAGTACCATGACCGAAATTCGAGGGGACGTGGAATGAGATAGGGGAAAAAGTGTTTGTGCTAAACTATGGCAGGGGTCTCAAATGGCTTGCAGGGACAGTAACAGGCAAGGAAGGAAACAGGCTACTGGTTGTACAAATGGACAATGGCCAAACCTGCCGGAGGCATGTAGACCAAATAAAAAGTAGATTCACCAACAAAACTGCAGAACCAGAGGCAGACTACAATGTGGAACTCACACCACACCTGGTGGACAGACAGAGGGAACAACCTGAAGAAAAGGCAGTCTCAACAGACAGCCCAGGCGAGATACCAGCAATCACACCGAAAGAAAAACAGGCACCAAGGCAAACAACTGAACCACAACTAAGACGCTCCACACGAGAGCGTAGACCACCTGAGAGATTGAATCTATAAAGACAATAAGACCTTGGGGGAAGGTGATGTCATGTATCTCACACTGCTGTATATAACTGTATCTTACCATGCTATACGTGACTGTAACTAGATATGACCTGTAACCACAAGCATACTTTACCACCAGGGGTGCACTTGCAGGAGACACTGCATACCTGTTTCACACAGGTATATAAAGGCAGGTCTCAGGCAAGTGTGGCACTCGAGAGCTGTGAAATAAAGGTGCAGGTCCAGAGTGACCTTGACTTCAGCATGTGCTTCGTGTAAGTCTGTTCTACAGGGTCAGGACTTTACAGTTCCCACTCCCCCCCCAAGTCATAAATGAAAGAAACAAACATTAAACTACAGTGTGGTAGCAGTAGCAATACAGTGCCAATCTCAGAAATCAGGAGATTAAATCCCATCTCGAGCTAGTATTCAAACAACTGTAGCTCTGTGAGAATTTTCAACTATTCTTATCGAGACTTCTAGATTGGGCCCTTTGCAGTTGCAAATGCATTAATCATTTTTGTTGATTTTGAAGACCAACAGTAGAGGTGCTGTATTGTACAGTTTATAGATCAGGTTTCAAAAACTCTAGTATAGGCATAATATAAATTGCTGAAAGGGAACAAAAGTCTAGGGAGGGTACATTTTGTTTAAGCTAGTTGTTAATTTTGTTGTAGGCAAAGAGACATTTAAGTAAGATCTGGTGACAGCAATACTGGGAGCATCCCTGAGCTGTTCCATTCTAAACAAACAAGCACCAACACAAGAGCCTTTCCAAAACCACCCAACAACATAAAACCATGCTACAGGCTGGGAAATCTAGAAAAGAAGTGAGCTACAGCCATTGAGCTGATATAACAATTGCAAGCTATATTTTAAATACAAACTTAAATCATAGACAGTGTGCCAATTCAGTCCAATTAATGGGACTAGAACCTAAACTCTGATGCCAGAAAGGTTCCTAAATGAAATAAAAATGCCTTACAACAAAACACACTTTCACTCTGTATCAATGAAGCATCATCTGGAATGAAAAGCTAGCATCAGTAATGATGACCATGAAACTAACGGATTCGTTCCGATCTGGTTCACTAATGTCCTTTAGGGAAAGTAATCTGCCGTCCTTACCTGGTCTGGCCTACATGTGACTCCACAGCAATGTGGTTGACTCTTAACTTCCCTCTGAAATGGCCTAGAAAGCCATTCAGTTGTAACAAACCGCTACAAGAAACAATAATAAGAATAAAACTGGACTGACCACACGGCATCAATCTCAGCACTGGCTTCGGACTCGATAAAGGCACACCCAGCCCAGTCGACGCTGCAAAGTCCTTCTCACTAACATCTGGGGAGTTATGCCAAAATTGCGAGAACTGTCCCACAGACTAATCACTGCAGTTATTGTGGAGATGATGTCCTGTCTTCACACTGAGAACATCCTCCATCGTGTTGTGTGGCACTATCACCGTGCTAAATGGGATAGATTCAGAACAGATCTAGCAGCTCAAAACTTGGCTTCCATGAGGCGCTGTGGGCCACCAGCAGCAGCAGAATTGTATTCCACCACAATCTGTAACCTCATGGCCTGGCATATCCCTCACTCTACCATTAACATCAAGCCAGGCATCCAACCCTGGTTCAATGAGCAGTGTAGAAGAGCATGCCAGAAGCAGCACCAGGCATACCTAAAAATGTGGTGCCAATCTGGAGAAGTTGAAAAACAGGACTGCATGCATACTAAACAGTGGAAGCAGCATGCAATGAGCTAAGCAATCCCACAACAATCGAATCAGATCAAAGCTCTGCAGTCCTGCCACATCCAGTCGTGAATGGTGGTGTATCATTAAACATCCCCATCCTCAATGATAAGAACATAAGCACATAAGAAATAGGAACAGGAGTAGGCTATTTGGCCCCTCGAGCCTGCTCCGCCATTCAATAAGATCATGGCTGATCTGATCATGGACCCAGCT
The DNA here is from genome assembly GCF_044704955.1 of Pristiophorus japonicus. Taxonomy (NCBI): domain Eukaryota; kingdom Metazoa; phylum Chordata; class Chondrichthyes; family Pristiophoridae; genus Pristiophorus; species Pristiophorus japonicus. The sequence goes on along the minus strand of NC_091979.1, from coordinate 142,421,692 downwards.
CCACTTCCCTGCCCGCTCCTCATAAACCTTTACTCCCTTATTGCTCAAAAATCTGTCCATCTCTGCCTTAAATATATTCAATGACCCAGCCTCCACAGTGGTCTGGGGCAGAGAATTCCATAGATTTACAATCCTCTGAAAGAAGAAATTTCTCCTCATCTCAGTTTTAAATGGACGGCCCCTTATTCTAAGACTATGTCCCCTAGTTTTAGTTTCCCCTATGAGTGGAAATATCCTCTCTGCATCCACCTTGTCGAGCCCCCTCATTATCTTATATGTTTCGATAAGATCACCTCTCATCCTATCTTCATAAGTCGACCCGCTCATCTCTGGAATCAACCTAGTGAACCTTCTCTGAACAGCCTCCAATGCAAGTATATCCTTCCTTAAATACGGAGAACAAAACTGTACGCAGTACTCCAAGTGTGGCCTCACCAATACCCTGTACAGTTGCAGCAAAACTTCTCTACTTTTATACTCTATCCCCCTTGCAATAAAGGCCAACATTCCATTTGCCTTCCTGATTACTTGCTGTACCTGCATACTAACTTTTTGTGTTTCATGCACAAGGACCCCCAGGTCTCTCTGTACTGCAGCACTTTGCAAGTTTTCTCTATTTAAATTATGATTTGCTTTTCTATTATTTCTGCCAAAGTGGATAACCTCACATTTTCCCACATTATACTCCACCTGCCCAATTTTTGCCCACTCACTTAGCCTATCTATATCCCTTTGCAGACTTTTTGTGTCCTCCTCACAATTTTCTTCCCCACCCATCTTTGTATCATCATCAAACTTGGCTACATTACACTTGGTCCCTTCATCCAAGTCATTAATATAGATTGTAAATAGTTGAGGATCCAGCACCGATCCCTGCGGCACCCCACTAGTCACTGTTTGCCAACCGGAAAATGACCCATTTATCCCTACTCAGTTAGCCAATCTTCTATCCATGTTAATATATTACCCCCAACCCCTTGAGCTTTTATCTTGTGCAGTAACTTCATATGTGGCACCTTATCGAATGCCTTCTGGAAATCCAAATACACCACATCCACTGGTTCCTCCTTACCCACCCTGCTCGTTGCATCCTCAAAGAACTCCAGCAAATTTGTCAAACATGATTTCCCCTTCATAAAAACATGCTGAGTCTGCTTGATTGAATCATTTTTTTTCCAAATGTCCAGCTATTGTTTCCTTAATAATGGACTCCAGCATTTTCCCAACAACAGATGTTAGGCTAACTGGTCTATAGTTTCCTGTTTTTTGTCTGCCTCCTTTTTTAAATAGGGGAGTTACATTTATGGTTTTCCAATCTGCTGGAACCTCGTCAGAATCCAGGGAATTTTGGTAATTACAACCAATGCATCCACTATCTCTGCAACCACTTCTTTTAAGACCCTAGGGTGTAAGGGTCCAGGAGACTTGTCCCATTATTTTACCTAGTACTTCTTCATTAGTGACAGTGATTGTATTAAGTTCCTCCCTACCTATAGCCCCTTGATTATCCACTATTGGGATATTTTTAGTGTCTTCTACCGTGAAGACCGATACAAAATATTTGTTCAATGTCTCTGCCATTTCCCTGTTCTCCATTATTAATTCCCCAGTCTCATCCTCCAGGGGACTAACATTTACTTTAGCCACTCTTTTCCTTTTTATGTATCTGTAGAAACTCTATCTGTTTTTATATTTTGTGCTAGTTTACTTTCATAATCTACCTGCCCTCTCAATCATTTTTTTAGTCATTCTCTGCTGGCTTTTAAAAATTTCCCAATCCTCTGGCCTCCCATTAGTCTTGGCCACATTTTATGCCTTTGTTTTCAATTTGATACCCTCCCTTATTTTCTTAGTTATCCACAGATGGTTATCCCTTCTCTTACAGTCCTTCCTTCTCATTGGGATATATTTTTGTTGCGAGTTATGAAATATCTCCTTAAATGTCTGCCACTGCTCATCAACCGTCCCAATGATGGTGGAGCCCAGCACATATGTCTGCAACCATCTTCAGCTAAAAGTGCCGAGTCGATGATTCTTCTTGGCCTCCTCCTGAGGTTCCCACCATCACAGAACCCAGTCTTCAGCCAATTCAATTCACTCCACGTGATATCAAACAATGGCTGAGTGCACTGGATACATCAAAGGCTATGGGCTCTGAAAATATCTCGGCTGTTGTGCTAAAGACTTGTGCCCCAGAACTAGCCCCACCGCTAGCTGTTCCAGTACAGCTACAACACTGGCATCTATCAAATAATGTGGAAATCTGCCCTGATATGTCCTGTACACTAAAAGAAGGCCAAATCCAATCTGGCCAATTACTGTCCCATCAGTCTACTCTCAATAATCAGCAAAGTGATGGAAGCTGTTGTCGACAGTGCTATCGAGTGGTACTTACTCACCAATAACCTGCTCACCGATGTTCAGTTTGGGTTCCGCCAGGACCACTTGGCTCCAGACCTCATTACAGCCTTGGTCCAAACATGGACAAAAGAGCTGAATTCCAGAGATGAGGTGAGAGTGACTGGCCTTGACCTCAAGGCAGCATTTGACCGAGTGTGGCATCAAGGAGCCCTAGTAAAATTGAAGTCAATGGGAATCAGGGGGAAAAACTCTCCACTGGCTAAAGTCATACTTAGCACAAAGGAAGATGCTTGTGGTTATTGGAGGCTAATCATCTCAACCCCAGGACATCGCTGCAGAAGTTCCTCAGGGCAGTGCCGTAGGCCCAATTATCTTCAGCTGCTTCATCAATGTCCTTCCCTCTATCATAAGATCAGAAGTGGGGATGTTCACTGATGATTGCACAATGTTCAGTTCCATTCGCAATTCCTCAGATAATGAAACAGTCTAAACCTGCATGCAGCAAAACCTGGACGACATTTAGGCTTGGGTTGATATGTGGCAAGTAACATTCGTGCCGCACAAGTGCCGGGCAATGACTATCACCCAACAAGAGGATTGTCTAACCATGACCCCTTGACACTCAAAGGCATTACCATCGCCGAATCCCCCAACATCAACATCCTGGAGGGCTCACCATTGACAGAAACTTAACTGGACCAGCCACATAAATACTGTGGCTACAAGAGCAGGCCAGAGGCTGTGTATTCTGCAGCGAGAGTCTCACCTCCTGGCTCCCCAGGACAAAACAGCCTGCTTGATTGGTATCGCATCCACCACCTTAGACATTCACTCCCTCCACCAATGGCGCACCGTGGCTGCAGTGTGTACCATCTACAAGATGCACTGCAGCAACTCGCCAAGGCTTCTTCGACAGCATCTCCCGAACCCACGACTTCTACCACCTAAAAGGACAAGGGCAGCAGGCGCATGGGAACACCATCACCTCCTAGTTCCCCTCCAAGTCACACACCATCCTGATTTGCAAATATCTCGTTGTTCCTACAAAGTTGCTGGGTCAAAATCCTGGAACTCCCTCCATAACAGCACTATGGGAGTTCCTTCACCACATGGACTACAGCGGTTCAAGAAGGCGGCTCACCAGCACCTTCTCAAGGGCAATTAGGGATGAGCAATAAATGCTGGCCTGGCCAGCAGCGCCCACATCCCAGGAACAAATTTATAAATCAAACGATACTCTAGCTCAGTGTTGTCCAATAGAAACTGCTGACGAGCCACAGGTTTGGCTATGACTGTTTTAGTCACATGCACTAATTTTAATAGAAAATGCCTTACATACACTCACACAATACAGGTGTATATTTACTGAACAAGCATCTACCATTCAGCGGAAAACTTTGCAATCTCTTTCATAAAAGTTTGGAATTCTGGCATGAATTTACCAAACTGCTCACGTCTTTGTGCAGCTTCTAGTTTTTTGTCCAGCATTTGCAAGCGATACTTCGACTATTGTGTTCCTAACACAGATGCGGCTGCACACAATGAGGTTAAAGTAACAGTGACCTCAGTCTTTAATAAGACATTCCAGAGTGAGGAACAGGCCATAGGGGCCGGCTTATATACAGTGCTCCCAAGGGATGCTGAGATCCCTTGCGACTTCAGGGGATGAGCTCCCTGGTGGCGGAACATGGGAGTGCATGCTTTACAGATACACAACATCACTCCCCCACTCCAAAGTCAAAGTGAAAACCATTTACAAGGTGAGGCGGTCGGGCGCCTTTCTTTCCCTGGTGGACCGCCTCGGTACAAATGTCTGTTCTGGTGTGTTGGTTGTGCCCTCGCCGGCCTGGAGTGTTGTTGGCCCTGCAGGGCTGCTGGGTGAGCCTGGCCTTGCTGGGCTGTTGGGCATGATAGGTTCGATTTCCTGCTCCGGCGTGGTATCGTTGATCCTTTGGGTATGTGTTGTGGGCTCGAAAAAGGTGATGTCTGCTGTGGGTTGTTCAGAGCAGTCTGTGAACCGCAGCCTCGTTTGGTCCAGGTGCTTTCTGCAAGTTTGTCCATTGGCTAGTTTGACTACAAACATCCTATTCCCTCCTTTACCTATCACCGTGCCCGCGATCCACTTGGGACTATGTCCATAGTTTAGCACATACACAGGGTCATTCAGATCAATTTCCCGTGACACAGTGGCGCGACCATCGTTTACATTTTGTTGCTGCCGCCTGCTCTCTACCTGATCATGCAGGTTGGGGTGAACCAGCGAGAGTCTGGTTTTAAGTGTCCTTTTCATGAGTAGCTCAGCCGGTGGCACCCCTGCGAGCAAGTGGGGTCTCATGCGGTAGCTGAGCAGTACTCGGGACAGGCGGGTTTGGAGTGAGCCTTCTGTGACTCGTTTAAGGCTCTGTTTGATGGTTTGTACTGCCCGCTCTGCCTGTTCATTGGAGGCTGGTTTAAACGGGGCTGAGGTGACATGAATTCTTTTATTAGGCACTGGTGAAACATGGCCCGTTGTCACTGACCAGTATGTCAGGCAGGCCGTGGGTGGCAAACATGGCCCTCAGGCTTTCAATGGTGGTGGTGGCGATGCTTCCCGACATTATTTCATATTCAATCCATTTTGAAAAAGCATCCACCACCAGCAGGAACATTTTACGGAGAAACGGGCCCGCTTAGTCGACATGGATCCTCGACCATGGTCTTGAGGGCCAGGACCACAAACTTAGTGGTGCCTCTCTGAGCGCGTTGCTCAACTGAGCACATACGCTGCATTGCCGTACACAGGACTCTAAGTCAGAGTTGATACCGGGCCACCACAGGTGGGATCTGGCTATCACTTTCATCATTACTATACCCGGGTATGTGCTGTGGAGATCAGAGATGAATGTCTCCCTGTCCTTTTTTGGTAGCACTACACGGTTACCCCACAGCAGGCAGTCTGCCTAAATGGACAGCTCGTCCTTTCGCTGCTGGAACGGCTTGATTGGCTCTTGCATTTCAACAGGGATGCTGACCCAGCTCCCATGCAGTGCACAGTTTTTTACTAGGGACAGCAGAGGATCTTGGCTGGTCCAAGTCCTAATCTGGCGGGCCATGACAGGTGATTTATCATTTTCAAACGCTTCTATGACCATCAACAAGTCTGCAGGCTGTGCCACCATCAACAAGTTTGAAGAATGCGCCATTTCTACCCCCGTGGTGGGCAATGGTAGCCGACTGAGAGCATCCGCACAGTTCTTGATGCCTGGCCTGTGGTGGATGGTATAGTTATACGCTGATAGCGCGAGTGCCCACCTTTGTATGCAGGCTGAGGCATTAGTATTTATCCCCTTGTTTTCAGCGAACAGGGATGTGAGTGACTTGTGATCGGTTTTCAGCTCAAATTTGAGGCAAAACAGGTACTGATGCATTTTCTTTACCCCGAACACACACACGCTAATGCCTCTTTCTCAATCATGCTGTCAGCCCTCTCGGCCTTAGACAAGCTCCTGGAAGCATAGGCGACAGGTTGCAACTTCCCCGCAACGTTAGCTTGTTGTAATACACACCCGATTGCGTATGACGACGCGTCACATGCTAGCACAAGTCTTTTACACGGGTTATACAATACAAGCAGCTTGTTGGAGCATAAAATGTTTCTGGCTTTCCCAAAAGCAATTACTTGATTTTTTTCCCCATACTCAGTTCTCACCTTTGCATAATAACACATGTCGGGGCTCTAAAAAGGTGCTTAACCCCGGTAGGAATTAACCAAAATAGTTGAGGAGTCCCAGGAACGACCGCAGCTCTGTGACGTTCTGTGGCCTGGGTGCATTCCTCTTAGCCTCTGTCTTGGTGTCTGTGGGCCGAATGCCGTCCGCCGCAATCTTTCTCCCCAAAAACTCCACTTCTGTTGCCAGGAAGACGCATTTCGACCTCTTCAGCCGCAGCCCTACGCGATCCAGTCGCTGGAGGACCTCCTCCAGGTTTTGTAGGTGCTCGGCGGTGTCCCGACCCGTGACCAATATGTCGTCCTGAAATACCATCGTGTGTGGTACCGACTTGAGTAGGCTCTCCATGTTTCTCTGGAACATCGCTGCAGCCGACCGAATTCCAAACGGGCATCTGTTGTAGATGAACAGTCCCTTGTGCGTGTTGATGCAGGTGAGGCCCATCGAAGACTCCTCCAGCTCCTGTGTCATGTAGGCTGAAGTCAGGACGAGCTTGGTGAATGTCTTGCCTCCTGCCAGCGTCGCAAATAGGTCATCTACCTTAGGTAGCGGGTATTGGTCCTCCAGCGAGAAACGATTAATAGTTACTTTATAATCGCCGCAAATCCTGACCGTGCTATCACTTTTGAGTATTGGAACAATCGGGCTGGCCCACTCACTGAATTCCATTGTGGAGATAATGCCCTTGCGTTGCAGCCTGTCCAGCTCGATTTCCACTCTCTTCCTCATCATGTGAGGTACCGCTCGCGCCTTGTGGTGAATGGGTCGTGTCTGTGGGATCAAGTGGATCCGCACCTTCATCCCGCAAAAGTTTCCAATGCCTGGCTCAAAAAGGGAAGGAAATTTGTTAAGAACCTGGGTACATGAGGCCTCATCAACACATTATAGCGCTCGGATGTCATCCCAGTTCCAGCTGATTTTGCCCAGCCAGCTTCTTCCAAGCAGTGTGGGGCCATCACCCGGCACAATCCAGAGTGGCAGTTGGTGCACCGTGCCCTCGTAGGTAACCTTGACCATGGCGCTGCCCAGGACAGTGATGAGCTCTTTGGTGTACTTTCGCAGTTTCGTGTGGATGGGGCTCAGGGCTGGTCTGAATGCCTTGTTGCATCACAGTTTCTCAAACATCTTTTTACTCATGATGGATTGGCTAGCGCCAGTGTCCAGTTCCATGGCTACGGGTAAGCCATTCAATTTTACATTTAGCATTATAGGTGGACATTTCGTCAAAAATGTGTGCACCCCATGTACTTCAGCATCTGCCTCCTCTCTCTGAGGCTCGAAATTGCTTTGATCCACCATGGACCGAACTTCCTCTGCCACGTGGTGGTTAGCATGTTTTGCAGAGCTTGCAGCTCGTTTGCAAGCTCGTTGGAGCTGCCCCATTGTTCCACAGCTCTTGCAAACATACCCTTTGAAGCGGCATGAATAGGCTAAATGGAAGCCTCCACAACGCCAACAAGGTGTGAATTGCCTTGCATTCATTCTTTGTTGGCGACTGTGAGTCATCTGGGTCACCTGAGGCCTACTGGCAGTTGCAGACTCATGGGTTCTGCCCTGTACATTTCTGCTCGCAAACGCAGTTTCAGCTAATTTATGAACATTGCTAGCACTTGTGTGCTGCGAGATTTGTTTGGTGTTATCACTGGTGGACATAAACGCATGTGTTATCGCAATGGCCTTACTGAGGGTCGGTGTCTCTACAGTCAATAGTTTTCATAGGATGGTCTCGTGGTCAATGCCCAGTACAAAAAAGTCCCTGAGCATTTGCTCCAGGTAGCCATCAAACTCACATTGTCCTGTAAGTCGCCTTAGCTCGGCGACGTAGCTCACCACTTCCTGACCTTCAGATCGCTGGCACATGTAGAACCGATACCTTGCCATCAGCATGCCCACCCTCGGGTTAAGATGCTCCCGAACCAGTGTACACAGCTCCTCATACGACTTATCTGTGGGTTTCACCGGAGCCAGAAGATTCTTCATGTGGCTGTAGGTCGGTGCCCCGAAGACTGTGAGGAGGACCGCTCTCCTTTTTGCAGCGCTTCCTTCTCCATCCAGCTCGTTGACTACAAAGTACTGGTCTAACCGTTCGACATAGGCTTCCCAGTCCTCACCCTCCGAGAACTTGTTCAGGATGCCCACAGTTTGCTGCATCTTTGCGTTGGATTCGTATTCTCCTCGCCAGTTATTGTGTTCCTAACACAGATGAGGCTGCACACAGGGAGGTTAAAGTAACAGTGACCTAAGTCTTTAATAAGACACTCCAGAGTGAGGAACAGGCCTTAGGGGCCGGCTTATATACAGTGCTCCCAAGGGATGCTGGGATCCCTTGGGACTTCAGGGATTGAGCTCCCTGGTGGCGGAACATGGGAGTGCATGCTTTACAGATAGACAACATCAACTTCCTCAGATTACTGAGAATGTTGATGTGCCAGACCTGCCCCGGCTCTCCATCCAGAATGTGATTAGCTGCTGCTTGCCCTTTGTCATGATGTGTCCAGTTGGAGCTGTTCGTTATTGGCTGGACTGTCTGTCTTCTGCTGGACTGAAGTGGTTATTCCAGTTGTTGGTGGTGTTTCCATGGTGCTAATGTGTCATTTTCACTCATATTATACACCATTTTAGCAGATAACCAATAAGCAATAACCAAAGAAGTAAAGCACACAATGATCAAAAGATACTTGCAAACTCTGCTTTTCATCTTACCATTTTATCAACAAAGTAAACATGCACACACAATGCGAATATGAGTACTGAGATCCTGGGCTAGACTTTCCACTAGGTGGCTAAGGCCCCAAAAAATGGGCCTTGTTCCAGCGATGTGGGACGTATCGCCCATGCTGATCGGATATGAATAAATTTATGCATAAAGTTGAATCTTATAGTATGAAATATTTTATTCATATGCAATGTAATGCAAATTTTTAATTGAACATTTAAATCTGTCAGTCTTAAATGTTTATTGCCAAATCCATTAGCTTATGTCGTGCAATGTTATCTTATCATTTACTGAAGAAGATATTTATCAACCACAGAGAGCAGCGTAGGACGGGTGCAGCTCTGCTATGCTCCATTCATTAAGTGGATACGAGGAACTTGCGGTGGCCGTGGTGGGGCCTGAAAGCCGTTCGGTCACAACCCGTGGTGTGGCCGAACCCACCCTTGAGTCACGTGAGTCATGAGAACTGTGCATTGTGCAATGTGTGAAACATTAGTAAATACTAAAAATATCTTAGTTACACATGTAATGTTATGCTATTATAATGAAATTTGATGTATAATTGTGGTGTACTATTGATCTTCGAATGAGGTCAGGCTAGGCCTGGTGAACCCTTGTGCATATGGGGGTAATAGAAAGCATTGTAATGTTTTGAGTTATTGAAAAATTGATATGTATTGATTTGAATTGTTACACGTTGTTTAAAAATGTAATTTGTCTTTCTAAGGTCAGTGGACACGTCCACTACTACTGAACCTTCACAAACTTCGCAGGAGGAAGAGGAAGAAGAGGAGCCACTGCAGACTCCTGCTGTGTATGACCAAGAGGAGGAGGAGAGGAAGACGATATTTTTTTGTGGGCGACGGGAAGAATCTGCGGCCATCTCTATTGAGATGGATGAGGCACCGGGACCAAGCGGTGTGCAGGTGGTGACGCCAAAGCGCGTGACATTGCTAACGCCGACCCCACGGAGGTCCGGTCAGCGGGCTATGGAATCACCTACCATGGAGGACCAGACGGAGAGCTTGTTATCCCTGTGCAGGGAGACGGTCGCGATCGGTTGCGACCTTATCCAGAGGTTCGCGGATTTCTCAGCAACTTGGAGCCAGTTCTCCACAACCTGGAGCGAGTTCTGCACACAATTCTCCAGCTAGTCTGAGCAGTCACAGACTGCTCGGGAGACGTTGGAGGCGATTCGGCAGCAGACAGCCGCAACAAATGCCCTACAGCATGCGTTGTTGGCTGGACACGGAGCTGCACCCCAAGGTGTCGTGTCCACACACAGTGAGACCCTAAGCATGCAAGCGAGTATGGAGGACACAGTTCTTCCTGACTCGGAAGTGGAGCCTGAGGCTTCTGCTTCCACTCCGTCACCTCCACCATGGCAGGAAGTCTTGCCGTCATACACTGCACAACGCGTTCGTGTCGGTCTGCGTCGACCAAAACAGGCGGGTAGTATGCGAACACGGGGTGGGACAGGACTTGGAGGGAAACGTGGCCGCAGGTAGGGAGAGGGGAGTGTTTTTCAAAAGTTTAATAAATGTTCTTCTTACTTAAATGTTCAATTGTTTTTTCATGTTATAACATTTTGGGGATTTGAGGGAAGGGTGGGTTGGTGCGGGGGGCAGGGGAGTTGGAGGGAGGGTGTTGTTCATTAGTTTATTAAAAAATTTCAATCTTTGTTAATAAAAAAAACTTTAATTCAACAACTTTTGTGCCTTCTCTCTTCGTTACATTAGTTTGAAAATGTACAGTTTGTCATCCATATTTTTTGTTTATTCTGTTATTATACTAGTACTTATATTATGCCAGTACTTTAAACTTTACTTAAACTAATTCAGATGATAGGCCAGTGCAGGCAAGTCAACAAGGAAATCCCACACAAATGAAACTTTTGATTAACCCTAACTGTAATTGAACATTTGAATATCCACAATTAATAGTTCATGCAAAGCGTTCATTAATGAGCTGCTGAAGCAAAAGCTTAGCGGCCGTGTAACTGCCACTGGCTAGTGGTCTACGGGAGAGGTGTGGTGGTACCGGTGCTAGATCACCAGGTTGATTAAGCTCCCCTATGTCCTCGCCCGTGTCCTCTCCCGCCTGTTCCTCCTCTTCATCCTTGCCAGCTGCCTCTTCTGTCTCATCTCCTTCTGGAGGTGGACCTGCAGCATGATCTGGCATTATTTGTCCTCACTTTATGGATATGTTATGCAGCATGCAACACACCACAATAAACTCTGCTACCTGGTCAGTGTGGTACTGCAGGCTGCCTCCAGAATGATCCAGGCATCTGAAGCGCTGCTTTAAGACTCCAATTGTCTTTTCAACGATGTTGCGAGTCGCTATGTGACTTTCATTATACCGTTTCTGTGCTTCAGTGACAGGATTACGCAGAGGGGTCATCAGCCAACTTGCAAGGCCATATCCTTTATCTCCCAGCATCCAACCGTGACCTTCTGGCTGATTGACAAACAGGTCAGGGATAGCACTTTCACCTAAGGTGTGCGCATCATGGATGCTGCCTGGAAATGTAGCATTCACTGTTAAAATTGTTTGATTGTGGTCGACAACAAGCTGCACATTTAGTGAGTGGAACCCCTTTCTGTTATGAAACACTCCACGTTCTTTAAGGGTGCTTTCAGGGCAATATGCATACAGTCTATTGCTCCCTGCACCTTGGGGTAGTCTGCTATTCTCGAGAAACCCAAAGCCCTCTCGGTCTGTGCCTCCCTGGTCATTGGGAAGCTTATGAAGTCCATCCTGCGAGTGTAAAGGGCTTCAGTCATCTGTCGAATGCAGCAGTGTGTAGCATGCTGAGAGATATGGCAGATGTCACTAGCTGAAGCCTGAAAGGATCCCGATGTGTAGAAGGCTAGAGCAGCAGTAACCTTCACCTCAACGGACAGTGCGGTTCTGATGGTGCTGGAAGGTTGCAGATCATCCTTGACGAGTTGACACATCTCATTGATGACCTCCTTCCGAAATCGCAGCCTCCTAAGACAAGCACTTTCAGACAAGTTCAGGTAAGATTGCTTTTCCAAGTACCTTCGTTGGCTGTACGGTCTCCTCCTCTGTCTTTGTCTCTGTCTACGCATTACTGTGCCATCCCTTCGATTGATCCTTTCAGTAACCAGTGTGTGAGCAGTTACAATTAAAGGCAGGGAAAGCATGGGCCCCATCACTATCGATAATTACTTTCACTAATTTTAATAATCTCTCCACTCTATACTCTCTAATCACTGTACTCGCTACGCTGTATACCAGTCAGTTTGATAGGCACAAACAATATCAGTAAATAACTTCACTATGTAAAAGCTATTTACAAAATAATTTCAATATATAAAACCTATTTACCAAAAATAACTTGATAATACCTCTTTATATTCCCTGTTCCAATATTCTGAGTACAATTAACTTTAAATTAACTCACAGCTAATCCTCCACTCTTCCTCCAAAGTTCAAAATGGCATCCGTAGTGCCCATTTCCTTCTCTTAGGCCCAGAAAAAGCAACTATTTCTCAGCAATCTTTTGGGCCTTGCATCGGCCCAGTGAAGTGCATGCTAGGTGCCGAAACTTGGGATGGGCCTTGTGTGGGCGATCACTTGGGCGATCATCTCGGCGATCAAAGTGGAAACTTAGGCACCTGTTTTTCTGGCAATGTTTTGGGCCTAGTTTCCATTTTTTGCACAAAATGGGCGATAGAGGTCCGTTTTGGGTGATAGATGGGCCATAGATGGGCGATGTGAAGTGGAAAGTCTAGCCCCATATGCCCAACAATGGTATCTGTTTCTTATTTACTGATCAAAAATGCAATTAGCCACATCTGGAATCCCAGTTAGCTACATGCTAGTGGCTAACATATTGGACAACCCTGCTGTAGCTGAGATGAAAGGTGTCACTCTTCACTGGTGCTGTACCTGGTTTTGATAAAACAGCCATTCTGTTTTGCAAAATAAATTCTGTCCATTGCACAATAGTATCTTGACCACCCTGAGCCAACTTCATCTTTGCTTGCAAATTTGGCAATGCACTATTAAACCTATTAAATACTATTTATTAATAAGCATGAACTGTTGTCTTCTATCTATCCATAAGCCATTCTGATCTCTTGGCAAAATCTGCTCTCATAATGTCCGAATTCTCTTTTCCACCACTCTTGGTCTTGATTGTAGTTTTCTGAAGAGAATATTGATCTTTTTGGCTCACTTTCTGCAGCAAACTCAAACCTTAATGGTCTTGGTAAATAACTTCCGTCCATTGTTCCATGCTATTAGACTATCTAGTTTTATCCTAGATAGATTTATTGGATCCTTTGCCCTCTGGAATCCAGTAAGACTTCTGGTCCTGATGGTAACCTTAGCATCTCCCTCAAGACGTGTGCCTCTGAACTAATTCTTGTCTTAAGTTGTCTCATCAAACTTCTGGTCCCTTTCCACCTTCCCTTCTTCTTGGAAATTTGCTCAAGCTCACCCAATCCTAAAAATGTGATCACCCCTATCCTTCAAATTATTGCTCTATAGCCTTTACATTGGTACTTTCCAGAGTTACAGAAACTGCTGTTAACTCTCAACTTGAAAGTTTTGACCTCACCCATAACTGCAAGTGTGGCTTTCAGCATGTGGCTGTTCCACTCGTAACTTGGTCACCTATATTACACACCTCTGGAATTCTGCTCTTAAAATTCTTGTTAAATTATCTGTGATTACTTTTGAACATCTCTGGAGTTTCTGGTGGGTCTGCAATGTGCACTTACTATCTTATGACTTCCCATCAACATTATGCTCACGGTTATCTAGCTTCCTCTCAAATCACGGTGTGCTGCAATTGACAGCTCATCCTCTGACTGTTTTAGCATTAAGTAAGCAGATCTACAGGGCTCTGTTCTCTCCTATCTTCAATGTACCACCCACAACACCAAGAGTACCCTGATCACAATCATCTATGGCATCCTCTGTGACTATCACCATGATTTTCTTTCTTCCTCAACCTCTCCGCTGCCTTCAAGACCGTTGACTGCTCTATTTTCCTTCCGTATTCTCTTGTAGTTCCATTTCTATTTGCGCTATCAGTTATCTCCTAATCATCATTTATCTACTACTCCTGCAACATAATTTGCAAGCACAGGGTCAGCTGCAACTATCTCAATAACACTCAATTATATCTTTCTGCAAAACCACTGACAGCAGGGCTCTTGCTGTACTATCCGGCTACTTACTGGATGTTAAGTCCAGGAAAAGTCAAAACTCCTACAGCTTAATCTCATAAACTGAAGCCATTTGGTTTGGCTCTCAGTAGCGCCTACATGCCTCCGGCACTGACTCCATCAACCTGCTTGTCTCCTAACTCAATGCGAGATCAGTGGTGAATAATTGCAATGGTTTCTTTTATTTATTCGTTCATGGGATGTGGGCATCGCTGGCAAAGCCAGCATTTATTGCCCATTCTGAATTGTCCTCGAGAAGGTGGTGGTAAGCTGCCTTCTTGAACTGCTGCAGTCCGTGTGGTGCAGGTACTTCCACAGTGCTAACTTTTTGGAACAATCTGGTACAACTGAATGGCTTGCTGGGCCATTTCAGAGCACAGTTAAGAGTCAACCTTAACTTGTGGGTCTGGAGTCACATATAGGCCAGACCAGGTAAGGACAGCAGTTTTTCCTTCCTTAAAGGACATTAGTGAACCAGTTAGGTTTTTCCGACAATCCAGTAGTTTCATGGTCATCATTACTTTTACTAGCTTTTTTTGTAAATTTCAGAATTATTTAATTAACTGAATTTAAATTTCCCCAGCTGCCGTGTTAGGATTTAATTCATGTCTCCAGATTATTAGTCCAGGCCTTTGGATTACTAGTCCAGTAACATAACCACTATGTTACTGTACCCCTTCAATTTTGAACTAAGCTTTCTAATCTAAATCTAGTCCATTACCACAATCGCCACCCAAAAATCTAATTTTTATCCCCTGCTGCACCCCATCTATTGCTGAAAATCTGATTGATGTCTTTATGTCTCTCCTCACGAGCCTCTCCACCATTACAAACTCCAGCCAATCGAGTACTACGCAGACCAAGTCCTTTCTCTCAATGTTTTCCATATCTATCACATGCTCCCAATGCATCAGCAAAATCACCCTCAAGGTCCTTGTCCAAGTTTTCAAATCCCTTTATGGTCTCACCCTACCCTATTTGGGAAATCTCAGTCATATGACCCAGCCCCACTTTCCAATGGTCTGACCCCAGATTACTGTTCCAGTCCTGCCATCTCCACCCCAATTTTGGAGGCCAATCTTTCAAACATTATACTGTTGGCCTCCAAATCACTTTGCCTGGCTCCCTCAATACATCCTTACCTTAATCTTTATCTTAATCTAGGCTGACACTCCACTGCAGTCCTGAGGGAGTACTGCACTGTCTTTTGGATGAGACGTTAAACCGAGGCCCCGTCTGCCCTCTCAGGTGAATGTAAAAGATTCCATGGCACTGCAGGGTGTACCTCTCCAGTCCGGGACTCTTTAGTCCGGAAACCTCCCTGATCCGGCATTAGTCCCGGCGTGGGTGGCGCCCATTTAAAAAAAATTGTGGCTCCACGTGTTAAATGTATGTGTGATGCATTTTGGATGACAAATCTTGAAACCTTGCCCTGGCCAGCTGGAGATTTTATACATTGGCTGGTGCTGTGGTTTAACACACGCTCCTCGCTGCTGAGGTTGCCTCTCCTTGCCTGATTGTCGGCGGGGCGCGCATGCTCTGAAGGTTGCAGCTGCAGCGCCAGGCTGAGCTGACATTTTCTCCTCGCCCCCCTCCGGTCTCAGTGGGGGGGGGTTGTTGAGTGTGTGTGTATCTCGGTGCGAGGAGGCTGCCACTTTCACCAGTCAGGCTCTGCTCGCGGCTTACACACGGACTGGCACCGGGAGCAAGGGTGGGCGTCACTCCAAGACTTTATCCTCCACTTTATCTCTGATCTCTAGGTGTTTTTGTGTGTATGTGTGTGTTTTTTTGATGTGTTGGTGTTCTTTGAGGTAAGCTGGCCGGGCAAAGAAAGGAAAAGGAAGGGCATGTGGCTGACTAAGGTGCCGAAGCTGGGCCTGAGGATTTAAAAAAACGGAGTGATTCTGGATGACTAAATGCTGCGCAGTAGGCTTCTATGCAGTGCATACGCAGAATGCGTCTGGGTCTTTGTCAGCAGCGTTATCACCAGTTGACCTCCCATGGTTCGGAAAATTCTCTGGTCTGGCACCGGTCAGGTCCCAAGGGTGCCGGACCAGAAAGGTCCAACTGTATTTCAAAGAAGAGCAGGGAGTTATCCCCAGTGTCCTGGCCAATATTTATCCCTCAATCAACATATCAAAAACAGATTATCTGGTCATTATCACATTGCTGTTTGTGGGAGCTTGCTTTGTGCAATTGGCTGCCACGTTTCCCACATTACAATGTACACTCCAAAAGACCGTCATTGGCTGTAAAGCACTTAGAGACATCTGGTGGCCGTGAAAGACGCTGTATAAGTGCAAGTCTTTCTTTCTTTCTTTCTCTTTAAAACAATCTGTTTCCACACCACACCTTTCCCCCTCCCAAACTCCTTTACTTCCTGCTCAACATCATCTTTTCACCTTGTGAAAAACTCAGATGTTCTTTTACAAGAGAAGGACTATATAAATGCAAGCGTTGTTGTGATAGTCTTCCTTCTTTCCCACCTCCTTGGAAACCACAAGACTCCCCCATATATTGCTACCGAAATATGGTACAGTATAAATATGGTATTCTGCTTGAATCCGTCCAGCCAGGTTTCCTTCCTCCTACAGCACCAAAACAGCCCTAACCGTAGACAGGAATAACATATTCTGTTAACTGTGACCATGATGCATTTTCCCTTCTTATCCTCCTTAACCTCTCTGAAGCCTTCAAAATAGTTGATCCTCCTCCAACATCTTTCTCCTGTTGTCCAGCTCCATGGGATTGACCTTGCTTGATTCCACTCTCACTTATCCAATTATAGGAAAAGAATCTCTAACCAGCTAGCTAATTCATGGTAGGTTAATTAGGGATCTATTAAAGGTGGAGTAATCTGGTTACAACTGAACTTCTTAAACACTGAAATCCAATTAAGTTGCGATAAATCACATGAACAACAAACATAAAGTAACTATTAATCCACAATGTAAACTGTTGAATATTACGTTGATTTTGTTCAGATATTAAATGTTTTTGGTTATTTTTATTGCGATGGCTTGTTTTGTAAAATAAAATCTGCAATTATTTATAATGAAGCAGTAGTTCAAATGTCTAGCCATAAGCTTTCCCACAATCAGTAACAAAGCTCGTTATGTATTTTGAAATCACTTTGTGAAGCTCTTTGTTTTCAAACTATTCTGGAATACAAGGAATGTCCTTTTAAAGCATTCACACACCTGCTCATGTTTTCTATTAACAGGAATGAAATACACCACCTGTTCCCTCCATCAAGAGGGCTACACGTGCCACTGAAACAATGTTGATTTAGTATCTGCTATTCCACTGATGTAAACATGTCACAGAGGAATGAACAACAATCTGAATGGATTATAGGCCTGTCAGCACTTTATACGGGAATCACTTAGCACTTCATCACATAGTTCAGCTATCCAAATTAGATCTTCTATTTAAACTGCTATTGATAAACACCATACTTCGTAACACCAGGTTGATCATGCATTAAAATCCCGTCAACAATACATATTTCCACTTTCAAGATTTTCACCAAACATGAAGAGCTATTAATGAAAGAGTAGTGTTTTGATATGTTACTTTAAAAGAAAAAAACTGCACCAGTCTTTTCTGGAGATTAAATAACAATAGTATCCTCGATGTTTAATATTTCTACTTTGGAATGACATTCCTGCATACATTAATTTGCAATTCTAAATCTACTGTAATACTCAGTGTGGACCTATTATGCAAAAAATACACTCACCATGCTACTCTTGGATCCTGTATTATATGAAAATGATGAATGATTTTAATTTGGTAGATTTAACATTCAATATTAACCTTAACATAAAGAACATAACTGTAACTAAACTGTTTAAAGAATAAAGTTATATGTCACTTCATTTTTGTTTTGATTACCATCATACTGAAAATTATTTCCCATCCTCCATCCCCCACTGAAGAAGCAAGTTTGTTGAGTTAGTAAATCCAGATGGAGAATATAATTCCAAATACGTTAATGACACAGCTGAAATTTGTACAGGAACAAATCTTCACAATTCTATTACTTATACACATTTCTTTCACCCACTGACTTTCTGGACTGATCCACACTATATATTATATCAATATATATTTTGATTTATTAAAACTAGAGGCCATAAATATAAGATAATCACTAATAAATCTAACAGAGAATTTAAGAGAAACTTCTTCACCCAGAGTGGTTAGAATGTGGAACTCTCTACCACAAGGAGTAGTTTTGGTAAATAACATAGATGCATTTAAGGGGAAGCTAGATAAACACACGAGGGAGAAAGGGCTGAAAGGGTTAGATGAAGCAGGGAGGGAGGGGCCTCATGTGAAGCATAACCACTTGCATTGACCAGTTGGACTAAATGGCCTGATTCTATGTAATGCTATGTAATATTTTCCTATACACTGCAATTCTAATTTCAGAAGTGAATGTAAGGTGTACAGGAATAATATTTTAATTAAGTTCCACTAGGATTTAATTGCAGGACCCTCTGGTATGAATGTTCATAATAATTTATATAAAGAAGGTACCAGTTTGTGGATGACATAAAACATCCAGTTGTGCCACATAACTTTAAGAACATCATTCAAAGCAACCTTGAATTTAGCAACTGGGCAGAACAGCAAATGCCATTTGATAATAAGAAATCTACATCAACAAATACTCAGTTCTAAAAATAGTGAATAGGGTTAATGTATTACACTACATAGGGCTCAATTTTCCCAGGTCATTTGCGCTGTTTTTTATGGCGTATTTATTTTTTTCAAAGTTTCCCTCTGCGATCTGCGCCAGCGTAACTTAGTTACGATTTTTCTAGGTGCATTTTTTTTACGTAATAAAAACATATGTCTGCTGTCTGCGCCGGTTTTCATAATTTTTTGCAGTTTGGACAAAAATGTTTCCTCCTAGGTTGGCGTATCTGGCTACTCCTGAAAAACCTTCTGGTGAGTTAGCAGAAAGCAGCACACATTGAGAAATTGGCACTGAAACACACCATTATTTTTCATCGACGATTTTGGAGGGAGTCAAGAACACTGTAAAAATCAACAATCAAGTTCAACTTTTTTTTAACCTGTCAATGTACTAAATGGAAGTTTTTTGGATTTCAGAAGTTTTAAAAAATTTTTCTTGCTCACACGCCACCACCAAACGTCTTCAAGCAGGGCTGGAGCGTCGTAGCTTTGGCTGGCAGAATCGGCCCCATGCCTGGACACAGGGGCTTGGGGCTCGACTGGAAAACAAGCCCGGGGGCGGCGGGGAGGCACTGGAGAAAGGGAGGTGCCGACCGATTGGAAGGCTTATGCACTGAGCCCGGGGAGCGAGGTGTCGATCGGAAGGCTTCTGAAGACTGCAATGAATTTGGGGGAGAAGGTGGTGAAGGAGAGAGAAGGGGAGATGTCACGACTGGAATAAGTTGGGGGATGGGGGCGGGGGAAGAAGGGGAGAAGTCACAAGACTGCAATTAGTTGGGGGATGGGGGGGGGAGAAAGGAGAAGTTTTAATAATCAAACAAATAATGGAAATGATTCAGTTTTAATGTAAAATATATTTTATTCAAAAGTTTAACAGTTTGTACTTAACTTAACTTTAATAACATTATTCTTGTATCAAACTTTAAAGTTTTCAGTTATGATCACTTACAAACTTTAAAATCACTTACAAACTTTAAGATCACTTAAAAGCTTTAAGATCACTTACGAATAAATGTGTAAATTTACATAACTTACAAACAACTTTTAATTTGAGAACAGTTAAAACAGTAATAATAATAGTAACAACAACAGCAGCAAAGAAAGGCTGCACCCATCTCTCTCCTCCACCTTATTATAAGACCGCCCGCCGCGCTTGTTCTTGGTGACTCCACCACCCCTGCCCGCAGGGGTTGGCGCAGTGTTTCTGGGGTTGGTACCAAGCTTATTCTTTCTAAGATCTCACGTAGTGTGCACCTGTTGAGGGAGGGGGGAGGGGGGGCGGGAGGGGAGGACATCAGGCGGCAAGTTGGAGGGCCCAGGCGGCAATGTGGAGGGCCCGGCTTGGGGCTCTTCAGAGGCTGGTGTGGGGATTGGAGTGCGAGTGACAGTTGATTCTGTCAATGGATGTGGGGTCTGGGCGTGTTCCCTTATTGCAGCAGCTAACTCCAACATGCCATCCCTCATGCGCCCTGACAGTGTCTCAATGACCTGCAACATTTCCTCCCTCATGTTGAGCGAAACTGTCTCAACTACCTGCAACATTCCCTCCCTCGTGGTCAGTGACAGTGTTTGCACTATCTCTTGCATTCCCTCCCTGATGGTCACTGACAGCGCATCAGCTACCTTTGACATTCGCTCCCTCATGGCCACTATTCCCTCACTGATGGTCCCGGACATCTTTCCCATTTCTTGTGTAATTGCTATTACTTCTCTCAACAGTCCCTCTACCTCATCACTCACCCCACTGATGATGTCCAGGAGTGATCGGGTAAGGTCAATTCACTCCGCACTCAATTACATCATGTGAACCACATCTGTTAGATCCTGCACCTCAGGAGAGCACTTTCAAGCTCTCCTTCCCCTCCTCCCCACGGGTGTGGCTCGCACCCCACCACTGGGACCCACAGCCTGGGATGGTGGTGCCCTGGGTGTGTCTTGCTGCACCCCCCCCCCCCCCACTGGGACCCGCAACCTTGCAAGATGGGGCCCTGGGTGTGCCTTGCTGCACCCTACCACTGGGACCCGCAGCCTCGGACATTTGGAAACCATGGAATGTCCCACCACCACTCAAACCACTTGTCATGGAAGGGGCAGTCACCACAATGAGCGGCACCTCCTCCAAAGTCAGTAAAACAGTGGGGGCTTCATCCAACTCCATCCCCCCCCCCCCCCCTGACCCCCATATTCTTGGTCTGGAGGGTTGGATTCGAAGATGTTATCCTGTTCAGGCTGGTCCTCGTCTGAATTTTCTTCTACATCGTCAGATCTATAGCCTCAAGTTCTGCAAACTATAACAGAACACAAACAAATGGTTAGCAGCAGAGGAGGGGGCAGGGTGGGTGGCATGAGTAAACTCACACAGCGCAGGCCAGGCAGCAGGCTGATTTGAAGGACCACGATGAATGATAGCATATTGCTTCAACCGAAGCGTAGCTGATGGAGACATCCCTAGGAACCAAAGCATAGCTAGCCCACGCAGTACTTAACATTTAGCCATGCCAGATTGTGGAATTTCTCGAGTGTGGGCCCAGCTTGTGCAGTGGTGATTGCTTTTTTCCAGGCAGGACCCATCAAAGCAGCGACCCTCTCTTCCCAGGGTGTCAGTCTGTGCAGATTTGCCGGGCCTCCTCCTGTTCGGGTTCTTTCTCATTTGTTGTGTGCCACTTTCCTCTGCAAAGATGAAAACATAACTTTTTAGACAGGGTGTCTTTCTGCTGGATGGGACATATACAGCTGGTCACATTTACAATTGCAATTGCATTGAATAAATGAAAATATTACTTACACTAACTACTTGACCAAGGTCCTGCCACTTCTTTTTGCACTGGCCTCCAGATCTCAGAATGGTCACCATAGCGCAGTAATCTTCTGCAAGTTGGTTCCACCATTTCTTCATTTCTTTGGCTGGAACTTTTACGTTCCTTATGGACCTCTGCTGGTGTCCAGCTCCTGCCATCTGTTATCAGTCACAGTAACGAATGCCTTCACTTCATCCTGCAAGAAATTCTTGGTCCTTGCACCGCGTTGCATCTTGTACTGCTGCAGCTGCGATTTTTCCAATGCTCTCACGCAGCACTTGTAACACACACAACCGGCTCTTTAAAAATGGCTGATTGCCAACTCGGAGCTGTACTGCGCATGAGCGTCCATTGCAATGATGTCAAAAACGTAACTTTTTGTGTTGGGCATGCGCAGAAGATACGACTGGACACACTGCGTGGCACCAAATTGAATTATAGATCGGGGAAACTTTGGCAAAATATTTCCGGTGCATTCCTGGCCGAGAAAAATGGGCATAACTCTGGCAATACGCCAGAAAACGGGCTTGGGCAAAATTGAGCGCTTGAAGTGCAGTAAAAGAGATCAGAGTGTGCCAGCTGATCCTATGTTGAATGCAGCACCACATTGTGTACCATCAGTATGAAGGGAAATGGAATATTAGTGAGTACAAGTAAAATAGAGTACAAGTACAGCATGCTCAGCAGTATTCAACCATATCACAATCCTATCTTGGCCTCATCTGACATGTTTATTTCTAGCTAAGGTCACTGGATATAAATCAGGAGCAGGCACCTTGCTCAATCTTTCTCTTACTTAGCATCAAGTCATTGTGGTCAATGGTGGCATTTTCACCGCCATTCCAGTCCAGAGTGGATAAATCAGCAGAGACCAGTGTTTAAATCCAAAACCCTTCTAGTCTAAATGGAATAGTACCACACCATGTATCAACTTGACCCATTGAGCTATCACATAGCTACAATTACAATTTTAAACTCAAATCGCTTCCCAACAACAGTTCCTTCCCTCCCTTTTAAAAAAAAAGAATTTTTGTCAGTCAGTTAATACCATGTGTGCTGTTCTGGACATGTGAGGATATTAATGAAAGGGTACAAGAACCTTGCAAGAACAACAGTAGAGCATTCGGATCTACTAGAAAATACTAGGGTTTACCACGGTCAATGCACATTACTCTCTTCTCTTCTAATTTATGCACCTTCTATTTTCTAATCAGGAGACTCCATTTGGTTTAATCATCTAATCTTGCCATGTGCATTCATTCTTGCAACACAAGGGGCTAGATTTTCCATTATTTTTGCATGCATACCGCCCACTTAACGTCCATTTTTACGTTGAAATGAGGGATAACTCCTATATATCGCCCATTTAGCCACAAAATGGAAACTAACGATCATTTCTCGGTCACTTATCGGTGATCATTACTTTCGGCATGTACGTAACGGCGATTAAAAATAATACTGCCCGCCCACTTTTTTTGGGCGGAAAGATCAGAATGGGCGAAACCAACGCCCATAATATTGCCCAGCATTACTTGCGGCATGTAATTAATGCTGAGATTTAGTAATACCGCCCGGCCACTGTTTTTTGTCGTAAAGATCACATTTGTCAAAACTAACGCCCAGAAAATCGGCCAACGTTAGTTTCGGTACCTCGCACACATCTCACCGACACTATCGCTCGCCGAAAAAACTGTGAAAAAGTTGCTCTCAACTGAACTAATCACAGCGGTATGGACACCATTTTCTAAATTACAGGTCGCTTCATTTAAAAGGCTGCTCTGCTTCAACTTCGGGGGAGTTTGGATGTTCTCTGGAGATATTTTAAGTTGATGTGAACATCTGAATAAACATCTTATCATAATGTGGACGATTAGAATTTACTTTAGGTGTCTTCTGGGGACATTTATTGTTTGTGAACAATTGGTGTAATACTGATAGTTATTGGAATGGGGCCTGTCATTTCGCAGCCTGTCTTGATGAGTACGCACATGCTGCAGACTAGAGATGACAGAAGATATATTTTGACAGCATTATGCGTCCTATCTGAGACGTGCCAAACTGATCAGGAGGACGAGACCTTACACCCCACACTTACAGGGAGAAGTGGTCTTACCTCAACTTGTCAGGTAACACCTGCCTTAGGAGACTGTGCTTCCACAAGGAGGTTATCAGTGAGATATGCCAGCTCATCAGTGGAGATCTGTAGCCTGCCAGCACCATCAGGACCGCACTGTCCATCAAGGTCAAGGTCACCGCGGCACTTTCGTTCTACGCGTTGGGTTCGTTTCAGGCCTCAGCTGGCGACATTTGCGCTATATCTCAGTGTTGTGTACCTGTAAAGAATGCACTCCCATGTTCCACCACCAGGGAGCTCGTCCCCTGAAGTAACAAGGGATCCCAGCATCCCTTGGGAGCACTGTACATAAACCAGCCCCTAATGTCTGTTCCTCACTCTGGAGTGTCTTATTAAAGACTGAGGTCACTCTTACTTTAACCTCCCTGTGTGCAGCCTCATCTGTGTTAGGAACACAATAACTGACGAGGAGAATACGAATCCAACGCAAAGATACAGCAAACTGTGGGCATTCTGGAGAAGTTCTCGGAGGGTGAGGACTGGGAAGCCTATGTCGAACGGTTAGACCAGTACTTTGTAGCCAACAAGCTGGACAGAGAAGGAAGCGTTGCAAAAAGGAGAGCGGTCCTCCTCACAGTCTTCGGGGCACCGACCTACACCACATGAAGAATCTTCTGGCCCCGGTGAAACCCACAGATAAGTCGTATGAAGAGCTGTGTACACTAGTTCGGGAGCATCTTAACCCGAGGGAGGGCGTGCTGATGGCGAGGTATCGGTTCTACACGTGCCAGCGATCTGAAGGTCAGGAAGTGGCGAGCTAGGTCGCCGAGCTAAGGCGACTTGCAGGACAATGTGAGTTTGATGGCTACCTGGAGCAAATGCTCAGAGACTTTTTTGTAATGGGCATTCGTCACGAGGCCATCCTTCGAAAACTTTTGACTGTAGAGACACCGACCCTCAGTAAGGCCATTGCGATAGCACAGGCATTTATGTCCACCAGTGATAACACCAAACAAATCTCTCAGCACAAAAGTGCCAGCAATGTTCATAAATTAACTGGAACTGTGTTTGCGAGCAGAAATGTACAGGGCAGAACCCACGAGCCCACCCCGTGTTCGGACCCTACCTGCATGTTTTGGTCTACGCAGACCGACACGAACGCGTTGTGCAGTGTATGACGGCAACACTTCCTGCCGTGGCGGAGGTGATGGAGTGGAAGCAGAAGCCTCAGGCTCCACTTCCGAGTCAGGAGGAACTGTGTCTTCCGTACTCGCTTGCGTGCTTAGGGTCTCGCTGTGTGTGGACACGACACCTTGGGGTGCAGCGCCATGTCCAGCCAACAACGCATGCTGTAGGGCATTTGTTGTGACTGTCTGCTGCCGAATCACCTCCAACATCTCCCGAGCAGTCTGTGACTGCTCAGACTAGCTGGAGAAGTGTGTGCAGAACTGGCTCCAGGTTGTGGAGAACTGGCTCCAATTTGCTGAGAAGCCCACGAACCCCTGGATAAGGTCGCAACCGATCGCGACCGTCTCCCTGCACAGGGATAACAAGCTCTCCGTCTGGTCCTCCATGGTAGGCGATTGCATGGCCCGCTGACCGGACCTCCGTGGGGTCGGCGTTAGCAATGTCACGCGCCTTGGCGTCACCACCTACACACTGCTTGGTCCCGGTGCCTCATCCATCTCAATAGAGATGGCCGCAGGTTGTTCCCCGCGCCCCCACAAAAAAAATATCGTCTCCTCCTCCTCCTCCTCTTGGTCATACACAGCAGGAGTCTGCAGTGGCTCCTCTTCTTCCTCTTCCTCCTGCGAAGTTTGTGAAGGTTCAGTAGTAGTGGACGTGTCCACTGACACTTGACCTTAGAAAGACAAATTACATTTTTAAACAACGTGTAACAATTCAAATCAATACATATCAATTTTTCAATAACTCAAAATATTACAATGCTTTCTATTATCCCCATATGCACAAGGGTTCACCAGGCCTAGCCTGACCTCATTCGAAGATCAATAGTACATCACAATTATATATCAAATTACATTATAATAGCATAACATTACATGTGTAACTAAGATATTTTTAGTATTTAATAATGTTTCACACATTGCATACTGCACAGTTCTCATGACTCACGTGACTCAAGGGTGGGTTCGGCCACACCACGGGTTGTGACCGAACGGCTTTCAGGCCCCACCACGGCCACCGCAAGTTCCTCGTATCCACTTAATGAATGGAGCATAGCAGAGCTGCACCCGTCCTACGCTGCTCTCTGTGGTTGATAAATATCTTCTTCTGTAAATGATAAGATAACATTGCACGGCATAAGCTAATGGATTTGGCAATAAACATTTAAGGCTGACAGATTTAAATGTTCAATTAAAAATTTGCATTACATTGCATACAAATAAAATATTTCATACTATAAGATTCAACTTTATGCATAAATTTATTCATAATTTAATTATTTTTTAATGTAACAAAATAATATTGCTGATTCTAATTACAATTTCCATACATCATTAAATAATACATATGGATGATTTAGAATATAAATTTCAATTTGCTCTGGCAGCTGCCAGTAGGCTGTTCCATCTTTTACGGCACTGGTCCGGTGTGTGCGCTTCATTCGATGCCGACGTGAACACGTCGGCAATCTCTGCCCATATCCTCCTACATGCATGGGGTGGAGGTTTCCCATGCCCACAACATGTCAGATCCTCCCACCTCATGCTAACTATATTCACGAGGGCCTCATTGGCCTCCTCACTGAAGGGCTTGGCCCTTCGGCTTTCACTTGATCCCTCCATTTTCTACAACTAAATGCTGCTGAGAAAATTTTAACTTGAATTCTCAGTATTTCAAAGTTTTTAAACTTCGAAAATGATTATCACTGTACTTACCAGTATTTCAAAGTTTTTAAAATGAGAAAAAAAATTGAACGATGTCTAATTTTAGCAGATAAATTCAAACAATGCAACCATACAACCAAAAATGCCTTTCTCTCCTCTCTCTCTCTCTCTGACCATCCCAGTGCTTCTGAGCATGTGTGATGACCTCTGACCTCTCAAAATGCGACAAAGGAAATCAACCTTAAAAAAAAAATCAAGCTACACATGCGCAGAATAGCATTGCTAGGGAAGCTTTTTTTTTCACTTCCGTTTCACTTCCTCTTTTTTTGGGCGATCGTGAGATCGCCAAAAAATCAGATCGCCCATTTGACATTGCTGGGGTAAAGCCGAGTGGACAATCGCAAAAAACAAATGGGCCTTGTGCCGGCGATCAGCACGGGCGATATGTCCCACATTGCTGGAACAAGGCCCATTTTTTGGGGCCTTTGTCACCGAGTGGAAAGTCTAGTCCATGACCTCAATACTCATATTCGCACTGTGTGTGCATGTTTACTTTGTTGATAAAATGGTAAGATGAAAAACAGAGTTTGCAAGTGTCTTTTGATCATTATGTGCTTTACTTCTTTGGTTATTGCTTATTGGTTATCTGCTAAAATGGTGTATAATATGAGTGAAAATGACACATTAGCACCATGGAAACACCACCAACAACCGGAATAACCACTCCAGTCCAGCAGAAGACAGACAGTCCAGCCAATAATGAACAGCTCCAACTGGACACAACATGACAAAAGGCAAGCAGCAGCCAATCACATTCTGGATGGAGAGCAGGGGCAGGTCTGGCATATCAACATTCTCAGTAATCTGAGGAAGTCGATGTTGTCTATCTGTAAAGCATGCACTCCCATGTTCCGCCACCAGGGTGCTCATCCCCTGAAGTCCCAAGGGATCCCAGCATCCCTTGGGAGCACTGTATATAAGCCGGCCCCTAAGACCTGTTCCTCACCCTGGAGTGTCTTATTAAAGACTGAGGTCACTGTTACTTTAACCTCCCTGTGTGCAGCCTCATCTGTGTTAGGAACGCAATAACTGGCGACAAGAATATGAATCCAAAGCAAAGATGCAGCAAACTGTGGGCATCCTGGAGAAGTTCTCGGAGGGTGAGGACTGGGAAGCCTATGTCGAACGGTTAGACCAGTACTTTGTAGCCAATGAGCTGGATGGAGAAGGAAGTGCTGCAAAAAGGAGAGTGGTCCACCTCATAGTCTGCGGGGCACCGACCTACAGCCTCATGAAGAATCTTCTGGCTCTGGTGAAACCCACAGATAAGTCGTATAAGGAGCTGTGTACACTGGTTCAGGAGCATCTTAACCCGAGGGAGAGTATGCTGATGACGAGGTATCGGTTCTACACATGCCAGCAATCTGAAGGTCAGGAAGTGGTGAGCTACGCCGCCAAGCTAAGGCGACTGGCAGGACAATGTGAGTTTGATAGCTACCTGGAGCAAATGCTCAGAGACTTTTTTGTACTGGGAATTCGCTACGAGACCATCCTACGAAGACTGTTGACTGTTGAGACACCGACCATCAGTAAGGCCATTGCGATAGCCAGGCGTTTATGTCCACCAGTGATAACACCAAACAAATCTCTCAGCACACATGTGCTATCAATGTTCATAAATTAACTGGAACTGTGTTTGCGAGCAGAAATGTACAGGGCAGAATCCATGAGTCTGCAACTGCCAGCCAGCCTCAGGTGACCCAGATGACTCAGAGTCCCCAACAAAAGATGAATGGTAGGCAATTCACACCTTGTTGCTGTTGTGGAGGCTTCCATTTAGCCTTTTCATGCCGCTTCAAAGGGTATGTTTGCAAGAGCTGTGGAACAATGGGGCACCTCCAACGAGCTTGCAAACAAGCTGCAAGCTCTGCAAAACCTGCTAGCCACATCATGGCAGAGTTAGATCGGTCCATGGTGGATCAAAGAAATTTCGAGCCTCAGAGAGAGGAGGCAGATGCTGAAGTACACCGGGTGCACACATTTTCAATGAAATGTCCACCTATAATGCTAAACGTAAAATTGAATGGCTTACCCGTAGCCATGGAACTGGACACAGGCGCTAGACAATCCACCATGAGTAAAAAGATGTTTGAGAGACTGTGGTGCAACAAGGCATTCAGACCAGCCCTGAGCCCCATCCACATGAAACTGCGAACGTACACCAAAGAGCTCATCACTGTCCTGGGCAGCGCCATGGTCAAGGTCACCTACGAGGGCACGGTGCACCAACTGCCACTCTGGATTGCCCCGGGCGATGGCCCCACACTGCTTGCAAGGAGCTGGCTGGGCAAAATCTGCAAGAACTGGGATGACATCCGAGCGCTATCACATGTCAATGAGGCTTCATGTACCCAAGTTCTTAACAAATTTCCTTCCCTTTTTGAGCCAGGCATTGGAAACTTTTCCAGGGCGAAGGTACGGATCCACTTGGTCCCAGAGGCACGACCCATTCACCACAAGGCGCGAGCGGTACCTCACATGATGAGGGAGAGAGTGGAAATCGAACTGGACAGGCTGCAACGCGAGGGCATTATCTCCCCAGTGGAATTCAGTGA
This sequence comes from Pristiophorus japonicus, assembly GCF_044704955.1. Taxonomy (NCBI): domain Eukaryota; kingdom Metazoa; phylum Chordata; class Chondrichthyes; family Pristiophoridae; genus Pristiophorus; species Pristiophorus japonicus. The sequence goes on along the minus strand of NC_091979.1, from coordinate 142,392,658 downwards.
GTGGGCCAGCCCGATTGTTCCAATACTCAAAAGTGATGGCACGGTCAGGATTTGCGGTGATTATAAAGTAACTATTAATCGTTTCTTGCTACAGGACCAATACCCGCTACCTAAGGCAGACGACCTATTTGCGACGCTGGCAGGAGGCAAGACGTTCACCAAGCTCGACCTGACTTCGGCCTACATGACGCAGGAGCTGGAGGAGTCTTCGAAGGGCCTCACCTGCATCAACACGCACAAGGGACTGTTCATCTACAACAGATGCCCGTTTGGAATTCGGTCGGCTGCAGAGATTTTCCAGAGAAACATGGAGAGCCTACTCAAGTCAGTACCACACATGGTGGTCTTTCAGGACAACATATTGGTCACGGGTTGGGACACTGCCGAGCACCTACAAAACCTGGAGGAGGTCCTCCAGCGACTAGATCACGTAGCATTGCGGCTGAAGAGGTCGAAATGCGTCTTCATTGCAACAGAAGTGGAGTTTTTGGGGAGAAAGATCATGGTGGACAGCATTCGGCCCACAGACGCCAAGACAGAGGCTATCAGGAACGAGCCCAGGCCACAGAACGTCACGGAGCTGCGGTCGTTCCTGGGACTCCTCAACTATTTGGTAATTGCTTTTGAGAAAGCCAGAAACATTTTATGCTCCAACAAGCTGCTTGTATTGTAGAACCCGTGGAAAAGACTTGTGATAGCATGTGAACAGGGAATTATAGAGAAAACAGGGAATTATAGACCGGTCAGCCTGACATCGGTAGTGGGTAAAATGATGGAATCAATTATTAAGGATGTCATAGCAGTGCATTTGGAAAGAGGTGACATGATAGGTCCAAGTCAGCATGGATTTGTGAAAGGGAAATCATGCTTGACAAATCTTCTGGAATTTTTTGAGGATGTTTCCAGTAGAGTGGATAAGGGAGAACCAGTTGATGTGGTATATTTGGACTTTCAGAAGGCGTTCGACAAGGTCCCACACAAGAGATTGATGTGCAAAGTTAGAGCACATGGGATTGGGGGTAGTGTACTGACATGGATTGAGAACTGGTTGTCAGACAGGAAGCAAAGAGTAGGAGTAAATGGGTACTTTTCAGAATGGCAGGCAGTGACTAGTGGGGTACCGCAAGGTTCTGTGCTGGGGCCCCAGCTGTTTACACTGTACATTAATGATTTAGATGAGGGGATTAAATGTAGTATCTCCAAATTTGCGGATGACACTAAGTTGGGTGGCAGTGTGAGCTGCGAGGAGGATGCTGTGAGGCTGCAGAGCGACTTGGATAGGTTAGGTGAGTGGGCAAATGCATGGCAGATGAAGTATAATGTGGATAAATGTGAGGTTATCCACTTTGGTGGTAAAAACAGAGAGACAGACTATTATCTGAATGGTGACAGATTAGGAAAAGGGGAGGTGCAAAGAGACCTGGGTGTCATGGTACATCAGTCATTGAAGGTTGGCATGCAGGTGCAGCAGGCGGTTAAGAAAGCAAATGGCATGTTGGCCTTCATAGCAAGGGGATTTGAGTACAGGGGCAGGGAGGTGTTGCTACAGTTGTACAGGGCATTGGTGAGGCCACACCTGGAGTATTGTGTACAGTTTTGGTCTCCTAACCTGAGGAAGGACATTCTTGCTATTGAGGGAGTGCAGCGAAGGTTCACCAGACTGATTCCCGGGATGGCGGGACTGACCTATCAAGAAAGACTGGATCAACTGGGCTTGTATTCACTGGAGTTCAGAAGAATGAGAGGGGACCTCATAGAAACATATAAAATTCTGACGGGGTTAGACAGGTTAGATGCAGGAAGAATGTTCCCAATGTTGGGGAAGTCCAGAACCAGGGGTCACAGTCTAAGGATAAGGGGTAAGCCATTTAGGACCGAGATGCGGAGGAACTTCTTCACCCAGAGAGTGGTGAACCTGTGGAATTCTCTACCACAGAAAGTTGTTGAGGCCAATTCACTAAATATATTCAAAAAGGAGTTAGATGAGGTCCTTACTGCTAGGGGGATCAAGGGGTATGGCGAGAAAGCAGGAATGGGGTACTGAAGTTGAATGTTCAGCCATGAACTCATTGAATGGCAGTGCAGGCTAGAAGGGCCGAATGGCCTACTCCTGCACCTATTTTCTATGTTTCTATGTTTCTATGTGACACGTCGTCGTATGGAGTCGGGTGTATTACAACAAGCTAACGTTGCGGGAAAGTTGCAACCTGTCGCCTAGGCTTCCAGGAGCTTGACTAAGGCCGAGAGGGCCTACAGCATGATTGAGAAAGAGGCATTAGCGTGTGCGTTCGGGGTAAAGAAAATGCATCAGTACCTGTTTGGCCTCAAATTTGAGCTGGAAACCAATCACAAACCCCTCACATCCCTGTTCGCTGAAAACAAGGGGATAAGTACTAATGCCTCAGCCCACATACAAAGGTGGGCACTCATGCTATCAGCGTATAACTATACCATCCGCCACAGGCCAGGCACCGAGAACTGTACGGATGCTCTCAGTCGGCTACCATTGCCCACCACGGGGGTGGAAATGGCGCAGCCTGCAAACTTGTTGATGGTCATGGAAGCGTTTGAAAATGATAAATCACCTGTCATGGCCCACCAGATTAGGACTTGGATCAGCCAAGATCCTCTGCTGTCCCGAGTAAAAAACTGTGTACTGCATGGGAGCTGGGCCAGCATCCCCGTTGAAATGCAAGAGCCAATCAAGCTGTTCCAGCGGCGAAAGGATGAGCTGTCCATTCAGGCAGACTGCCTGTTGTGGGGTAACCGCATAGTGGTACCAAAAAAGGAGCAGGGAGACTTTCATCTCGGATCCCCACAGCACACACCCGGGTATAGTAATGACGAAAGCGATAGCCAGATCCCAAGTGTGGTGGCCCGGTATCGACTCTGACTTAGAGTCCTGTAATGCAGCGTATGTGCTCAGTTGAGCAACGCGCCCAAAGAGGCACCACTAAGTTTGTGTTCGTGGCCCTCCAGACCATGGTCGAGGATCCATGTCGACAATGCGGGCCCGTTTCTTGGTAAAATGTTCCTGCTGGTGGTGGATGCTTTTTCAAAATGGATTGAATGTGAAATAATGTCGGGAAGCACCGCCACCACCACCATTGAAAGCCTGAGTGCCATGTTTGCCACCCATGGCCTGCCTGACATATTGGTCAGTGACAACGGGCCATGTTTCACCAGTGCCGAATTTAAAGAATTCATGACCCACAATGGGATCAAACATGTGACCTCGGCCCCGTTTAAACCAGCCTCCAATGGGCAGGCAGAACGGGCAGTACAAACCATCAAACAGAGCCTTAAACAAGTCACAGATGGCTCATTCCAAACCCGCCTGTCCCGAGTACTGCTCAGCTATCGCACGAGACCCCACTCACTCACAGGGGTGCCCCCGGCTGAGCTACTCATGAAAAAGAAACTTAAACCAGACTCTCGCTGGTTCACCCCAACCTGCATGATCAGGTAGAGAGCAGCCGGCAACAACAAAATGTAAACGATGGTCGCGCCACTGTGTCACGGGAAATTGATCTGAATGACCTTGTGTATGTGCTAAACTATGGACATGGTCCCAAGTGGATCGCAGGTGTGGTGATAGCTAAAGAAGGGAATAGGGTGTTTGTAGTCAAACTAGCCAATGGACAAATTTGCAGCAAGCACCTGGACCAAACAAGGCTGCGGTTCACAGACTGCCCTGAACAACCCACAGCAGACACCACCTTTGTTGAGCTCACAACACACACCCAAAGGATCAACGACACCACGCCGGACTAGGAAATCGAACCCATCATGCCCAACAGCCCAGCAAGGCCAGGCTCACCTAGCAGCCCTGCAGGGCCAACAACACGCCAGCCCAGCGAGGGCACAGCCAACACACCAGAACAGACATTTGTACCGAGGCGGTCCACCAGGGGAAGAAAGGCTCCCGACTGCCTTATCTTGTAAATACTTTTCACTTTGACATTGGTGGGGGAGTGATGTTGTGTATCTGTAAAGCATGCACTCCCATGTTCCGCCACCAGGGAGCTCATCCCCTGAAGTCCCAAGGGATCCCAGCATCCCTTGGGAGCACTGTATATAAGCCGGCCCCTAAGGCCTGTTCCTCACCCTGGAGTGTCTTATTAAAGACTGAGGTCACTGTTATTTTAACCTCCCTGTGTGCAGCCTCATCTGTGCTAGGAAGACAATACCCAGCATGCCACACATTGCTGCATTAGACAGGTCACTAAAGCCCTTTATGCATGCAGAGTGGACTTTATCAGCTTCCCCATGACCACGGAGGCTCACACTGAGAGGGCTTTAGGATTCTACCGAATTGCTAACTTCCCCAAGGTGCAGAGAGCAATAGACTATACGCACATAGCGATGCGGGCACCTTTTCAGGATGCAGAGGTTTTTAGGAACCGCAAGGAATTCCACTCCCTGAATGTGCAACTCGTTGTCGACCACCAGCAAATTTTCGGGCAGCATCCATGATGCTCACATCCTGCGTGAGAGCGCTGTACCTGACATGTTTACCAGTCAGCCACAAGGTCAATGCTGGATGACATACAATATGACCTCGCCACCTGTCTGATCACCCCACCTTCGTGGCACCCACACCCAAACCGAGAAGCGATACAACGAGAGCCACAGAGACACTTGCAATATCGTCAAGAAAACCATTGGAGTGTTAAGCAGCGCTTTAGATGCCTGGACTACTTAGGAGGAGAGCTCCAATACCATCTTGAGCACATAGCTCAATTCATGGTGGTATGCTCCATACTGCACAACTTGGCTATCAGGAGGGGAGAAGAATTGCCAGAAGGGACTGATGGTCCACCTCAGGAGAGAGAGAAAGAGGAGGATGTGGAGATGGATGCTGAACTTGGGCTAGACAATCAGGCGGACGCTGAAACCATGTCCCCACCCCTTTTTAAACCACAGGAAAGGGTCCATGGTGGCTACATAGCTGCAGGACTCTTACATCAGCAGCTCATAAATGAGCGCTTTGCTTGAAAGAACGTTGTTATTTACAAAGCTGCAACACTGCTGGGTGTGCAGGTCATACATCAATGGTGTGCATCACTTTGGTGAAAGTTAAAGTTTAAGTTGATTCAAGTTAAGTGTAATTATACCCTTTCATGTTAAGGAATCAGCAGTGTGTAACGGTGCAGCTATCTGAGACAATGTGCAACAAGGTTATGTTAAATAAAAAACATTTAATCCGACCATTTGTGTGAAATCATAATTATAACTGTAAAAAACAACCCACCCCACAACAAATTTAGCACATTTACATCATTTGATTGGTCACCATTTCCAGCAACACAGAACAAAAATGCAAACCAGCAAGTTAGCCCCGCTCGCCCCTTCCCCCGACCCTCCTACCAAAATAGCACCGACAACATAAAAATATGCCCAAGACAACACCTGCGGCCATGCACCTCACTTTCCGTTCCCCCCCCGCTTCTCCTCCCCATCTCTACACCTTCCCCTTCCCCCCCTGACTCTAAGCCGCCTGGCCGAGGAGCTCCTCAGGCGCTGCTTCATTGGGGGCAATGCCGGCAGAACTGTTGCTTGGACAGATACGGGAAAGGACGGTCCCGAGGTGGGAACGTCCTCCGGGCCAGAAGCAAGATCTTCCTCCTGGCTCTCATGTGTCATTGGCAATAGGGGTGCAGCACCTTGGGGTGCAATGCCGCGCTCCAGGACCACTGGGAGGCCTCTGCCACCAGTTTTCCTGGCTATCAGCTCCAGGGGCTCCACCATCCGCGGCACATACTCCGGCATGGTGGCGGACATGCTGCCCAGTTGGAGGGATATGCCCCCATTGTCTGTTGGATCTGCTGACCTTTGTCAACACTCCTCTTGGACAAGTGTACCATCTCCCCGCTCAGATCTGCTGCTCGTGGAGCAGACCTGCCACATTGAACCAACCTCCACTTGGTCGACGCCATCCTAGGGCTACCTGGTGTGCCCTGTTGCAAGATGCTTGGGCCCGGTACCTCCACGGTGGATGTGGGAATGGCCGTAGGAGCACTAGACATCATCGGTGTCGAATGGATTATGGAAGTTGGGGATGCAGGCTCCTCGAAGTCGGCACCATCATCCGTTGAGAAGGGACCCAGCAAATGCACGGGCAAGAATCGGTGCTCCTCAGCACCAAATGAAGGAGAGTCCGGCGAGTCCGTCCCCGCGCCCTCACCTTCTAGGCTCAGTGTTCTTGCATGTGGCCGCGCTGCTGGCTGAGCTGCAAAACATAAATGAGGTTATAAGAACATAGAACATAAGAAATAGGAGCAGGAGTAGACCATACGACCCCTCAAGCCTGCTGCACCATTTAATAAGGTCATGGTTGATCTGATCGTGGACTCAGCTCCACTTCCCCGCCCGCTCCCCATAACCCCTTAGTCCCTTATCATTTAAGAAACTGTCTATTTCAGTCTTATATTTATTCAATGTCTCAGCTTCCACAGCTCTCTGCAGCAGCGAAGTCCACAGGTTAACAACCCTCTGAGAGAAGAAATTTCTCCTCATCTCTGTTTTAAATGGGCTGCCCCTTATCCTAAGATCCTGCCCTCTAGTTCTAGTCTCCCCCATGAGTGGAAACATCCTCTCTGCATCCACCTTGTCAAGCCTCCTCATAATCTTATACGTTTCGATAAGATCACCTCATTCTTCTGAATTCCAATGAGTAGAGGCCCAACCTACTTAACCTTTTGTCATAAGTCAACCCCCTCATCCCCGGAATCAAACTAGTGAATCTTCTCTGAACTGCCTCCAAAGCAAGTGTATCCTTTCGTAAATATGGAAACTGTCATGTATGTAACCTTCATGTAACAACACTGTAAAACTGTATATACTTGAGAAATGCACACCTTGACCACAGGGGGTGAACTTGTGGGAGACACTCCTCACCTGGTCATCCAGGTATATAAAAAGGGAGGTCCCACACAGGATCAGCACTTCTTGGTTCTGTGAATAAAGGTGCAGGTCACAGAGTGACCTCGTCCATAGAATGTGCCTCGTGTGGATTTGTGGTATTGTGTAAGGATTTTACAGTGGTGACGAGAAACAGGAATCAATGACCCACGAGAATGGCCACCGGTAGCACAGAGGAACGGTACTGTGTTGGTGAGGACTGGGACGATTTCATTGAGAGGCTACAGCAGAGCTTTGTCATGAAGGACTGGCTGGGAGATGCAGCGGCCGACAAGCGAAGGGCGCATCTACTGACTAGCTGTAGACCTAAGACTTACGCGCTCATGAAAGACCTGCTAGCACCCGAGAAGCCGGCGGACAAAACCTTTGAAGAGCTCAGCAAGCTAATCAGTGAGCACCTCAAACCGGCGAGCAGCATACACATGGCCCGACACAGATTTTATACCCACCGACGTCGGGAAGGACAGAGCGTACCAGACTTCGTTGCGGACCTCCGGCGCTTGGCCAGCCTCTGTAAGTTCACAGACGCCTGCAGGGGGGAGATGCTTAGGAATTTCTTTATTGAGGGCATCAGTCATGCCGGGATTTTCAGAAAGTTAATCGAGACCAAGGACTTGACCTTGGAAGCGGTGGCGTTGCTGGCTCAGACTTTTATGGCGGGGGAGGAGGAAACCAAGATAATATACACGTGCAACTCTGACTCCAACGTGGCGATGGATCAGGGGGTCAATATCATAAACGCGACTCAGAGCCCAGCAGGCAGGAAAGGGCAGTTTGACACACCCCAGGCAACAATAGACCCCAGAACAGGTTTTCAACACAGACAATGGCAGGCTGAACGGACATTTACGCCATCCCAGTGGACAATGCGTTCTGGGATGGGGCCATTGACACCCAGTAACAGGGTGCTCAAGAGCAATCAAAGGGACAATCAGTGAGGAATGCCTGGTAACAGCTCTTTTGTTCACAACAATGAGGATCTCAGTTCATGCTGGAGGTGTGGGGGCAGACATGCTGCTAGGACTTGCAGGTTTCAACAGTTCGCCTGCAGAAATTGTAACCTCACTGGCCATTTAGCTAGAATGTGCAGGAAGCCTGTGACTAGGCTAATTTACGAGGCGGATGGACCAGAAGAGGGGTCTGCGAGGCAGGATGACGCATGGGGCAAATCAATGGATGCTGAAGTTCAGCGGATTCATGCAACAAAAACATTCAGCAGCATGCACAGTCCCTGCGGTCAGCCCAGACAGGCCAGAATCACCACAGGGGACAGACACGCAGGCCAAGGCTCAACAGCCAGAGCCCCAACTGCAGCGCTCCACGAGGGAGCGCAGACCACCCGAAAGACTTAACCTGTGATCCCAATAAGATGTTGGAGGGGAGGTGATGTCATGTATGTAACCTTCATGTAACAACACTGCAATACTGTATATACTTGAGAAATGCACACCTTGACCACAGGGGTTGAACTTGTGGGAGACACTCCTCACCTGGTCTTCCAGGTATATAAAAACGGAGGTCCCACACAGGATCAGCACTTCTTGGTCCTGTGGATAAAGGTGCAGGTCACAGAGTGACCTTGTCCATAGAATGTGCCTCGTGTGGATTTATGGTATTGTGTAAGGACTTTACAGAAACCAAAACTGCACGCAATATTCCAGGTGTAGCCTCACCAATACCTTATATAGCTGTAACAAGACTTTCCTGCTTTTATACTCCATCCCCTTTGCAATAAAGGCCAAGATACCATTGGCCTTCCTGATCAATTGCTGTACCTGCATACTATCTGTCATGTATGTAACCGCAATGTAACACCACTGTATTACTGTATACACTCAACCTAGATGCACACGTTGACCACAAGGGGTGAACTTGTGGGAGACAATCCTTACCTGATCACACAGGTGTAAAAAGGGAGGTCCCACGCAGGGTCATCACTTGGAGTCCTGTGAATAAAGAGTTAAGGTCACAGAGTGACCTTGTTTCCAGAATGTGCCTCATGTGGTTTCATGCTGTAGAGTAAGGACTTTACATTGGCGACGAGAAACGGGAATTCACGACCCATGAGAATGGCCACCGGTAGCACAGAGGAACGGTACTGTGTTGGGGAAGACTGGGATGATTTTGTCGAGAGGCTTCAGCAAAGCTTCGTTACGAAAGAATGGCTGGGGGATGCAGCGGCCGACAAGTGAAGGGCTCGTCTTTTGACCAGCTGCGGACCAAAGACTTACACGCTCATGAAGGACTTACTAGCGCCCGAACAGCCGGCGGACAAAACCTTTGAGGGACTTAGCAAATTGATCGGGGAGCACCTCAAACCGGTGAGTAGCATACATATGGCCCGACACAGATTCTACATCCACCGACGTCAGGAAGGACAGAGCATACCAGACTTCGTAGCTGGCATCCGGCATTTGGCCAGTCTCTGTAAGTTCACAGATGCCTGCAGGGGGGAGATGCTAAGGGACTTCTTTATCAAGGGCATCGGTCATGCGGGGATTTTCCGCAAATTAATTGAGACCAAGAATTTGACTTTGGAAGCGGCGGCTTAGCTAGCTCAAACTTTTATGGTGGGGGAGGAAGAGACGGAAATAATATACGCGCGCAATTCTGCCCCTAACGTGGCGAGGGATCAGGGAGTCAACATCATCAATGCAGCTCAGAGCCCCGCAGGCAGGCAGGGGCAGTTCGACAACCCCAGGCAGCAATAGGCCCCAGAGTAGGACTTCAACAGAGACAATGGCAGGCTGAACGGACATTCACGCCATCACAGCGGACAATATGGCCTGGGATGGGGCCATTGACACCCACTAATAGGGTACTTAAGAGCAGTCCAAGGGACAGTCAGCATGGAATGCCTAGCCATAGTCCCCTTGTTCCCAACAATGGAAGCTTTAACTCATGCTGGAGGTGTGGGGGAAAACACACAGCCAGATCTTGCAGATTTCAACAGTTTGTCTGCAGGAACTGCAATCTCAGTGGCCATTTAGCTCGAATGTGCAGGAAGCCTGCAACCAGACTAAAATATGAGGCAGATAGACTAGAAGAGGGTCCTCTGAGGCAGGATGACTTTTGGGGCGAATCGATGGATGCTGAGGTTCAGCAGGTCCATGTGACGAATATTCACAGTTCATACACCAAAGCGCCACCCATGATGATGAAGGTTTTGTTAAATGGTATCCCTGTACGCATGGAGCTGGACATTGGGGCCAGCCAGTCACTCATGGGCATTCAGCAATTTGAGAAGCTATGGCCATTTAAAGCCAGTAGACCAAAATTAGCATGTGTTGAGATATTATTACGGATTTACACTAAAGAAATCATTCTGGTGCAATGTTGGCTGTCACACACAACGGGTTAGTGAATCAGCTGCCGCTCTGGATTGTCCCGGGCAATGGTCCTGCACTGTTGGGGAGGAGCTGGTTAGCCGAGATGAACTGGAAATGGGGGGATGTTCACGCAATGTCATCTGTGGAGCGAAGTTCGTGCTCACAAGTTCTGCAACAATTCGACTCACTATTCCAACCTGGCGTCGGGACTTTCAAAGGCACTAAAGTAGTGATACACATCACCCCGGACGTCAGGCCAGTGCACCACAAAGCCAGAGCGGTGCCGTATGTAATGTGGGAAAAGATCGAGAGCGAATTGGACCGGCTGTTGAGAGAGGGCATCATCTCGCCTGTTGAATTCAGCGACTGGGCGAGCCCCATCGTTCCCATCCTAAAAGCGGATGGCTCTGTCAGGATCTGTGGCGACTACAAGGCCACCATCAGTCCCTACAAGACCAATACCCGCTCCCAAGAGCGGAGGACCTTTTCGCCACGCTGGCAGGCGGCAAGCTGTTCACCAAGTTGGACCTCACTTCAGCCTATATGACCCAGGAACTGGCCGCCAAATCCAAAATACTGACCACCATCACCACGCACAAGGGACTGTTCGTTTATAACTGGTGCCCGTTTGACATTCGATCAGCGGCCGCGATTTTTCAACGAAACATGGAAAGCCTGCTTAAATCCATTCCTAGAATGATCGTATTCCAGGACGACATCCTCATCACGGGTTGAGATACCGAGGAACACCTCCACAACCTGGAGGAGGTGCTACGCCAACTGGACCGAGTAGGCCTGCGACTCAAGAAGTCTAAATGTGTGTTTTTAGCTTCTGAGGTTGAGTTTCTGGGCAGGAGGGTTGCTGCAGATGGGATTCGGCCCACTGAATCCAACACAGAGGCGATTCGACGAGCACCCAGGCCCTGCAACACATCGGAGTTGAGTTCATTCCTGGGACTGCTGAACTATTTTGGGAACTTTTTGCCGAACTTGAGCACGTTGTTGGAGCCGCTACATGTGCTCCTGTGTAAGGGTTGTGATTGGTTTTGGGGGGACTGTCAGGAACGGGCTTTTGATCAGGCGCGAAACCTACTTTGTTCAAACAAGTTGTTGACCCTGTACGATCCTTGTAAAAAATTGGTTCTTACATGTGATGCATCGTCCTATGGGGTTGGGTGCGTGTTGCAGCAGGGCAATGCTGAGGGTCAACTACAACCTGTGGCTTATGCCTCCAGGTTGCTCTCTCAAGCAAAACAGGGATATGGGATGGTCGAGAAGGAAGCGCTTGCATGTGTCTATGGCGTAAAAAAAATGCATCAGTACCTCTTTGGTAGGAAGTTTGAGTTAGAGACGGACCACAAGCCATTAACATCCCTGTTATCTGACAGCAAGGCTGTCAATGCCAATGTGACAGCTCGCATACAGCGATGGGCCTTCACGCTGGCTGCTTATAACTACTCCATCCCCATCGGGCACCGGCCCAGCACTGAAAATTGCGCTGACGCGCTCAGCAGGCTTCCACTAGCCACCACTGAGGGGGCAGCGGAGCAAAGCACCGAGAGAGTCATGGATGTCGATGCCTTTGACAGCGCAGGCTTCTCTATCACAGCCCGCCAGATCAAAATCTGGACAAACAGAGATCCCCTCCTATCCCTGATTAAGAAATGTGTCCTGACTGGGGATTGGGCGCCCGCACACGGAGCATGCCCTGAGGAGGTCAGACCGTTTCACAGGCGGATGGATGAGCTCTCCATCCAAGCCGATTGCCTACTATGGGGCAGCCGGGTAATTATGCCCCAGAAGGGCAGGGAGGCATTCATCCGGGAACTCCACAGCGAGCACCCAGGCATTGTGCTGATGAAGGCCATTGCTGATCACACGTTTGGTGGCCGGGAATTGATTCAGACCTGGAACACTGTGTTCGCAGGTGCACGACGTGTGCCCAACTGAGTAATGCCCCAGGGAGGCCCTGCTCAGCCCGTGGCCCTGGCCCACCATGCCATGGTCATGCATTCATGTTGACTACACGGGCCCGTTCATGGGGAAGATGTTCCTTATTGTGGTAGATGAGTACTTGAAATGGATCGAGTGCATCATTCTAAATTCATGCACGTCATCCACCACCGTGGAAAGCCTCCGTGCGATCTTTGCAACCCATGGCTTGCTGGACATCCTGGTTAGTGATAATGGCCCATGTTTCACAAGCTACGAATTCTGAGAGTTTATGTCGGGTAATGGCATCAACCACGTCAGGACTGCGGCGTTCAAGCCGGCCTCCAATGGCCAGGCGGAACATGCGGTCCAAATCATTAAGCAAGGTATGCTCAGGATTCAAGGACCCTCCCTACAATGCCACCTATCGCGCCTCCTGCTGGCCTATAGATCCCAACCACACACGCTCACGGGGGTCCCGCCCACAGAGCTATTAATGAAACGGACACTCAAAACTCGGTTGTCCCTCATTCTCCCAGTCCTGATCGACATAGTTGAGGGCAAGCGCAAGTCACAAAATGAGTACCATGACCATTATGCGAGGGGGAGGTGTATAGAAATAAATGATCCTGTATTCGTCCTCAATCATGCCATGGGGCCCAAATGGCTCGAGGGTACTGTAATTGACAAAGAGGGGAATAGGTTCATCGTGGTAAAACTCAACAATGGTCAGATATGCCGTAAGCATCTGGACCAAGAAAATAAAAGGTTCAGCATCGACACGGAGGAACCTGAAGAAGACCATGAGATGGAGCTCACAACACCGCCAATGAACGAGCAACAAGAGCATTCAGAAGAATGCACAGTCCCTGCGGTCAGCCCGGCCAGGCCGGAATCACCACAGGTGACAGACACTCACGTCAGTGTCCAACAACCAGAGCCTCCAACTGCGGCACTCCACGAGGGAGCATTGACCACCTGAAAGACTAAACCTATGATCCCAATAAGACTTTGGGGGGTAAGGTGATGTCATGTATGTAACCTCAATGTAACACCGCTGTATTACTGTATACACTCAACCTAGATGCACACCTTGACCACAAGGGGTGAACTTGTGGGAGACACGCCTTACTTGATCACACAGGTATAAAAAGGGAGGTCCCACGCAGGGTCATCACTTGGAATCCTGTGAATAAAGAGTTAAGGTCACAGAATGACCTTGTTCCCAGAATGTGCCTCGTGTGGTTTCATGCTGTAGAGTGAGGACTTTACACTATCCTTTTGTGTTGCATGCACAATGTACCCGCAGGTCACGCTGTACTGTGGCCCTTTGCAATCTTTCTCCATTTAAATAATAACTTGCTCTTTGATTTTTTTTCTGCCAAAGTGCATGACCTCACACTTTCCAACATTATTCTCCATCTGCCAAATCTTTGCCCATTCACTTAGCCTGTCTATGTCCTTTTGCAGATTTTTTGCATCCTCCTCACACATTGCTTTTCCTCTCATCTTTCTATCGTCAGCAAACTTGGCTACGTTACACTCAGTCCCTTCTTCCAAGTCGTTTATATAGATTTTAACTGGTTGGGGTCCCAACACTGATCCCTGCGGCACCTCACTAGTTACTGGTTGGCAACCAGAGAATGAACCATATAACCCGACTCTTTGTTTTCTGTTAGTTAACCAATCCTCTATTCCTGCTAATATACTACCCCCAACCACATGAACTTTTATCTTGTGCAGTAAACTTTTATGTGGTACCTTGTCAAATGCCTTCAGGAAGTCTAAATGCACCACATCCACTGGTTCCCCTTTATCCACTCTGTTCATTACATCTTCAAAGAACTCCAGCAAATTTGTCAAACATGACTGCCCCCTTCATAAATCCATGCTGACTCTGCCTGACCGAATTCTGCTTTTCCAAATGTCCTGCTACTGTTTCTTTAATAATCGACTCCAACATTTTCCCAACCACAGATGTTAGGCTAACTGGTCTATAGTTTCCTGCTTTTTGTCTGCCTCCTTTCTTAAATAGGGCATTACATTTGCAGTTTTCCAATCTGCTGGAACCTCCCCAGAATCCAGGGAATTTTGATAAATTACAACCAATGCATCCACAATCCCTGCCGCTACTTCTCTTAAGACCCTAGGATGCAGGTCCAGAGGATTTATCTGTCTTTAGTCCCATTATCTTACTTAGTACCACCTCCTTAGTGATTGTGATTGTGTTAAGTTCCTCCCCCCCTATAGCCCCTAGACTATCCACTGTTGGAATATTGTTAGTGTCCTCTACTGTAAAGACTGATACAAAATATTTGTTTAGTGTTTGTGCCATCTCCATGTTCCCCATTACTAATTCCCCGGTCTCGTCCTCTAAGAGACTAACATTTACTTTAGCCACCCTTTTCCTTTTTATATACCTGTAGAAACTTTTGCTATCTGTTTTTATATTTTGTGCTAGTTTACTTTTATAGTCTATCTTCCCTTTCTTAATTATTTTTTTAGTCATTATTAGAGGAGAAGGGGGTGCTCGGGTCACAAGATGAGCCCAGCGCTACACACAGCATATGCAGGACAAAAGCACCACCGCTATCAAAATCATTAGAGACATCACATTTCATTGCTATCACCAAATACTGCATTGCAATGATTCTCATGAGGACATCATTATTTAGAGAAGAATTTTATGATTCATCTATCATATAATATTGGTTGGATATGAGTGGGTGTGCTATCTATTGACTTTACATCACACAATGGTGTATACTTTACTTACGTGGTATCACATCAGGCTCTGCTGCTGCTTGCGTGACCGACCAGGGATGGGTCCCCACTAGTGCCAGCACCCGCACCTCGATGTCGGTAAGGTCGATGATGACTGGTGTCCCCGTTCGCCTCTGCTCGGCCCTATTCCTCGAAAGCTTCTTCTGTAAGTGGTAACAACAGCACGACATGGCTTGAGATCATTGCGTGATATCACTGCTAGGTACTGTCACAGAGACTGATACAGCACATAACCGACGGATGTAACCATGATTGTAATGAAAATGATCATTCTTTACCTGAAGACGTACACTGTGACCACAGGCTTTGAGTACAACCTTCCTGGTATAAGTGCAAGACATCACATCTGATTTTAATCACTCATTGCACTTACAATTCCAATTATATAAATATATAAGTACGTGTAATAAATGCAATACTTACTCTGGCGGATCCGACAAGGTCGTTCCATTGCTTGCGGTATTGGTTGCCCTCATGCACCTCGTTGGTCACCGACGAGACCACCTCAGATATCTCGGCCATCCCGGCACATATCTTCTGGTAGGCCTTTGCGGTGGGCTTCCCACGCCCTCTCTGAGTCAATTGACCCCAGCGTGACTCGACTTCCTGCATGAGGGAGGCATTTGCCTCGTCCAAGAATCTCCTTGCTCTTTTGCATCCTCCCAGTTGTTCCTTTCCCAGCCCACGGCTTTCGCCAGAGTCCTCAGTCTCCACAGCATGCTGGTTCACCTCCTCCATCCCTTCCATGTTAAATATTATTTTTTCCACAAAAACTCGGTGTCAACTACCTTCTTTGTGCTTAGTAGGCTTTTTGCTGCTGGTGAATTTCCCTCGTGCCTCCCACAACAGCCAAAGAAGCACACACCAAACCCACACACACGTTCAGTCCCTCTCTGCTCCCTCTCTCTATGTCTCCTCTTATGCGCATGTAATGATGACCTCTGACCTCCTGAAACACGGGAAACGAGCGTTGCCATGCCATTGCTATGGTTGGCGACACTTTACAGCAGAAGGTCAAAAAAATTTAACGCTAACGCCCATTTCAGATTGCTCGCGGTAACACCCATTTTCAAAAATGGAAAGTTAGGGTTTTGAAAATGGGCGATAAGCTGACGATCTCAAAACCCATTTTTTACTGCTCACGCTGGAAATAACGTCCAATTTTGGCCGATCTGCATAAAAGTGGAAAGTCTAGCTCCTGGTGCTCATTTTGGTTAACATGTTTTAGTAAAAACAATTTTGGAGTTATTTAGTTTTAAAATATAATTAATTTACTTCTCCCCTTTACGTTGTATAATGTAATCCTTGGAAGCCCTACAAGAATCATTCCAGCAAGGTTATTAAGAGAAGCCCATGTTATAGGTGAGGTAGCATATAATGTAGTCCAGTTTATTATAAAAGGCATTTTGCATTTTACCTATATTACAATAGTTTATTTAATCTACCGTGAGGTACATTAAACCTAAGAAAAAAAAGGATAAATTTTGTTTCAGTGAAACATTTTCAACCTTCCCCCTCATACAAATGAAAAACCCCAAATATATTGCAGTTTAATATTAGTTACATCGGTGAGCAGAAAATTCAATGAAGTGTTTTAAACAGCAAATATCAATGCATTCAATAGAAGATTTTCTGGGACAAAACAGGAAGATATTGTACACACAAATATTAAGCTTCTGATCCTGCCTTTACAGCCATTTAGGGTGCATTTATACTACAAGTTTAATGTTGGTGTAGTAAAACTTGTGGTCAAATCTAGAGTCAGGGCGTAACCTGATTCTGGTGCGAACTGCGATTAGACTCCAAGAAGAGAGACTCTTTTGCCACATTGGTTTGACATTCTGGTTTTGTATGCAATAACTCAATAGACTGAATACTGTAAACTCCGAACAGGTAGAAATCTGGCTTTACTTTATTAGGGCCTAAAGTGATTACCTTACAAGATGGCTGGCCTTTTATACCTGGGCCGCACACACGTGCGCACAGCCCAATCATCTCCGACAGTGGCGCCACCTGGTGGCTCATACACCCAAGCATCATCATCAGCAGTCCCTCGGAATCGAGGAAGACTTGCTTCCACTCCTGAAGTGAATTCTTTGGTGGCTGAACAGTCCAATATGAGAGCCACAGACTCTGTCACAGGTGGGACAGATAGTCGTTGAGGGAAGGGGTGGGTGGGACTGGTTTGCCACACGCTCTTTCCGCTGCCTGCGCTTGATTTCTGCATGCTCTCAGCGTTGAGACTCGAGGTGCTCAGCGCTCTCTCGGATGCACTTCCTCCACTTAGGGCGGTCTTGGGCCAGGGACTCCCAGGTGTCAGTGGGGATGTCGCACTTTATCAGGGAGGCTTTGAGGGTGTCCTTGTAGCATTTCCGCTGCCCACCTTTGGCTCGTTTGCCATGAAGGAGCTCCGAGTAGACCACCTGCTTTGGGAGTCTCGTGTCTGGCATGCGGACTATGTGGCCTGCCCACCGGAGCTGATCGAGTGTGGTCAGTGCTTCAATGCTGGGGATGTTAGCCTGAATGAGGACGGTAATGTTGGTGCGCCTGTCCTCCCAGGGAATTTGTAGGATCTTGTGGAGACATCGCTGGTGATATTTCTCCAGCAACTTGAGGTGTCTACTGTAAATGGTCCTTGTCTCTGAGCCATACAAGAGGGCAGGTATTACTGAGCCCTGTAGACCATGGTGGCAATTTTGAGGGCCTGTTCTTCAAACAGTCTTTTTCTCAGGCGGCCAAAGGCTGCACTGGCACACTGGAGGCGGTGTTGGATCTCGTCGTCGATGCCTGCTCTTGTTGATAAGAGGTTCCCAAGATATGGGAAGTGGTTCACGTTGTCCAGGGCTGCACCGTGGATCTTGATGACTGGAGGGCAGTGCTGCGTGGTGAGGACAGGCTGGTGGAGGACCTTTGTCTTACGGATATTTAGCGTAAGGTCCATGCTTTCATACGCCTCAATATATACGTCGACTATGTCCTGGAGTTTAGCCTCTGTATGTGCGCAGACGCAGGCGACGTCCATGTACTGTAGCTCGACGACAGAGGTTGGGGTGGTCTTGGACCTGGCCTGGAGATGGCGCAGGTTGAACAGGTTCCCACTGGTTCTGTACTTTAGTTCCACTCCAGTGGGGAGCTTGTTGATCATGAGGTGGAGCATGGCGGCGAGAAAGATTGAGAAGAGGGTTGGGGCAATGACGCAGCCCTGTTTGACCTCGGTCCGGATGTGGATGTGGTAAGGATCATGGCCTGCATGTCATCATGGAGCAGGCGGAGGATGGTGGCAAACTTTTGGGGCATCCGAAACGGAGGAGGATGCTCCATAGACCCTCGCGGTTGACTATGTCAAAGGCCTTTGTAAGGTCGAAGAAGGCCATGTATAAGGGCTGGTCCTGTTCCCTGCATTTTTCCTGTAGCTGTCACGCTGCAAAAATCATGTCCCGTTGTGCCCCGTAGGGGCCGAAATCCACACCGTGACTCCGGGAGGAGGTCCTTGGCCACGGGAAGAAGTCGTTTGAGAAGGACTCTAGCGACGACCTTCCCAATGGCTGATAGCAGGGAGATTCCTCCCTAGTTGCCGCAGTCAAACTTGTCCCCTTTTTTAAAGATGGTCACGATTACTGCATCTCTGAGATCCCCTGGCATGCTCTCCTCCCTCCAGATGTGTATTCGTGCCAGCAGTGCCTTTCCACCATACTTCAATGGCTCAGCAGGGATTCCGTCTGCACCCGTAGCCTTGTTGTTTTTAAGCTGTCTTATAGCTTTTTCTACCTCGTGCAGTGTTGGGGTCTCACTGAGGTGGTGGCGGGTAGCATACTGCGGGATGGAGTCGAGAACACTCGAGTCAAAGGCAGAGTCTCGATTGAGGAGAGCTTCGAAGTGCTCCTTCCAGCCGGCCCTGACTGCCTTGGTGTCCGTAATGAATGTTTCCCCATTCTTGGCCAGCAGTAGGGTGGGGCCTTGGTTGTTTGGCCCGTAGGTGGCCTTGACTGCGATGAAGAATCCTCGCACATCATGGTTGTCGGCCAGCTGCTGTATCTCGTGTGCTTTCTCCATCCACCATCTGTTCTTTAGGTCTCGGGTTTTTTTTTGGACCTCAGCCTTGAGCCGTCTGTAATGCTGCTTTGCTGCTCCCAAGTTGGGTTGCTGTTTAAGGCTCAGAAATGCCCTGCGTTTGCAATCTATTAGCTCTTGGATCTCCTGACACATTCCATGGAGTCTAAATCTTGCGTTATGTAAAACCTTGTTCACAAAGCACTCATAGTGTGTCAGGTGTTTTTTAAAACATATCTGGCCTTAATTTAAATATTAAGAGAGCAGAATGTGCCCCTTTCCACTGTCTAAGTAGTTATGCACCAATGGACTCAACTATCCTGTAATTCCCCTCCAACGAAGGACTAGACAAGAGTGCCACTTATCCCATCTCCTCTTAGCACCGGCTGTACAACCTTGGAAGCAAGCATCAGAAAGAGCTTGTATGTCCATGGATTAGAAGTTAGAAGAACTGAAAAATAAAAATCACTGTATGCCGATGATGTTTTGTTTGCTTTAACTCACCGCTCCCCAATATTTTCAAAAACATCAAGGGCTCAATTTTCCCCAAATGCCGTTTTTTGGCGTATTGCAAGAGTTACGCCCATTTTTTTTGGCCCGACTACTCCAATAAAATAATTAGCAAGTTTCCCCGTTCTATTTTTTGAAATTGGCGGCGCGCAGCCTGTCCTGTAGCTTCGGGGAGTGGAGCCTAATGTCTGCGCCGAGAAAACAATGTCCCTCCCTCCCGCCCCCCCACCCTTCTGCACATGCGCAAAAAAAAATGAAATTTTTGACGTGACTGCTATGGGAGTGCATGCCCAGTACCCCTCCCGGTCTGCATTCGGCCATTTTTAAAGAGCCAGTTGTGTGTGAGAACTTTAATTCTCAGTGGAAAAATCGGAGCTGCAATACAATATGCAACGCGGCTCAAGGACCTAGAATTTCTTATAGGATAATGTGGAGGCACTGGTTACTGTAATTGAGGCCAGATGGCACGAGCTGGACACCAGCACAGGTCACAGAAAAGTTTCACCAAAAGAAATGCAAAAATGCTGGAACCAACTTGCAGACGATTACTGTGTAATGGTGACCATCCCGAGGTCTGGAGGCCAATGCAAAAAGAAATAGCAGGACCTTGGTCAAGTAGTTAGTGTAAGTAATATTTTCATTTATTCACTGGAATTGCAATTGTAAATGTGACCATCTGTATGTCCCACCCAGCAGAAAGACACACTCTCTAAAAAGTAATATTTTCATCTTTGCAGAGGAAGGTGGCACACAATAAAAGGGAAAGAACTCGAACAGGAGGAGGCCCGGCAAACCTGCACCCATTGGCACCCTTGGAAGACAGGGTCACTGCATTGATGGGTCCTGCCTGCAACCACCACTGCACAAGCTGGACCCACACTTGAGGGAGAGGGTAAGTCTTGCAAATTCCACAGTCTGGTTTTGCTAAATGTTAAGTACTGTGTGGGCTAGCCATGCTTCGGTTCATGGGGATGTCTCCATCAGCTACTCTTCAGTTGATGCAATGTGCTATCATTCATCGTGGTCCTTCAAATCAGCCTGCTGCTTGCACTGTGTGAGCCCACTCATGCCACCCTGCCCCTTCCTCTGCTGCTAACCATTTGTCTGTTATGTTATATTTTGCAGAACTTGAGGCCAACCCTGACGCGGCTCAAGCCGATGCAGAAGAAGATTCAGATGCGGACAAACCTGAAGAGAAGAACATCTTCCAATCCCACTTTCCAGAACAAGAACATGGGGTGAGGTGAACTTGTTGTACTCACTCTCGAGGAGGTGCAGGTGCTGCCTATTGAGGTGCCAGGCTCTTTCCTGAGTGATACGAGTGTTAGGACATTCCATGGTTTCTCACAATCCGAGTCTGGGGATTCCGATGGGGTGTAGCGAGGCACACCCAGGGCCCCACCATCCGAGGCTGTGGGTCCCAGTGGGATGTAGCGAGGCACACCCAGGGCCCCACCGTCCGAGGCTGCGGATCCCAGTGGGATGCAGCGAGACACAACCAGGGCCCCACCATCCGAGGCTGTGGGTCCCAGTGGGATGTAGCGAGGCACACCCAGGGCCCCACCATCCGAGGCTGCGGATCCCAGTGGGATGCAGCGAGACACACCCAGGGCCCCACCATCCGAGGTTGCGGGTCCCAGTGGGATGTAGCGAGACACACCCAGGGCCCCACCGTCCGAGGCTACGGATCCCAGTGGGATGCATCGAGCCACATCCAGGGTGAGGAGGGGAAGGAAGCAGCGCTCTCCTGAGATGCAGGATCTGACAGATGCGGTTCAGATGATGGCAATGAGTGCAGAGAGCATTGACCTTACACGATCACTCCTGGACACCATCAGTGGGGTGGGTGATGAGATGTCGGGACTGTCGGGAGAAGTAACAACACTCTCACGAGAACTGGGAACACTGTCCAGGATCATGAGGGAGGGAATGTCGCGGGCAGCTGATACAATGTTGGTGCACATGAGGGACATGCAGACACACACACATACATTCTCACAGACACACATATACATGCACACTCACACACACACACACACACAGTCTCACACACACACACATTCTCAGATACTTTCACACATATTTACATGCATACTCACACACATTCTCACAAACATTTACACACACACATTTACACTCACACACACATTTACATGCACACTTTCTCACACACAAATTCTCAGTCACACATTTACATTCACACTCACACAGACAATTACACGGCAGGTCGGGGGCCATAAAAGGAGCAGCGAGCGGCAGCCATGGGCAGCATGGCGGCATACCACTGCAAGGTACAGCACGAGCTAGTGCAGGAGGGCGATGGCAGCGAAGAGTGACGTCATCAAGGTCCAGGTCGGTGATTGGAGCGTGGCCAGATACAGCAGGAGCAGCGAGGTCGGGGCGAAGGAGCAGCGAGAGATTGTAGAGGGACGTGATCGGGGCCCAGGAGAGGAGTGAGTTCAGGGCCAGAAGAGGCGAGAGTCCGGGGCAGCACGGGCCAGCCCACACTGCGATATGTGTGCACACTGGGCCTGTGCAGCAGAGCAGGTCTCCAATCATCTTGGTTAATCCTTGCCACTGTACCAAGACCTAACTCTGTCAAGCCGGTGTGGTGGCTGGTGTGCAACGGCCACCACACGTTAAACAAATCCACGCACAGGCATCTTCCACCCGACACTATGTAGTTCAGGACCTGGAATATTAGGTCCTTCATTGAAACACCTGTGAACTCATCCTTTTTTGGTGTGGAAGTAAATGATCCTCGTTTCGAGGGACTGCCTATGATAATGATGATGACATGAGGGAGGGAATGTCGGAGTTAGCTGCTGTAAGGGAACACACCCAGACCCTGCACCCATTAACAAAATCAACTACCACTCCCACTCCAATTCCCAGACCGCCTTCCACATTACCGCCTGCCCCCACCGCCCGCATCCCGCCCCCCCCCGCCCCATCAAGAAGTGCGCATTACCCAAGATGTTCGAAAGAATAAGCTTGGTACCAACCCGAGAAACGCTGCGTCACCGTCTGCGGGCAGGGGTGGAGTCAACAAGACCAAGCGCAGCGGGCGGTCTTAGAATAAGGTGGAGGAAAATGGGTGCAGCCTTTCTTTGCTGGTGTTGTTGTTCTTATTATTATCGTTGTTACTGTTGTAACTGTTCTCAAATTAAAAGTTTTTTATAAGTTATGTAAATTTACAAGTTTAAAAGTTTGTAAGTGATCATAACTGAAAACTTTAAAGTTTGATGCAAGAATATTTTTATTAAACTTAAACACAAACAAGTGTTTCTTAAACTTTTGAATAAAATATATTCTAAATTTTAACTGAATTATTTCCATTATTTGTTCCATTATTAACACAACTTTTTGAAGTAAAGAAGAATCATTTCCATTATTTGTTCCATTAATACAACATAACATTACGGAACAGGTCCAAACAGTAAACATGGTCCATTTGGAATAGTTGGCGCTGAGCCTTCAGGCAGCAAAGCTGCTGGTGCAAGGCTCGAGCAATCGTTAAAGGGGCACGACAGCCCGCCCTCCTCCGCCGTCGTCCTCCAGGTTCAGGTAATTGCATGGCTTCCTCGTCCCGCTCCTCTTCCTCGTCATCTGCATCTTCCTCATCATCAGCCACTCTCATCTCAGGTGGATCTTCTACTACCAGTTGCTGCTGCCTCATGATGGTTAAGTTATGCAGCATGCAGCACACAACAGTGAACTGACCAACAATCTCAGGGGAGTATTACAAGTAGTCTCCAAAATGGTCCAGGCATCGGAAACGCTGTTTCAAGATGCCAATAGTCCTCTCTATTATGCTGCGTGTCGCAATGTGCGACATGCTGTATTCCCAGTCAGCTTCCGTCTGGGTTACACGTAGAGGTGTCATGAGCCAGGTGGCGAGGCGGCACCCTTTGTCTCCCAGTAGCCAGCTCTGCCCTTCTGGCTGCTGCTGCTGAAGCATGACAGATATAGCGCTCTCGCGTAGGATGAACACATCATGGGTGCTCCCAGTGTATCTCGCATCAACTGACATGATGCGATGCATGTCGTCAAACACGAATTGCACATAAATGGAGTGGAAGCCTTTTCTGTTCCTGTGCATCTCGGAATCCTCCAAAGGTGCTCGCAAGGTGATGTGGGTACAATCAATGCAGTGCTGTACCTTTGGGAAGCTACCAATTCTGGAGAAGCCCATAGCTCCTTCACGCATTGCCTGGGCGGTCATGAGGAACTTTATGTAGTCATTCCTCTGGGCATACAGTGCAGCAGTCACCTGCCGAATGTGGTTATGTGTTGCTTGTTGAGAAATGGCACACACATCCCCAGTTGTGGCCTGGAATGATGCAGATGCATAGAATGAAAGTGCAGCTGTAACCTTCACTTCAACTGACAAAGCAGTCCTCCTGCTGCTTCTAGGTTGCAAATCTGCTTTTACTAACTCACAGATCTCAGTTACAACTTCTTTGCAGAAACGCAGTCTTCTCACAGTCTGTATCACTCAGGCGCAGATGTGAACGCCTGTCTCGATATACCCGACGTGGGTAAAGCCTCCTGCCCATCATCCTTCGTGCTCTGAGGTTCCTTATGTGATGATGTTGAAGCAATTGTATCTTCCGAAGCACCTTCATGCAGAAGGCTTGCACAAGGTGTGGCATTGTCAGTATTGGACCATGATTAAATTGTACCTTTGCAAGAAGCTCAAAAGAGCAGGACAAGCTTCTTTGTTCTCTCTCTCCCCAAGGTCGATGCCCTAGTATGGACCACACCCAGGTCTGCGCATGAGCAATGGGCTTGCTTAGAATGGGAAGCTAGGCATTCAAATGTGGACATTCGGGGCAACAAAATCTAATACAATTCTTTAATTTTAGATTTTTGTCAAAGTACCACCCCATCATCGACCGAATGTCTCCTCACCAGGCTCGAGGGTTGGCCGGCAGAATCGCTCACTCACACGGACACAGGGGCTCGGCAAACATCCAGTCCCCGGGCTTCTTTTGATGCTGCTGCATAGTGTAAGGGTTCTCATCCCTTCAGTTCAGCTTACACCCCCCTGCCCCACTCTCACTCTCACTTCTTTTGAAGCCGAGCCCCAAGCCCCTGTGTCCGGGTGTGGGACTGATTCTGCCAGCCGACGCTCCTACCCTCGAGCCTGGAAGGGAGACGTTAGGTGATGGCATAGCACTTTGAAAAAAATCCAAAATTAAAGAATTGCATTCGACTTCCATTTTCTGCCTTTTAAGTTTGAAAAAATTAAGCTTCATGATGCATATTTAATGTGTTCTTGACTCCCTCCAAAACTTCGGCTAAAAACAATGGCGTCTTTCCGCGCCAATTTTTTAATGTGCGCTGGTTTTTCTTAAATGCCCAGAAGGTTTTTTGGGAGTGGTCACATACGCCATCCTCGGAAAAATGTAAGTTGGCCAAACTTGCATAAATGTGAAAAACTAGTGCAGACATCAGATAACGCCCCCTATGATGCCAAAAAAAACCCTAAAAAAATCGTAACTAACTGAGTTACGCTGGTGCACAATCTTTGGGGAAACTTGGATATTTTAATTTAGGCCAAAAAAAATGGCGCGTTCCAAAAGAACTGGGGGAAAAACAGTAAACTGGGGAAAATTGAGCCCCAAATTTGGCCCATTTTCAAGATTAAAGCTCAACTTCTCCAAAATGGAATCAATGCCCCTCATACAGGAATTTCCCAACATGCCCTTTTGTGAGGTCAGGATCTGGCTTCAATTATCTAGTGATGCCCAAATCCACTTGACCTGTGTTTAAAATAAACTTTCCCTGTACTCTGGTCAGCATTCTTGCTGACCTGGACAAATGGATCAATCACCCATATCACTCCTGGGAAGGGCAAGCACAATAAAAATGAATATGCTCCCCACCTCCTCAGCGTATTTCAGCTGCTACCATTCAAAGTTCTAGCGCAGCTATTCTGGGATCTTGATATGCACGTTGACAGGTTTCTGTAGGCAAAAGCTATGAATAGATCTCGGATGCCTGCGGCTCCCTAAGCATGAGAGTTCTCAGCCTTCCAAATCTCAGGAACTAATTCTGGGCAGCCCAACTGCAATGAATGATGGAATGTGGCCAACACCCATAACCTTTGGTTGGACTGGGAAACCACGACCTCAGCCTGTCCATCCTAGACCTACAGAAACAACTGACAGTGGCTCAGAAACACCTGAAAATAAGGGCCTTGAAGGTGATTTGCATTCCCGAGAAATCTGATCTTGCACCTTATTGAGCCTTTCTGGGCAGTAATTAGGGAGAACAGAGAGCATGGCCTTGTATTTCCTGCTCATTCAAGCCTATGTGTGTTAAGCTTATCCACTTTAGAGCAATTGCTGCCTACAATATGCAGCTGGTGCACATGTTACTACTAGCTGCAAGACAATGCATTCTCCCACTGTGGTGGAGCACAACCCTTCCAACTACATGGGTGAAACATCTGTGAGTCAGATTCCAGTCGGAGAGGGTATCTTCCAAAATTCCTTAGATTCAGGAAAGATCCCAGCGGATTGGAAGGTAGCAAATGTAACCTCGCTATTCAAGGAGGGAGAGAGAGAAAACTGGGAACTAAAAGCCAGTTAGCCTGACATCAATCATCAGGAAAATGCTATAATCCATTGTTAAGGAAGTGGTAACAGAGTACTTAAGAAAATCATAATAACATCATCATCATCATAGGCAGTCCCTAGCAATTGAGGAAGACTTGCTTCCACTCCTAAAGTGAGTTCTTTGGTGGCTGAACAATCCAACACTAGAGCCACAGATCCTGTCACAGGTGGGACAGATATTCGTCGGGGGAAGGGGGGGGTGGCACTGATTTACCACATGCTCCTTCCGCTGCCTGCATTTGACCTCTTCACGCTCGCAGTGTTGAGATTCGAAGAGCTCAATGCCCTCCTGGATGCACTTTCTCCACCTCTGGCGGTCTTCAGCCAGGGTCTCCCAGGTGTCAGTGGTGATGTCACACTTCATCAGGGAGGCTTTGAGGGTGTCCTTGTAACATTCCCACTGCTCACCTTTGGCTCGTTTGCCATGAAGGATCTCTGCATAGAGCAGTTGCTTAGGGAGTCTCGTGTCTGGCATGCGAACTAAGTGACCTGCCCAGCAAAGCTGATCAAGTGTGGTTAGTGCTTCAATGCTGGGGATGTTAGTCTGGGCGAGGACACTGATGTTGGTGAGTCTGTCCTCCCAGGGGATTTGCAGGATTTTGCGGAGACATTGTTGGTGATATATCTCCAGCGACTTGAGGTGTCTTCTGTAATTCGTCGATGCCTCTGAGCCATACAGGAGGGCGGATATTACTACAGCCCTGTAGACCATGAGCTTGGTGGCAGATTTGAGGGCCTGGTCTTCGAACACTCTTTTCCTCAGGTGGATTAAGGCTGCACTAGCGCACTGGAGGCGCATCAATGTCTGCCTTTGTTGACAGGAGGCTCCCGAGGTTTTGGAAGTGGTTCACATTGTCGCGGGCCACGCTGTGAATCTTGATGACTGGGGGGGCAGTGCTGTGCGGCGAGGACAGGCTGGTGGAGGGCCTTTGTCTTATGGATGTTAAGCGTAAGGCCCATGCTTTCTTATGCCTCGGTGAATACATCGACTATATTCTGGAGTTCAGCCTCAGAATGTGTGCAGACGCAGGTGTCGTCCGCATACTGCAGTTCAACGACAGAGGTTGGGGTGATCTTGGACCCGGCGTAGGTTAACCAGCTTCCCACTGATTCTGTAGTTTAGTTCCACTCCAGCGGGAGCTTGTTGACTGTGAGGTGGAACATGGCAGCGAGGAAGATTGTGAAAAGGATTGGAGCGAAGACACAACCCTGTTTGACCCCGGTTCGAACGTGGAATGGGGTTGTAACGGATCTGCTGGTAAGGATCACGGCCTGCATGTCGTCGTGGAGCAGGATTTTGACAACTTTTGGGGGCACCCAAAATGGAGGAGGATGCTCCATAAGCCCTCACGGTTGACAGAGTCAAAGTCCTTTGTAAGATCGAAAAAGGCCATGTATAAGGGCTGGCACTGCTCCCTGCATTTTTCCTGCAGTTGTCGTGCTGCAAAGATCATGATTGTTGTTCCCCATAGGGGACGAAATACGCACTGTGACTCTGGGAGGAGCTCCTCAGCCACACGGAGAAGATAATTGAGGAGGACTCTAGCGACGACTTTCCCAGTGGTTGATAGCAGGGAGATTCCCCTGTAGTTGCCGCAGTCGGATTTGTTCCCCTTTTTAAAAATGGACACGATCACTGCATCTCTGAGATCACCCGGCATGATCTCCTCTCTCCAAATGAGAGAGATGAGGTCATGTATCTGCGCCAACAGCGCCTCTCTGTCATATTTTAGCGCCTCAGCAGGAATTCCATCCGCACCCATAGCCTTGTTATTCTTGAGCTGTTTTATGGCTTTGCCTACCTCGTACAGCGTTGGAGTTTCACTGAGGTGGTGGCGGGTTGCATGTTGCGGGATGGAGTTGAGAACACTCGAGTCAAAGGCAGAGTCTCGATTGAGGAGATCTTCAAAGTGCTCCTTCCAGCGGGCCCTGACAGCCTCGGTGTCCTTGATGAGTGTTTCCCCGTTCTTTGCCAGGAGTGGGGTGGGGCCTTGGGAGTTTGGACCGTAGGTGGCCTTGACTGTTGTGGCTGTCGGCTAGTTGTTGTATCCCCTGTGCTTTCTCCATCCACCACCTGTTCTTTAGGTCCTGGGGATTTTGTTGGACCTCAGCCTTGAGCCATCTGTAACGTTGCTTTGCAGCTCCCGAGTTTGGTTCTTGCTTGAGGCTCAAAAACGCTCTGCGCTTACGATCTATTAGCTCTTGGATCTCCTGATCATTTTCATCAAGCCAGTCCTGGTGTTTTCTGGTGGAGTATCCAAGTTTCTTTTCACAGGCACTGGTTATGGAGGCCTGGAGTGCAGACCAAGCGCTGTGGGCATTGAGCATCTCAGGGTCATCAAGGCACACCAGATTGGCTGTGAGGCGCTGTCTGTATAGGGCTCTCTTAGCTGGGTCTTTAAGTGCCCTGGCATTAATTTTTTTGCGGCACTGCTTCTGCTGTCCCCTCTGCTTTGGGGCTATGTTTATATTGATGATGGATAGGATTAGGCGGTGGTCCGTCCAGCAGTCATCAGCTCCTATCATGGCGCGGATGATGCGCACATCCTTGCAATCCTTGGCTCGGACAATGACTTAGTCGAGCAGGTGCCAGTGTTTGGAGTGAGGGTGTTGCCACGATGCCTTGTATTTGTCCCTCTGGCGGAACAGGGTGTTGGTGATGAGGAGCTCATGTTCTAGACATTTTGTCAGGAGTAGGGTACCGCTGGAGTTAGATTTCCCTACCCCCTCTCTGCCAATCACGCCTCCCCAGAGGGCTAAGTCTTTGCCGACCCTGGCATTAAAGTCTCCTAGGAGGATCAATTTGTCGTCCTTGGGGACGCAGGACAGGGATGTCTCGGGGTTGGAATAAAAACCCTCTTTAGCCTCATCTGTTGCAGTGTTGGGGTGTACGCTCTGATGACTGTGGCGCATTGGTTCCAGGATAGGGTAAGACGAAGGGTCATCAGGTTTTCATTAATCCTGCAGGGGGACTCCTTGAGGCAGCCGACCAGTTCATTTTTGACGGTGAAGCCGACTCCATGAAGGCGGCATTCTTCCTCTGGTTTTCCTTTCCAGAAAAAGATATAACCTCCACCATGTTCCTTGAGCTGGCCTTTCCCTACCCGCCAGGTCTCGCTTAGGGCGGTGATGTCGATGTCAAAGCATCTAAGTTCCCGGGCAACTATGGCAGTGCGGCATTCCGGTCTGTCGCATTTAGAGTTGTCCATTAGGGTCCTGACGTTCCAGGTCCTGAACTTCATATTAAATGAGTGGAAGATGCCTGTGCATGAGTTCTTTTAACGTGGGATGGTTGTTGCACACCGACCACCACATGGGCTTAGCTGAGCAAGGTCTTGGTCCAGTGGCAAGAGGGTCCAAGACGACTGGAGACCAGGCACTGTTGTATGAGCTTAGTTGCCTACGGCGAGATGTTGGCCGCAAGCTCGGCGCTGAGTAGCGTCCTTGATGGTAGATGGCCTGCTGCTTGGTTGGGGGCAGGCATTGAGAGGGTCAGCGGTCCCCTGGAGTTCAGTGTGGAAGGCCAGGGTGGTTACAGCCATGGTACTCACCACGTGCTGGGGGAGAAGAGGCCAAGTCATTAGCGGGAAAGGAGAAGCCCAGTCGTCGTTGAAGGGGAGGAGGCCCGATAACCGTTGAGGACGTGAGGTCCAGCCGCCGTTGAGGGAGGAGAAGAGGCCAACCATTGAAGTTGAAGACGAGAGGCCCAGTCGTCGCCGCTGGAGAGGTCCGATCGCCGTTGGAAGGGCCCAATCGTCGTTGGAGGGGCCCGGTCGCCGTTGGAGGGGCCCGGTCGCCGTTGGAGGGGCCCGATCACTGTTGGAGGGGCCCGATCGCCGTTGGAGGGGCCCGATCACTGTTGGAGGGGCCCGATCGTCGCTGGAGGGAGTCCGATCGCTGCTGGAGGAGCCCGATCTCTGCTGGAGGGGCCCTGTCGCCGCTGGAGGGGTCTGATCACTGTTGGAGGGGTCCGATCGCCTGGTCAGAGGCTCACCTGGTTCACCGGGCGTCGTCGAGGATCGGGGATTGGGTGGGGCAGCTGAGTCGACGTCAGAGGAGCAGATCACCAGAGAAGTTCGCCAAAGGAGGGAAGAGGTCAGGTCGCTGCTGCACGAGGATCGGTCGTCGTTGGTGGTCCGGTCGTTGCCTTCGTCGAAGAGTGGTGTGGGGTTGAGGAGGAAGATTTGTGCTCGAGGTAGGCCCGAATTTATGGATTTTAGGAATAAGGGTTTAAGGTAAAATTTAAGAAAATGTACCCCCTATTAGGGTCTATTAAAGTTAGGGAATGTTTAGACAGTGGGAGGGGAGGAGGTTGAGAATGAAAGTTGTTGGATGGCTAAAGAAAATCATAATATGATTAGGCAGAGTCAACATGGTTTTATGAAAGGTAAATAGTGTTTGACAAATTTATTACAGTTTTTTGAGGATGTAACTAGCAGGGTAGATAAAGGGGAACCAGTGGCTCCAGTAGATTTCCAAAAGTCATTCGATAAGGTCCCACATAAAAGGTTGTTAAGCAAGATAAGGGCACATGGGGTTGGGGGTAAAGTATTAACATGGATAAAGCATTGGTTAACAGACAGAAAACAGAAAGTAGGGATAAACAGGTCATTTTCAGATTGACTGTAACTGGTGGAATGCCGCAAGGATCAGTGCTTAGGCCTCAGCTATTTACAATCTATATTAATGGCTTAGATAAAGGGAACGAGTGCAATATATCCAACTTTGCTGATATTACAAAGCTAGGTAGAAAAGTAAGCTGTGAGGAGGGCGCAAAGAGCCTGCAAAGTGATATAGGCAGGTTAAGTGAGTGGGCAATAAGGTGGAAGATGGAATACAATGTGGGGAAATGTGAGGTTTATTCACTTTGATAGGAAGAATAGAACAACAGAATATATTTTAAATGGTAAGAAACTATTAAATGTTGGTGTTCAGGGAGATTTAGGGGTCTTTGTACATGAAACACAGAGTCACCATGCAGGTACAGCAAGCAATTAGGAAAGCAAATGGCATGTTGGCCTTTATTGTTGGAGGGTTAGAGTACAAGAGTAAAGAAGTCTTGCTACAATTGTAGGACCTTGGTGAGACCACATCTGGAGTACTGTGGACAGTTTTGGTCTCCTTTTTTAAGGAAGTGCAACAAAGCTCATTGAATGTATTCAAGTCACAGATAGATAGATTTTTAACCAATAAGGGAATTAAGGGTTACGGGGAGCGGCTGGGTAAGTGGAGCTGAGTCCATGGTCAGATCAGCCATGATCTTATTGAATGGCGGAGCATGCTCGAGGGGCTAGATGGCCTACTCCTGTTCCTAATTCTTATGTTTATGTTTGTTAATTTGAGGAAGAACGTTCTTGCTGTTGAGGGAGTGTAGCGAAGGTTCACCAGACTGATTCCCGGGATGGCAGGACTGACATATGAGGAGAAACTGGATCGACTGGGCCTGTATTCACTGGAGTTTAGAAGGATGAGAGGGGATCTCATAGATACATATAAAATTCTGACGGGACTGGACAGGTTAGATGCAGGAAGAATGTTTCCGATGTTGGGGAAGTCCAGAACCAGGGGACATAGTCTAAGGATAAGGGGTAGGCCATTTAGGACTGAGATGAGGAGAAACTTCTTCACTCAGAGAGCTGTTAACCTATGGAATTCCCTGCCGCAGAGAGTTGTTGATGCCAGTTCATTGGATATATTCAAGGGGAAGTTAGATATGGCCCTTACAGCTAAAGGGATCAAGGGATATGGAGCGAAAGCAGGAAAGGGGCACTGAAGTGAATGATCAGCCATGATCTTATTGAATGGTGGTGCAGACTCAAAGGGCCGAATGGCCTACTCCTGCACCTACTTTCTATGTTTCTATGTTTCTAAAGGTTCACTAGATTGATTTCTGGGATGAGAGGGTTGTTCTATGAGGATTAATTGAGTAGATTGGGCCTATACCCTCAGGAGTTTACAAGAATGAGAGGTGATCTCATTGAAACGTATAAGATTCTGAGGGGGATTAAGAGGGTAGATGCTGAGAGGTTGTTTCCCCTGGTTGTGGAGTCAAGAACTAGGGTATAGTCTCAGGATAGGGGGTCAGCCATTTAAGACTGAGATGAGGAGGAATTTCTTCACTCAGAGGGTTGTGAATCTTTGGAATTCTCTACCCCAAAGGGCTGTTTGATGCCCAGTCATTCAGTATATTCAAGACTGAGATAGATAGATTTTTTGGACTCCAGAAGAATTAAGGGATATGGGAATAGGGCAGGAAAGTGGAGTTGAGGTCGAAGATCAGCCATGATCTTATTGAGTGGCGGAGCAGGCTCAAGGTTTCGTATGGCCTACTCCTAATTTTTATGTTATGTTCTTATGGACTATGCCTGGAACTCAGGAAATTCCAGGTAGTCTGGAGCCGATTCCTGGAAACTGACATGATCCACACAGACCAGACCACCTCCAGCCCCACAAATAACATCAGAGTAAAGCTACAAACTATTGTCTCAATGTTAAAGGGCCCACCATCACATCATAAAGGTCAGAAGTGGGGATGTTTGCTGATGATTGTACAGTGTTCAGTTCCATTTGCAACTCCTCAGATAATGAAGCAGTCCATGCCCACATGCAGCAAGACCTGGAAGACATTCAGGCTTGGGCTGAAAAGTGGCAAGTAACGCAAGTGCCAGACAATGACCATTTCCAACAAGAGAGAGTCTAACCACCTCCCTTGACATTCAATGGCATTACCATCATCAAATCCCCCACCATCAACATCCTGGGGTCATCATTGAACAGAAACTGGACTAGCCACATAAATACTGTGGTAACAAGAGCAGGTCAGAGGCTGTATTCTGCGGCGAGTGACTCACCTCCTGACTCTCCAAAGCCTTTCCACCATCTACAAGGTATAAGTCAGGAGTGTGATGGAATACTCTCCACTTGCCTGGATGGGTGCAGCTCCAACAATACTTAAGAAGCTCGATACCATCCAGGACAAAGCAATCTGCTTTATCAGCAACCCATCCACTGCCTAAAACATTCTCTTCCTCCACCACCAGCACAACCAAGCTGCAGTGTGTACCACCTACAAGTTACACTGCAGCAACTTGCCAAGGCATCTTCAACAGCACTTCCCAAACCTGCAAGCTCAACCGCCTAGAAGGACAAGGGCAGCATGCACATGGGAGCATCACCACCTCCAAGCTCCCCTCTAAGTCACACACCCTTCTGACTTGGACATGAATCACCGTTTTTTCATCGTAACTGGAACTCCCTACCTAACAGTACTGTGGGAGTGCCTTCATCACATGGATTGCAGCAGTTCAAGAAGGCGGCTCACCATCACCTTCTCAGGGGCAACTAGGGATGGGCAATAAATGCTGATGTTGCCAGCGACACCATAAGAACATAAGAATTAGGAACAGGAGTAGGCCATCTAGCCCCTCGAGCCTGCTCCGCCATTCAATAAGATCATGGCTGATCTGGTCGTGGACTCAGCTCCACTTACCCGCCCTCTCCCCGTAACCCTTAATTCCCTTATTGGTTAAAAATCTATCTATCTTTGACTTGAAAACATTCAATGAGCTAGCCTCAACTGCTTCCTTGGGCAGAGAAATCCACAGATTCACAACCCTCTGGGAGAAGAAATTATTTCTCAACTCGGTTTTAAATTGTCTCCTCCGTATTTTGAGGCTGTGCCCTCTAGTTCTAGTCTCCCTTACCAGTAGAAACAACCTCTCTGCCTCTATCTTGTCTATCCCTTTCATGATTTTAAATGTTTCTATAAGATCACCCCTCATCCTTCTGAACTCCAACGAGTAAAGACCCAGTCTACTCAATCTATCATCATAAGGTAACCCCCTCATTTCTGGAATCAGCCTAGTGAATCGTCTCTGTACCCCTTCCAAAGCTAGTATATCCTTCCTTAAGAAAGGTGACCAAAACTGCATGCAGTACTCCAGGTGCGGCCTCACCAATACCCTATACAGTTGCAGCAACACCTCCCTGCTTTTGTACTCCATCCCTCTCGCAATGAAGGCCAACATTCCATTTGCCTTCCTGATTACCTGCTGCACCTGCAAACTAACCTTTTGGGATTCATGCACAAGGACCCCCAGGTCCCTCTGCACCACAGCATGTTGTAATTTCTCCCCATTCAAATAATATTCCCTTTTACTGTTTTTTTTCCCAAGGTGGATGACCTCACACTTTCCGACATTGTATTCCATCTGCCAAACCTTAGCCCATTCGCTCAACCTATCCAAATCTCCCTGCAGTCTCTCCGAGTCCTCCACACAACCCGCCCTCCCACTAATCTTAGCGTCATCTGCAAATTCTGTTGCATCACACTCTGTCCGCTCCTCCAGGTCATCGACGTACACTGTAAACAGTTGTGGTCCCAGCACCGATCTCTGTGGCACACCACTAACCACTGATTTCCAACCGGAAAAGGACCCATTTATCCCGACTCCCTGCCCTCCGCTCGCCAGCCAATTCTCCATCCATGCCAATACATTTCCTCTGACTCCGCGTACCTTTATCTTCTGCAGTAACCTTTTGTGTGGCACCTCATCGAATGCCCCCTGGAAATCCAAACACACCACATCCATCGGCACACCCCCATCCACCATGCTCGTTATATCCTCAAAGAATTCCAGTAAGTTAGTTAAACATGATTTCCCCTTCATGAATCCATGCTGCGTCTGCTTGATTGCACTATTCCTATCTAGATGTCCCGCTATTTCTTCCTTAATGATAGTTTCAAGCATTTTCCCCACTACAGATGTTAAACTAACCAGCCTATAGTTACCTGCCTTTTGCCTGCCCCCTTTTTTAAACAGAGGCGTTACATTAGCTGCTTTCCAATCCGCTGGTACCTCCCCAGAGTCCAGAGAATTTTGGTAGATTATAACGAATGCATCTGCTATAACTTCCGCCATCTCTTTTAATACCCTGGGATGCATTTCATCAGGACCAGGGGACTTGTCTACCTTCAGTCCCATTAGCCTGTCCAGCACTACCCCCCTAGTGATAGTGATTGTCTCAAGATCCTCCCTTCCCAATTCCTGTGGCCTGCAAATTTTGGCATGGTTTTTGTGTCTTCCACTGTGAAGACGGAAGCAAAATAATTGTTTAAGGTCTCAGCCATTTCCACATTTCCCATTATTAAATCCCACGAACCTCGTTGGTCGCCGACTAGACAACCTCTGCTATCTTGGTCCATATCCTCTGGTAGTCCTTTGGGATGGGCTTCCCACGCCCTCCCTGTGTCAAATCACCCCAAAGTAACTTGACCCCCTGCAGGAGGGAGGTATTTGCCTTGTCCGAAAACCTCCTAGCTCTTTTGCGGCCTCTAATGTGCTCCTCTCCCACCTCACTGCTCTCTCCAGCGTCAGTCTCCACAGTGTGCTGTGATGCCTCCTCCTCTCTCTCCATTATAGGCCAAATTCGGTTAAATATGTAGCTGGTAACAGCTACTTTTTATTTCCCTACTTGCTGTGAAGCTCTAAAGTCTCCCTTGTTCCTTCCAAAGCAGCCATACCACACCCAGCCACGCCTTCAGTCCCTCTGAGCTCCCTCTCTCTCTGTCTCCTCTTCTGTGCATGGCATGGTGACCCTTGACTTCCAGAATCGCGGGAAATGAGCATTGCCATGCCATTGCTAAGGACGGCCACACTTTACGGCAAGAAAATGTAACGCTACCGCCCATTTTATATCGCTCGCGGTAACGCCCATTTTCAAAAGTGGAGACTAGGTGTTTTGAGAATGGGCGAGAAGCCGGCGATCTGAAAACTCTTTTTTCCACCCACGCCATAAAATTTGGGCGATAATCATAAAAGTGGAGGTTCTAGCCCATGGTAACAGGGCACTGAGAAAACAATAATAGGATTGGGCAGAGTCAACATGGATTTACGAAAGGGAATGGTAGAGTTTTTTGAGGTTGTAACTAACAGAATAGATAAGGGGAACCAGTGGATGTGGTGTATCCAGATCTCCAGACGGCATTCAACAAGGTGACACACAAGAGGCCATCGAACAAAATTAGGGCTCCTGGGATTGGGTGTAATAGACTAGCATGGATTGAGGACTGGGTAACGGACAGAAAACAGGGAGTATGAACAAACGGGTCATTTTCGTGCTGACAGGCTGTAACCAGTGGGGTGCCACAAGGATCGGTGCCTGGGCCCCAGCTATTATCACAATCCACATCAATGATCTGGATGAGGGGACCAAATGCAATACATCCAAGTCTGCTCATGATATAAAGCTAGGTGGGAATGTACGTTGTGAGGAGAATGCAAAGAGGCCCCAAGGGGACAGAGACAGGCCAAATGAGTGGGCAAGAACATGGCAAATGGAATATATGCCCCAAGTTTCGCCATGATTTGCTCCTGATTTTTAGGAGCAACTGGTGTAGAACGGAGTATCTTAGAAATCGGAATTTTCGCCATTTAGTTTGCTCCAGTTCTAGTCAGTTAGAACAGTTTCACTTTGGAACAGAATTTTTTTTTCCAAAAGGGGGCGTGTCCGGCCACTTACGCCTGTTTTCAAAGTTTCGTCAGTGAAAACTTACTCCAAACTAACTTAGAATGGAGTAAGTGAAGATTTTTGTACGCTCGAAAATACCTTGTCTACACTTTAGAAAATCAGGCATAGGTTACAAATCAGGTGTAGGGAAAGGGGGGGTGGGGTTTAAAGGGAAGTTTACAAACATTAAACACTTCAGTTTTACAAATAAAGAGCCATTATCAATAATAAATGATAAAAACATCAATAAATCAACCAATAAATCAATCAAAAAAAAAATTAATAAGAAATAATTTTGAAAAAATCAATAAATAAAACATTTTCTACTTACCGACTGCAGCACCGGGAGCCCTCCAACAGCGTTCCAACCATAACCCAAGAATAATTTTTTTTTAAATAAGAAAAAGTATAAGAAATGAAAATGCACATTCACATATGGCAGTGAAAAGACAGTAACCATACTAAATTCAAATTTTGGTCTGCCTACATATGAAATAATGATTAGTGAATACGATTATGTTAAATGATACGCTTACCAAGCAACTCTAGATCTTTTCTGGGAATTTTCACATACAATTTTGCCAATCTCACAGTTCTCCTTTTCAGTCTCTATTATTCGAATAGTAAATGAAGTTTAATGACGAAAAGAGGTGAGTTGAAGTAGAATGTTGGTGCCGAAAAAGCTGTAGTTAAATTCTTTGGGCTGTATTAAATCCCATTTTAAAGGTTTAAACATTGGGTACCAAAGTTGAAGACTACAACCAAGACCAGGTATAATCAAGAATCAGTCTACCATATAAAAATACACGGCAGCACTGTTAGACTTTGGATGTTATGTGCTAGACACTTTGCAGAACAAAATGTAAAAAAAATCATGGCGTCACTAGTTACATTTGATGTATAAATGTTGTACCAACACCCTGGAAAAAATGTGGTTCTAATTCAAATATATTCACATGAACATCTGCTGCAGTGCACACATTTTGCATTGATTAACATGGCAGAATTTGAGCAAGGTTTTCAGAGTGTGCTGATCTAAGACCAGTGCAAGAACTGTCTAGTATGGCAACATCCTATTACTGTGTTTCCAGAATTTACCATAGTCAGCAGATAAGGCTCAATGGGACCTAAATGAGGATTTGAATGATCTCAAACTGCAACCTTTAACACATTGCCTTGGATTTTGTTTTATGTAATGCATACACATATTTAAATTTTATTGACAGGCAAGTTTCTCTTTGTGTTGAACGATTTACTCAATAACGCACTACTGCCAGTTTAAAATAATTGTTAAGGTGATAGAAGGAAAGTTCACACTATATGAACTACATAGGTATACCGCACACTCAATATAATATCTATTGGATCAGATGATACTACAGCAATAATTGTAAAATGGGTTTTTAGTTAATCATTTATTTGATATCAAATTTTGAACTTCTTTAGAAGCTTTCAAAACTTCAAATTATTTAGAAAAATTTCTAATTGTTTTTGCATATCTTGTAAACAAGGTAGATTATCAGTAAACATTTCTGTCGGCATGCCAGCTATTTTACTTACACACTTCTCAGACAATGCAATCCACTAACCTCTGTGTTAGTCACAGACCCAATCCTTGTTGTGACTGTTTTTATAGTGCCTTGTCTGAAATTTAAAAAAAGAGGTATTAACACTTAAAATTGTACACTACCATACAAATATTGAAGCCACACACCCTGGCCAGAATCTTACGGGCGCTGCGAGTGTCAGTTTGGAGGCGGGTCCGCTGTCAAAATGGCCGTGATTGACAGCGGGGCGGAAGTCCGTTCTGAATCCGCCTCTTTGTGAATTTCCAATGTGCCGGCTCTGGCTGCGGTTTGCAGACCCAGCACGAAGCGGCGAGTCAGACAATTGTGATAGTTAAGAAGCTGCTCAAAGCTATTTAAGCAGCATTTTACAAAGTCCAAATGATTTTTCCAAGTTTTTTTTATGAGGTTCACATTCTTCGGGTATCACGTCAGGTAAGTGTGTCGGGTTCTCAATAACTCTGGATTGGTTTGACAGCTGCAGAAGTGATATAAAAGCTACCATTTCACAGCTGTTCAATTTCCAATCTTAGAAGCTAGAGCCTTCAGGATTTGGAATACACTTTTCAGCTTTATGGAGGTTTGAAAAGTTTGCAGTGAACTCTCTATCCAGTGTCACCTCCTTGGAGCAACCTATTCACCATTGACAGATCGCTTCTGTCATCTTAACTTTAGCTGCCATCTATTCCATCAGCAGCTTGAAAAAAATCTCACCTTGATCCTCAGAATCCCACCACAATCAGCCTTAACACCAACATCACTAGACACACCAGCATCACCTACAACAACACCAACCTGCTCCGCAATCATCTGATGCTGTACAGGACACGGGGCATCAGAACCCGACCACATTGCTGCCTGGGACACCAGGGATGGCCACATTTACTTCACCTGACACTGTACACCCTGGCTGCCACTTTTTGTGCAAGGTTGGCAACACCGACAATGTCTATGCCATTCCTGACACACTCATCACCATTTTGGGATTTTGTGGGGGGGGGGGGGGTTTACTGTTATGTCTCACCATTCACTGCAACTCACTAAGCCACTTCCAAAGGTGCACACAGATCTGTCCAAGAAGGCAATTTGTTGAGTCTCCAGTGGGAGTCCGGGGATCGGCGGCAGTCGGAGAGGCGGAGCAGCAGCGTGGGTGAGGCCTATAAAGGCCCAGCAGGAGTCCGGGATTCGGCGGCAGTCGGAGAGGCGGAGCAGCAGCTACAGTGAGGCCTATAAAGGCCCAGCAGGAGTCCGGGATTCGGCGGCAGTCGGAGAGGCGGAGCAGCAGCGTGGGTGAGGCCTATAAAGGCCCAGCGGGAGTCTGGGGATCGGCGGCAGTCGGAGAGGCGGAGCAGCAGTGTTGGTGAGGCCTATAAAGGCCCAGCGGTGCAGCTGCAGCAGGGAGAGAAGGCAAAAAGAAGTAGAAAGAAATTGAAAGGTGACATCACAGCCAAGGGATTAAGTGATTGGCTGGAGATTGGAAAGTAGTTTTTCTTTTTCTTTTCTATATCAGTAAGTAACATTTATCATTGTTGTTGCCAATTTAAGTTTATCTAGGGGTTAAGTCATGGCAGGACAGCTCGGACACATGGTATGCTCACCCTCTACTATGTGGGAAGTCAGGGATGCTTCCAGTGTCCCTGACGACTACGTGTGCGGGAAGTGTATCCGGCTGCAGCTCCTGACGGACTGCATTGCGGCACTGGAGCTGCGAGTGGACTCACTCTGGAGCATGCATGATGCTGAGAATGACGTGAATAGCACGTTTAGTGAGTTGGTCTTACCACAGGAAAAGGTTACTCAGGCAGATAACGAATGGATGACCAACAGGAAGAGCAGTGGAAGGAAGGTAGTGCAGTGGTCCCCTGTGGTCATCCCCCTGAAAAACAGATACACCGCTTTGGGTACTGTTGAGAGGGATGAGTCACCAGGGGAGGGCACCAGCAGCCAATTTCATGGCACCTTGGGTGGCTCTGCTGCACAGGACAGCAGGAAAAAGAGTGGGAGAGCCATAGTGATAGGGGATTCAATTGTAAGGGGAATAGATAGACGTTTTTGCGTCCGCAACCAAGACTCCAGGATGGTATGTTGCCTCCCTGGTGCAAAGGTCAAGGATGTCTCTGAGCGGGTCAGAGCATTCTGAAAAGGGAGGGTGAACAGCCAGTTGTTGTGGTGCATATAGGTACCAACAATATAGGTAAAAAAAGGGATGAGGTCCTACAAGATGAATTTAGGGAGCTAGGAGCTAAATTTAAAAGTAGGACCTCAAAAGTAGTAATCTCAGGATTGCTACCAGTGCCACGTGCTACTCAGAGTAGGAATCACAGGATAGCTCAGATGAATACGTGGCTTGAGGAGTGGTGCAGCAGGGCGGGATTCAAATTCCTGGGACATTGGAACTGGTTCTGGGGGAGGTGGGACCAGTACAAACCGGACGGTCTGCACCTGGGCAGGACCGGAACCAATGTCCTAGGGGGAGTGTTTGCTAGTGCTGTTGGGGAGGAGTTAAACTAATACGGCAGGGGAATGGGAACATAAGAACATAACATATAAGAACATAAGAATTAGGAACAGGAGTAGGCCATCTAACCCCTCAAGCCTGCTCCGCCATTCAACAAGATCATGGCTGATCTGGCCGTGGACTCAGCTCCACTTACCCGCCCGCTCCCCATAACCCTTAATTCCCTTATTGGTTAAAAATCTATCTCTCTGTGACTTGAATACATTCAATGAGCTAGCCTCAACTGCTTCCTTGGGCAGAGAATTCCACAGATTCACAACCCTCTGGGAGAAGAAATTCCTTCTCAACTCGGTTTTAAATTGGCTCCCCCGTATTTTGAGGCTGTGCCCCCTAGTTCTAGTCTCCCCGACCAGTGGAAACAACCTCTCTGCCTCTATCTTGTCTATCCCTTTCATTATTTTAAATGTTTCTATAAGATCACCCCTCATCCTTCTGAACTCCAATGAGTAAAGACCCAGTCTACTCAATCTATCATCATAACGTAACCCCCTCATCTCCGGAATCAGCCTCGTGAATCGTCTCTGTACCCCCTCCAAAGCTAGTATATCCTTCCTTAAGTAAGGTGACCAAAACTGCACGCAGTACTCCAGGTGCGGCCTCACCAATACTCTATACAGTTGCAGAAGGACCTCCCTGCTTTTGTACTCCATCCCTCTCGCAATGAAGGCCAACATTCCATTCGCCTTCCTGATTACCTGGTGCACCTGCAAACTAAGTTTTTGGAATTCATGCACAAGGACCCCCAGGTCCCTCTGCACCGCAGCATGTTGCAATTTCTCCCCATTCAAATAATATTCCATTTTACTGTTTATTTTCCCAAGGTGGATGACCTCACACTTTCCGACATTGTATTCCATCTGCCAAACCTTAGCCCATTCGCTTAACCTATCTAAATCTCTTTGCCACCTCTCTGTGTCCTCCACACAACCCGCTTTCCCACTAATCTTTGTGTCATCTGCAAATTTTGTTACACTACACTCTGTCCCCTCTTCCAGGTCATCTATGTATATTGTAAACAGTTGTGGTCCCAACACCAATCCCTGTGGCACACCACTAACCACTGATTTCCAACCCGAAAAGGACCCATTTATCCCGACTCTCTGCTTTCTGTTCGCCAGCCAATTCTCTATCCATGCTAATACATTTCCTCCGACTCCGCGTACCTTTATCTTCTGCAGTAACCTTTTGTGTGGCACCTTATCGAATGCCTTTTGAAAATCTAAATACACCACATCCATCCGTACACCTCTATCCACCATGTTCGTTATATCCTCAAAGAATTCCAGTAAATTAGTTAAACATGATTTCCCCTTCATGAATCCATGCTGCGTCTGTTTGATTGCACTATTCCTATCGAGATGTCCCGCTATTTCTTCCTTAATGATAGTTTCAAGCATTTTCTCCACTACAGATGTTAAACTAATCAGCCTATAGTTACCTGCCTTTTGTCTGCCCCCTTTTTTAAACAGAGGTGTTACATTAGCTGTTTTCCAATCCGCTGGTACCTCCCCAGAGACCAGAGAATTTTGGTAGATTATAACGAATGCATCTGCTATAACTTCCGCCATCTCTTTTAATACCCTGGGATGCATTTCATTAGGACCAGGGGACTTGTCTACCTTGAGTCCCATTAGACTGTCCAGCACTACCCCCCTAGTGATAGTGATTGTCTCAAGGTCCTCCCTTCCCATATTCCTGTGACCAGAAATTTTTGACATGGTTTTTGTGTCTTCCACTGTGAAGACCGAAGCAAAATAATTGTTTAAGGTCTCAGCCATTTCCACATTTCCCATTATTAAATCCCCCTTCTCATCTTCTAAGGAACCAACATTTACTTTAGTCACTCTTTTCCGTTTTATATATCTGTAAATGCTTTTACTATCCGTTTTTATGTTTTGCGCAAGTTTACCTTCGTAATATATCTTTCCTTTCTTTGTTGCTTTC
The DNA here is from genome assembly GCF_044704955.1 of Pristiophorus japonicus. Lineage (NCBI taxonomy): Eukaryota > Metazoa > Chordata > Chondrichthyes > Pristiophoridae > Pristiophorus > Pristiophorus japonicus. The sequence goes on along the minus strand of NC_091979.1, from coordinate 142,349,967 downwards.
TTCGTCATTCTTTGCTGTCGTTTAAAATTTTCCCAATCTTCTAGTTTCCCACTAACCTTAGCCACCTTATACGCATTGGTTTTTAATTTGATACTCTCCTTTATTTCCTTGGTTATCTACGGCTGGTTATCCCTTCTCTTACCGCCCTTCTTTTTCACTGGAATATATTTTTGTTGAGCACTATGAAAGAGCTCCTTAAAAGTCCTCCACTGTTCCTCAATTGTGCCACCGTTTAGTCTATGTTTCAGTTTACTTTAGCCAACTCTGCCCTCATCCCACTGTAGTCCCTTTTGTTTAAGCATAGTACGCTTGTTTGAGACATTAGTTCCTCATCCTCAATTTGTATTACAAATTCAACCATATTGTGATCACACATTCCGAGAGGATCTTTTACGAGGAGATCGTTTATTATTCCTGTCTCATTACACAGGACCAGATCTAAGATAGCTTGCTCCCTTGTAGGTTCTGTAACATACTGTTCTAAGAAACAATCCCGTATGCATTCTATGAATTCCTCCTCCAGGCTACCCCATGCGATTTGATTTGACCAATCGATATGTAGGTTAAAAACCCCCATGATTACTGCCGTTCCTTTTTCACATGCCTCCATTATTCCCTTGATTATTGCCCTCCCCACCATGAAGTTATTATTTGGGGGCCTATAAACTGCACCCACCAGTGACTTTTTCCCCTTACTATCTCTAATCTCCACTCACAATGATTCAACATTTTGTTCATTAGAGCTAATATCATCTCTCACAACTGCCCTGATATCATCCTTTATTAACAGAGCTACCCCCACCTCCTTTCCCTTCTTGTCTATCTTTCCGAATCGTCAGATACCCCTGTATGTTTAATTCCTATGCAGGGAGACAAAGGGAAGTAGAATGGGGGCAGAAGCAAAATATAGAAAGAAGTAAAAGTGGAGGGCAGAGAAACCTAAGGCAAAAAAGCAAAAAGGGCCACATTACAGCAAAATTCTAAAGGGGCAAAGTGTGTTCGAAAGACAAGCCTGAAGGCTCTGTGCCTCAATGTGAGGAGTATTCGGAATAAGGTGGACGAATTAACTGCGCAGATAGCAGTTAACGGGTATGATGTAATTTGCATCACGGAGACATGGCTCCAGGGTGACCAAGGCTGGGAACTCAACATCCAGGGGTATTCAACATTTAGGAAGGATAGACAGAAAGGAAAAGAAGGCGGGGTGGCATTGCTGGTTAAAGAGGAAATTAATGCAATAGTAAGAAACGACATTAGGTTGGATAATGTGGTATTCAGTATGGGTGGAGCTGCAGAATACCAAGGGGCAGAAAACACTAGTGGGAGTTGTGTACAGTCCACCAAACAGTAGTAGTAAGGTGGGGGACAGCATCAAACTAGAAATAAGGGATGCATGCAATAAAGGTACAGCAGTTATCATAGTTAACTTTAATCTACATATTGATTGGGCTAACCAAACTAGTAGCAATGCGGTGGAGGAGGATTTCCTGGAGTGTATTAGGGATGGTTTTCTCGACCAATATGTTGAGGAACCAACCAGGGAGTTGACCATCCTAGACTGGGTGATGTGTAATGAGAAAGGACTAATTAGCAATCTTGTTGTGCGGGAACCCTTGGGGAAGAGTGACCATAACATGGTAGAATTCTTTGTTAGGATGGAGAGTGACACAGTTAATTCAGAAACTAGGGTCCTGAACTTAAGGAAAGGTAACTTCGATGATTTGAGGCGTGAATTGGCTAGAGTAGACTGGCAAATGATACTTCAAAGGTTGACGGTGGATAGGCAATGGCAAACATTTAAAGGTCACATGGATGAACTTCAGCAATTGTACATCCCTGTCTGAAGTAAAAATAAAATGAGGAAGGTGGCTCAACCGTGGCTAACAAGAGAAATTAAGGATAGTGTTAAATCCAAGGAAGAGGCATATAAATTGGCCAGAAAAAGAAACAAACCTGAGGACTGGGAGAAATTTAGAATTCAGCAGAGGACAAAGGGTTTAATTAAGAGGGGGAACATACAGTACGAGAAGAAGCTTGCCGGGAACATAAAAACTCACTGCAAAAGCTTCTATAGATATGTGAAGAGAAAAAGATTAGTGAAGACAAGCATAGGTCCCTTGCAATCGGATTCAGATGAATTTATAATGGGGAACAAAGAAATGGCAGACCAATTGAACAAATACTTTGGTTCTGTCTTCACGAAGGAAGACACAAATAACCTTCCGGATGTACTGGGGGACCGAGGGTCTAGTGAGAAGGAGGAACTGAAGGATATCCTTATTCGGCAGGAAATTGTGTTAGGGAAATTGATGGGATTGAAGGCCGATAAATCCCTGGGGCCTGATAGTCTGCATCCCAGAGTACTTAAGGAAGCGGCCCTGGAAATAGTGGATGCATTAGTGATCATTTTCCAACAGTCCATCGACTCGGGATCAGTTCCTATGGACTGGAGGGTAGCTAATGTAACAGCACTTTTTAAAAAGGGAGGGAGAGGGAAAGTGAGTAATTGTAGACCGGTTAGCCTGACATCAGTGGTGGGGAAAATGTTGGAATCAATTATTAAAGATGAAATAGCAGCGCATTAGGAAAGCAGTGACAGGATCGGTCCAAGTCAGCATGGATTTATGAAGGGGAAATCATGCTTGGCAAATCTTTTGGAATTTTTTGAGGATGTAACTAGTAGAGTGGACAAGGGAGAACCAGTGGATGTGATGTATTTGGTATTTCAAAAGGCTTTTGACAAGGTCCCACACAAGAGATTGGTGTGCAAAATCAAAGCACATGGTATTGGGGGTAATATACTGACGTGGATAGAGAACTGGTTGGCAGACAGGAAGCAGAGAGTTGGGATAAACGGGTCCTTTTCAGAATGGCAGGCAGTGACTAGTGGAGTGCCGCAGGGCTCAGTGCTGGGACCCCAGCTCTTTACAATATACATCAGTGATTTGGATGAAGGAATTGAGTGTAATATTTCCAAGTTTGCAGATGACACTAAACTGGGTGGCGGTGTGAGCTGTGAGGGGGATGCTAAGAGGCTACAGGGTGACTTAGACAGGTTAGGTGAGTGGGTAATTGCATGGCAGATGCAGTATAATATGGATAAATGTGAGGTTATTCAATTTGGGGCAAAAATACGAAGACGGAATATTATCTGAATGGTGGCAGATTAGAAAAAGGGGAGGTGTAATGAGACCTGGGTGTCATGGTACATCAGTCATTGAAAGTTGGCATGCAGGTACAGCAGACGGTGAAGAAGGCAAATGGCATGTTGGCCTTCATAGCTAGGGGATTTGAGTATAGGAGCAGGGAGGTCTTACTGCAGTTGTACAGGGCCTTGGTGAGGCCTCACCTGGAATATTGTGTTCAGCTTTGGTCTCCCAATCTGTGGAAGGATGTTCTTGCTATTGAGGGAGTGCAGCGAAGGTTCACCAAACTGATTCCAGGGATGGCCGACTGACATATGAGGAGAGACTTACAAGTAGCAGGACAGGTCGATAAGGTAGTTAAAAAGGCATACGGAATGCTTTTCTTTATTAGCCGAGGGATAGAATACAAGAGCAGGGAGGTTGTGCTAGAACTGTATAAACACTAGTTCGGCCACAGCTCGAGTACTGCGTGCAGTTCTGGTCACATTACAGGAAGACTGTGGTTGCACTAGAAAGAGTGCAGAGGAGATTTACAAGGATGTTACCAGGACTGGACAATTTTAGCTATGAGGAAAGATTGCATAGGCTGGGTTTGTTTTCTTTGGAACAGGGGAGGCTGAGGGGAGATTTAAATGAAGTGTATAAAATTATGAAGGACCTAGATCATCATCATAGGCAGTCCCTCAAAATCGAGGAAGATCTGCTTCCACTCTAAAAGTGAGTTCTTAGGTGACTGAACAGTCCAATACGGGAATTACAGTCTGTGCCACAGGTGGGACAGACAGTCATTGAAGGAAAGGGTGGGTGGGGAGTCTGGTTTGCCGCACGTTCCTTCCGCTGCATAGTGTGGATAGGAAGGACCTATTTTCCTTCACAAAGAGATCAATAACCAAGGGGCATAGATTTAAAGTAGTTGGTGGAAGGATTAGAGGGGAGATGAGGAAACATTTCTTCAGCCAGAGGGTGGTGGGAGTTTGGATTTCTCTGCCTGAAAGGGTGGTAGAGGCAGAAACCGTCATCACATTTAAAAGGTACTTGGATGTGCACTTAAAGAGCCGAAACCTACTGGGCTACGGGCCTAGTGCAGGAAGGTGGGATTAGGCTGGGTAACTCTTTATCGACTGGCACTGACACGATGGGCTGAATAGCCTCCTTCTGTGTCATAATTTTCTATGATTTCTATGATTCTATTCTGAAGAATGCTTACTTAGTATCACTGCTTGAATGCAGTAATCTTTTTCTGTTAATGCACTCAGCTTTCTCATCTTCAATTTCACTCCTTTCAGTGTCCCCCTTTTTACAGTGCACCGCCAACCATACACTGATTCCTTTGAATTATTTCTTAATTTGGAAAAACATGTTGAAATCTTCTAGCTTTTCTGCTGCAATCTTAGCTCAATATCCAAAGTTGCTCAGATCAGTAACAATGCAATGATGTCCAAAAAAACTGCAGGTGCACCCCACCAAGCCGTGGCATTGCACATGGGGGCTCCAATGCATTAGATTATAGTCTATTTTACTAAATATTATAAATATATAGCATCTGTCTAAGGAGTCATCAGCTCAAACGACACCTTGAAATGACAACTAGGCATGCCACCCCACAAAAAAACGAGAACTACAAGCATATTCAGCTGCATCAAATAGTAATTATACAGTCTACTATAGAACCACCATATACATAGTGTTTGTAATACGTGCCTGCTTGTGATTTTTAAAGGCTCTCGTCTCTTTCTTCGTTCCACACAACAGAACCTTTTCCCATCCAAAGGGTTTACAAAATTCCCGTGGAAATTTGTTGGCTGCAAAAGGATTGCAATTGGAATCGATTTTAAATTCATGAAGAATTTGTAACAATCAGATAGGGAATAACTGATGTGTTCATAGCAATATATATATTAAGTAAATAGAAATCCAGAAACACAATGGAATCTGCACAAGGCAGTTAGACTGAAAAAAATCATTTGTATTTGTACTCCACAAGAGCATCAGCCTTGGTGCATTGTACAATTAAGTATCTTATGCTATTGCCTCCTATAGTTCATTATTCTATGATACTCATTCTTTGTGATAGTACATATTTTCCAGAAGTAATTATGCAATTAATGTTGCTAGGTGTTATTTTTTAACAATTGTTAGAGGTTTTATAAATTATTTTTGAGTTTGGTGGGGTAGAAGGAATGCCACAGTGCATACATGGAGTAGCAATGTGACATATGCAGGTATTTTTATGTAATAGTGAAGTCAGGCAGGTAGGATTCCTGTGACATCACATCAGTGAAATAACATTCTTTTGTTATTCATTTCTATCTACAAAAGTGTTTAAAAAATTCAAAAAGGACAGGATCTCAGTACTATATTAACTTATTTGGACCTGGAGCTTCAACAGAAAAGTCTTCTTCAGTAACATCTTCAATATTGGTCTCTTCTCCTTTCTCCTCTTTTCTATTACAAAAATAATGTTCAGTTCACTTTAGAAGGTTTACACAGAACACCTGGTATTTGAAGCACATTTATATTTACCATGCTCTTGAAAGTATTCTTGCAGTCTTTAGATAAGTTCATGTTTGCTTCCCTTTGAGTTCATACCACATACTGACAATTCCTGCTTCAGTTTGACAAACTATAAAATGAAACTATTGTCACTAGCCTTCTTATAGATCTGCACACACCAATTAACGTACTGTGATTAAAATTCTAATATTTCTACCGTTTCTAAAGTTACCTCCATTAAAATGTAGTATTTTCTCACATTTTCAATACCCTATCACATCATTGCCAAGAGTGAATTAGTTCTAGCGTAATAATGCATTTGCTCCCAATTTATTTTTTAAACCCCTTTTTCAGTGTGAAGAATAACTTTGAAAACGTTTAAATTCATCTGAAAATATGCCCAATTTCCTTAACCAGAATTGAGGTTTCTTAGATCTCGTGCAGGGATTTATTAAATAAAAGGTGGGCTCCTTCACCTTCAACACCAATAGACACAGAAGTATGCATAATGTAAGAATGTCGAACACTTCCAATTGTCAGGAACATTCTTTCTCAGATTTAGGGCAATATTGTTAACACCCAGGCTACACGATCTAAATGGCCATAACAGATTCATGAGCATTACAATTCTTCTATTAATTTGCATAATTTAAAATGTTGCACACTTTGGCCACGAAATTACAGAGTTCCCCGTCCGAAATGGAGTGCGGGGCTGAACGATCACGGCACGGACCCCACGACATCGGCAGAGAGAGGCCCGACCGGTAAGTCAGCAAAAGAAAAAGGTGACGCGCGCACCATGCACCTCCCCATTAAATTTTGCCTCGTGAGCGGAGTGCGGCTCGGTTCACGGCGCTGGCGCTGACATTGACCGTGGCAGCCTCACGGGCCACAGCCCAATTTCTGCCAAGGGGCGATAAGGGATCGTTGCGCACGGCAGTGACGTCATCACCGAAGGTAAAGCAGCCCGGAGCACGGTACTACTGGTTTTGCGCCTCTGCTAACACCTGCGTAATTTTGCGGTAGACCATAGCGCCCCCCCATGGCGAAAACACTTTTGCGTCTCTTCAGCGACCCCCTGGAGGCACTAACGGGAGGCGCATATCAGGCCAATTTCAGCCCCTTTATTTCTAAAAACAATTATCCAGACAAGTACCAAAGCATTCAGATAATTGCTTCAAGAGGAATGGTACTTGCTTTTCTAACTTCCTCCCACCGTTAGTTATTGCTGTCTTTAAAATCCTCCTCCATGGAGTGTTGAACCGCTTGGACACACTAAAATGGATCTGCTAAAGGACTATAGGGCAAGAGATTCCTTGCCACATGCCTGCTCAGGCTCAGTCAATAACATTAGCTTGTTTGCATATTTTTTTGGGGGTGGAGGAGGGTGAAAGAGGGGAAGGAACACGGTTAGTGTTTTGGTCACCGGCAAGCATTTGTTTAACTAAAGCTTAATCTGCCCAGAAAGGGGAAAAAGTCTACAATTAATTAGCTGCTTTTTTAACGTTTAGCCGTCCAACAGCAGGGTACAGCTAGAGTTACAGTCCCCACTACTTTCATTATCCCCGCTTATTTCAGCCTGCCGCCTATATCAGACAAATGGTGTTAAGCATTTGCAATTACCATAGGCATCAATTACAAAGGTGCCGCTTAAACAGTATTAAGCGTGTCTACTATTCGGCTGCCTGAAGAAAAGAGTGTTCGAAGATCAGGCCCTCAAATCTGCCACCAAGCTCATGGTCTACAGGGCTGTAGTAATACCCGCCCTCCTGTATGGCTCAGAGACATGGACCATGTACAGTAGACACCTCAAGTCGCTAGAGAAATACCACCAACGATGTCACCGCAAGATCCTGAAAATCCCTTGGGAGGACAGACGCACCAACGTTAGCATCCTCAACCAGGCCAACATCCCCAGCATTGAAGCACTGACCACACTTGATCAAATTGTCCGCATGCCAGACACGAGACTTGCAAAGCAAGCGCTCTACTTGGAACTCCTTCATGGCAAACAAGCCAAAGATGGGCAGAGGAAACGTTACAAGGACACCCTCAAAGCCTCCCTGATAAAGTGCAACATTCCCACTGACACCTGGGAGTCACTGGCTAAAGACCACCCTAAGAGGAGGAAGTGCATCCGGGAGGGCGCTGAGCATCTCGAGTCTCATCGCCGAGAGCATGCAGAAATCAAATGCAGGCAGTGGAAAGAGCATGCGGCAAACCAGTCCCACCCACCCTTTCCCACAATGACTATCTGTCCCATCTGTGACAGGGACTGTGGCTCTCTTATTGGACTGTTCAGTCACCTAAGGACTAATTTTTAGAGTGGAAGCAAGTCTTCCTCGATTCTGAGGGACTGCCTATGATGGTGATGTATTTTGGACAGTTCAATCAGCTGTGTGCACCTTGTTCACATGCAATTTCTTTACAATTCTGATTATTTCCCATTTAGAGTCACAAATTTCAGGCTGTTTTACAATTGGGTTTAAATTCGGTTCATCCTCCATTCCTTGAAAACCACGTCTGTAACGGATGGGAATAAAGTCCCATTACCATCCAGTAATAGGACACATTCCAGCTCTGTTTTAAAATTAATACATTACCAATTTTTCTGTAGCCCAAATCGGTTATGTAAACAAAACTTCTGAACAGGGTCATGAAGTTGTGGAAGTCTCAACTTTTCAGGCTCCAAACTTAGATATTGGTATATGTAATTCCCTTCATAGCTGCCTTGAAAGAAAAACAGGTCTCACACTGTCCTTGTAATGGACACTGACTGCAACAAGTCAAGGTTACAGTCTGCCTGTTTTTGGCACACTCCGTAGGGTTGATTCAGAGATAAGGTTGGCCAAGTTCTATATATCCTTTATCAGAAAATGCACCCATACTACAATGGCAAATGTGGGTGGAAGCATAGAAATTTATGGCACTGAAGATCATTTGGCCTATCATATCTGCGCCAGCCAAAAAAGAGATGTCCAGCCTAATCCCACTCTCCAGCTCTTGGCCCATAGCCCTATAGGTTACGGCACTTCAAGTGGATATCCAAGTACTTTTAAAATGTGATAAGGGTTTCTGCCTCTATCACCCTTTCAGGCAGTGAGTTCCAGATCCCCACCACCCTCTGGGTGAAGAAATGTGTCTTCAATCCCCCTCTGCTTCTTCTATCAATTAAATCTACACCCCCTGGTTATTGACCTCTATACTATGGGAAATATGTCCTTCCTATCCACTCTTTCTAAGCCCCTCATAATTTTATACACCTCAAGTAAGTCTCCCTTCAGCCTCCTCTGTTCCAAGTAAAACAACCCCAGCCTAGCCAATCTTTTCTCATTGTTAAAATTTTCCAGTCCTGGCAACATCCTTGTAATTCTCCTCTCTTGTGCAATCACATCTTACCTGTAATATGTGACCAGAACTGTATGCAGTATACTGTGACCTAACTAGTGTGTTATACAGTTCAAGTATAATCTCCCTGCTCTTATAGTCTATTCCTCGACTAATAAAGGAAAGTAGCCTGTATGCCTTCTTGACCACTTTATCTACCTGTCCTGCTACCTTCAGGGATCTGAGGACATGCACTCCAAGGTCCCTCTACACTTCTTGGTGTCCTACCATCCTACCATTTATTGTGTATTCCCTTGCCTTGGTAGCCTTCCCCAAATGCATTACCTCACACTTCTCCAGATTTAATTCCATTTGCCATGTTTCTGCCCACCCGACCAGTCCATTGATATCTTTCTACAGTTTAGTTTTCTTCCTCATTAACAACCACATGGCCAATTTTTGTATCATCTGCAAACTTCTTAATCATACCCCCTACATTGAAGTCTAAATCATTGATATATACCAGAAAAAGCAAGGGACCTAGTACTGAGCCCTGCAGAACCACTCTGGAAACAGCCTTCCAGTTACAAAAACACCCACCAACCATTACGGTTTGCTTCCTGCCTCTGAGCTGATTTTGGATCCAACATTTTACTTTCCCTTGGATCCCATGGGCTTCTACTTGTCTGACCAGTCTGCCATGTAGGACCTTGTCAAAAGCCTTGCTAAAATCTATGTAGACTACATCAAATGCGCTACCCTCATCAACCCTCCTTGTTACCTGCTCAAAAAATTCAATTAAGTTAGTCAGACACGACCTTCCCGTAATAAATCCACACTGACTTTCTTTGATTAATCTGTGCCTTTCTAAATAACGATGAATACTGTCCCTCAGAATTTTTACCAATAATTTGCCCACCATCGAGCTTAGGCTGACTGTAATTACTTGGTCTATCACTTTCTCCTTTCTTAAACAACGGTGCAACGTTATCAGTTTTCCAGTTCTTCGACACCACACCTATAGTCAGACCTATAGCTGATTAAGATAGAATGCTGCTCAAGCAGACCAAAGTTAACAGTACTATTTTTTTCCTTCAGAGGCTACAAGCCAGAAAACAGTGAGAGGATTGTTTAAGAGAAATACTTTGCCATCACCATGGATATGGCAACACTAATGACCACTCACGGAAACCATTATCCACCCTCTCCCTTTCACTCAGCAGTCCAGACACCCATTCGAGGGGGTACAGATAATACAGTCAAGCAATTAAAATGTGGTGCGATACAGAACACAAGTGGATGTAGAAAGAGCTGATGTCGTTGATTGGAGGCATAAAACATGTCAGACCCTGGCTGCAGCGCATGGAAATATGACATCAGAGGCTCTGCCATGAAGAGAAGCATGATACCAAAGTAACAGAAACAAATGGAGTTTTGCATGGCCTCTCCCAAGATATGCAGCACATCAATGGTATAACGGTAGAGACCACTCCAATGCTGCGCCCCAATATCTGGCAACATTTCGACTCATTACAGAGCAGTCTAGAGAAAGTGGCAGCTGCAGGAACATTTTCAAACCTTCTGCCACTTAATGAGAGATCCAAGGATGTCAGTCAACTTAACGTGGGGGGGCTAACTGAAGTACGGCTGGTATTGGGGGACCAGGTCAAAGTCAACCGTATTGCAAATTATACAAGGCAACATTTCAGGAGGGTACAAAAGGATATTCTGTTGAATGTCTCGTGTTGATTTAAAGATCTTTATGTATTTGTGAGGTCCATTCTCCCACTGATAGTTGGTAATTAGAATCATGTTCCCAGTACTAATGGAGTAGCTGGTGTTCATGTCTCAGAGGCTGCTATCCGTCTCGGCAGTAGCACAGAGGAGCATCAATTAGCACCCGCAGAAGCCTTCATCTTTTCAGGCCCAAGGCAAAGAGTCACCATGCCCCTAACCTATCCCAGGATTTGAAGGCTCCTGAGAGAAGGGCCACCTGTATCCCAAGAGACCTGCAGTATTTTTCAGCAGCTGTCTACATCTCAGAATCCAAGCCATAAGGTGGTACATAGAAATGCTACAATGAGAAAACAATCTTGGAGAAAACAAACTTGCGTGGTCACAAGGAATGTGCACAGTAATGAAACTAGGTAATGTTTTTACAAATAGTTGCAACAATTCTTTGAAATATTGATGCAAAGACTGTTAGGTGTTTGTTTCTCTTGTATGACAATGTGAAACAGGTAATGTGCTGATACTGAGGCTTTGGATTAGGATACAATTCCAAGCATGAGGAGCAAGGATTTTACATAGACCAGAGAGTGGGTGAGAGGAGCAAGATCTTTGATGAGCTGAGAATTTCAAATAATAGTGCTCTATCCATCTGTGAATAAGTCTGTCTCTTAGCTGTCCAGCAGCAGTTGCCACTGCATCTGTACAATTGGAAAGAGCTGGGTGCATACTGCAAAGCAACCCCAGACCTATCCAGGCACCAGAGTCTTTCATTGAGCATCCCAATGACTTGCTCGATTCTTATCCTTGCTTTCATGTATGCATCATTGTGGCACTTGTCTGCAGCACTGATGCTACTATGAGAAGGTGTCATGAGACATGGGTGCAGTAGGTATACCTCATTCAGCAGCTATCTTGCCACTTGCCCCTGTTGTTGAAATACAACTTAGACACTCAGCAGAGAAGTAGGCCATCCAGCCCATCGTGCCCGTGCTGGTTCTTTAGGCATTTGCATTCAGGGCTATCAATTCCACATGGGTGGGATAACACACACAACGGGAGAATGCATCTATTCCAAAAAATGTAATAACCTGAAAGGATGCAAATTCACAAGAACCCCCCTCCCCCCTCCCAGTGTTTGGGCCCATTCAAAAGAAAATTTAATTTGGGACTATCTACCAAAAAGTTTGAAATTCTAAAGTGCTTATGGAAGAAATTATGAACTTCAATCGAATTTTGTATTTTAAAAGACAAATTCAAGTCTGTGGGCGGGCCTAAAGAACTAACAGGAGACAACTTGATTATTTGGATTGTCTGGGTGTTGGGACTAAGTTAACTTGTCTAGGGAAACGGGTATTCGAGAATCCTTCTCCACAAGAGACATTAACATTACAACAAATAACCCAGAGATAGCCAACCATCAACCTGAATCTGGAAAACCGTTTTAGCATATACATCACAAAGAGGCCCAATCCAGTCTGTATACGAAAAACTAAGCACAAAAGGACATTGCGATTACCAAGCTAATATTTCCATCAGGAAACAGTTTTCGAACATCAACCCACCCAAAACATATTAACTTTAAACGAGCCCGCCAAAATATTACAAAAAAGAGTCAAGCCCGCCAAATTTAAACAAAGAATTCTGAACTGATTTGGCGCCAAGATTAGAACAACTCAAACCGTATAACTGGCCTCTGTTTTTAACAGAGGTTAGGTTGCTAGGTAGCTGCAAGGTTGCTACTACCTCAAGAGACATTGGATGACATACTTTGCCATACTACACAGGTGCTATACTGCGAGTATGCCATCAAGACAAGGAGAGAAACCAATGCGATAGTTGTAAACTAACTTCTCCAGCCTCGAAGTCCTGAAGTCCTGCAGAAAGGAAGAACATCACCATCGTGGCATCAACCGACCACAGCCAACGTGGTCCCAACTAAAAAACCACCGCGATCGACCAAACTCAAAACAAAACTCCAACAGGAAGAAACCGAAGAATCGAAAGTTTCCACTCTACAATCTAAGGCCTGACTACCAACAGGTGAAAACATTACCTAAAGAGACTTTGAACCTATTTCTATCGAAGGAAACCGGGTACTTACCCCATAGATCCAAAACGCACCTTACCGCATCAGCGGACGCAACCCAACTGAAGATTGCGCAGCTAGAAGTCTTCTCCGACATTCGGGGTACGGCAAGCAGAACCTACAGAATTCAATGAACCCCGAAATGGCAAACTACTGCTAACTGACCAAAAAGGATTGGTAAGCATAGTCCCTGCCTGCCCTGGAGTCTAACCTAGCTAGAATTAGGTATTGGGAGGTGTAATTTTACTGTAACCACCTTTGAATGTGTAATGTATGGTTCTTTATTAGAGTGATTAGAAGTTTGACATTGTATTTTCTTGTCTGCAATAAAAATCAAAGTTCTTTTGCACCAAGCCAGTTGTCCTTTGCACTTTATCACACCCCCCAAATAAATCCAGAGTCTAGAACCCAAGGGAGTGGGAGTGATTTGAACCGCTCAAGTTAGTCAGAGGTGAACATGACCCCTGGGACCACCCCCTTACAAACCTTTCAGTCATCTGTCTGGGAACATTGGTGAATTGTATAAATTGAGATTCCCTGACAAAGAGTGGGGAGTGATGATTTGCCTTTAAAACAAATGTACAACAAATCAATTTATCTGCGGCACATTATCGAAGGCGAATGAGGGCAGAAGTAACAGAATAGCCAATGGGTAACTAGCCATCTCATGCTCTATGCAATGTTCCCTGTAAATCTTTTTTGGTTGCGTGGCCCCTTTAAGGGATTGCGCAGCCAATTCAAAATGCCACACGTGCTGTTTTTCCTATTTCAAAGCCGGTAAGCCGGCTGCACGGGAGCTGCAGAGCACTAAAAAGATTATTGGTTCTATGTATGTCACCAAGAGTAAGAAAGGGAGAAGGTTGGAACAAAAATCAACTGCACTCTGCAATGCTATGGTTCAATGTTGATGGGGAACTAATGTAGGTTTGTAACTTGCGATTACTACTATGAATAATGGGCACTTATCTATTGAAAGCTGAGCGACTTTCAGAGCAGGCCATAAATCACTGGTTAAACCTCAGTTGGAGTATTGTGTTCAATTCTGGACAACACACTTTAGAAAGGATGTCAAGGCCTTAGAGGGGATACAGAGGAGTACTGGAATGATACCAGGGATGCAGGACTTCAAAATCATGCTGGATTTTGATAGAGTAAATAAGGAGAAACTATTTCCACTGGCAGAAGAGTCGATAACCAGAGGACACAGATTTAAGACAATTGGCAATAGAACCAGAGGTTACACAGCTAGTTGTTATCATCTGGAATGCACTGCCTGAAAGGGTGGTGGGAGCAGATTCAATAGTAACGCTCAAAAAGGGAATTGGATAAATACTTTAAGGAGGAAATATGCAGGAAAGGCCAGGAGAGTGAGACTAATTGTACAGCTCTTTGAAAGAGTCGGCACAGGCACGATGGGCCAATTAGCCACCTTCTGTGCTGTATCATTCTACAATAACAACTCCCAAGATTTGCATGTTTTCTGCCACCGAGTGGGTGCGGGCACTTCTTCGGCCCACCCTAAACGTCATGGAATTTAGCCTGGGTGCTCCTGTAAAAGAAGTGCCTGAACTTCCTGGTCATACGAAGGCATCAATACTGGTTGCTCCCTCCTCCAAGCCAGGATGTTGGGGCTTGCATTTTATAAGTACAGTTTAAAATAAACTATTTGGAACTTTTAAAAGTGCCCAGGAAAAACAGCAGAATGTGGAAGCTTCTCCTGAAAGGCATACTTCCCTATGGTGTAACAGTGAAATGACTGCTTTGTGACCCTGTCTGCCCCTCTGGGCGCTCGCACCCTGTCTCCCCCCTCGGGGACCACTCACCTTATCTCCCCCCTCGGGGCCCTCACACCCTGTCTCCCCCCTCGGGGCCCTCACACCATGTCCCCCCCTCGGGGTCCTCTCACCTTGTCTCCCCCCTCGGGGCCCTCACATCTTGTCTCCCCCCTCGGGGCCCTCTCACCTTGTCTCCCCCCTCGGGGCCCTCACACCTTGTCTACCCCCTCGGGGCCCTCACACCGTGTCCCCCCCTCGGGGCCCTCACATCTTGTCTCCCCCCTCGAGGCCCTCGTACCCTATCTCTCGCCCCTTGGGGCCCTCGCACCCTGTCTCTCACCCCTCGGGGCCCTCGCACCCTGTATCTCCCTCTCGGGACCCTCTCACCTTGTCTCCCCCATCTGGGCCCTCACACCCTATCTCTCCCCATCGGGGCCCTTACAACCTGTCTCCTCCTCCCCCCCCCCGCCCCCCCAGGGCCATTACAATGTGGGAGTGAGAAGCGGAGCGCCCTGCACAGATAGTCCGAGAAGGCCGCGCTTTACGGCCGATTCAACTGAAATAAATATTCACCTCCAGCCTCCTCAAACTCGACTGCTCCCCGTTTGCCGCCAATTGATGTCCAGGTGAGCTGCCCCGCCCTCAGTGAAGCGGCCCCGGGTCGGTGTGTGGGGCACACTCAATATTTGTAATGTACCATCACCGAGATGTTCTCGCAACTAGTCTAAAAATGCTTACCTTTTGGCCACTTTGTCCTCTCCAATTGCTCTTCCATTTCTAACTTTCCCTTCTTCTCAAAGATCTTCAAGAGTCATTTATGTGCAACGGTGCCCATCTCCCCCACTTGTTTAAATCCTTTAATGTGGTTGTCATCCCATATGCAGCACAAAATCCATCAGGGTCAGAATCAGCAATGGTGTCTTACGTGACTGAGACCACCATGCTTTATTCCTCCTCCTCGTTGATCTTTCTGCAGATGACAATATATTGACAACATACGTATCTATCCAGTGACTCATCACCATCATAGGCAGTCCCTTGGCATCGAGGAAGACTTGCTTCCACTCCTAAAGTGAATCCCTTGGTGGCTGAACAGTTCAATGCGAGAGCCATAGACTCTGTCACAGGTGGGACAGACATTCGTCGGGGGAAGGGGTGGGGTGGGAATGATTTGCCGCATGCTTCTTCCGCTGCCTGCGCCTGACCTCTTCACGCTCGCGGCATTGACATTCAACGAGCACAACGCCCTCCCGGATGCGCTTTCTCCACCTAGGGCAGTCTTCGGCCAGGGACTCCCAGGTGTCAGTGGTGATGTCGCACTTTACCAGGGAGGCTTTGAGGGTGTCCTTGTAACATTTCCACTGTTCACCTTTGGCTCGTTTGCCGTGAAGGAGCTCCGCATAGAGCAATTGCTTAGGGAGCCTCGTGTCTGGCATGTGAACTATGTGGCCTGCCCAGCAAAGCTGATCGAGTGTGGTCAGTGCTTCAATGCTGGGGATGTTAGCCTGGGCGAGGACACTGATGTTAGTGCACCTGTCCTCCCAGTGACTATTGCTGTGCTGCCAGACATCAAATTTCAGATAAGCCAGAACTTTCTCGAACTAAACATTGGCAAAACCAAAGGCTTCACTGCAGCCCATGATTCCATACTTCTCACTAGCTGAAGTGAATTCTGATAATGTGCAACTGGAGTTTCCTACTGAATAATTTTGAGTTGAGCTCTGCTTCTGTTCTTCATAGCCGCTGAAACCCATATCTATTCATTTCTTTCCTTCCAAGTTTGACATTTCACAAATTGTCCTTACCGAGCTCCAACTACACAATCTCCAAATCACCCAGAACTCTGTTACCTACATCCTATCCTATATTAAGTCCTACTCATCCATCATCCCCAATCTCAGTCATTTCCATTGACTCTCCTTTCTCAAATGCATTGATTTCAACATTTTCACTCTAATTTACAAATCCACCCGTGACCTTACACCATACTCCCTCTGCAGCTTCCTTTAGCTCTACACTGTCCATTCTGCTGAGTGTGGAGAGCTGTGCAACCCTCGCCCACTTCTGTTCCATCATCATCAAAACCATCAGCCATCATAGCCCTGCTCACTAGAATTCGCTCCCTAAATCACTTTGCCTTGTTTCAAAATCCTCAATTTGTTGTCATCCCTTAACCTTTTTCCAATTCCTGCTCAGTGTCAAATTTTTTCCCTTTTTATGAAGCACCTTAGGACATTTTGGGGTCGAAATTGGGTTGCCAATGCCTTCTGATAATGCAGGGGTGTTCAGTGGGCATAAGGTGGTTCGGACTGGCGCTGGGTGCTGTTGACGCCTGCCGCGAAATTCTGTGGTCATTTTTTAAGGGCATTCAAACGTAATTTACCGTCGGCTAACACCATGGAAATCATGACATCAGTACGCGTACAATGTCTCCTTGGCGCCCTTCTCGCCACATTCACGTTTGCCCAACAATGTCTCCGAGATAAAAGCAGAAAATACTGGAAATTTCAGCGGATCAGGTAGCATCTCTCCACAGCGTCGATGTTGGACTGCACAAGGCGGAGAAACAAATTTGGGGCGTTATTATAAAGAGAATTGCAACCGGGGCTCAGTGGTTTCAGTCAGTGCTGCATTTGATGCTCACACAGAGAGCAGGGGTGTTGGTGTCGAACTGTTGTTGACTCGTCAGATTCAGTACTAGTATCTCGGAAACATTAATACAAAAGCAAAATACTGCGGATGCTAGAATCTGAAATAAAAACAGAGAATGCTGGAAATCTCAGAATGTCAGGCAGCATCTGTGGAGAGATGCTACCTGACCAGCTGAAATTTCCAGCATTTTCTGTTTTTATCTCGGAGACGTTGTTGGGTTCGATATCGGAAAAATGTGAACGTTGCATTTCACTGTAAACTCTGCAAACTTATGGGGGTAGTGATCGCACACCACGTCGTCCTGCGGCGATGACTTGAAAGGCGTCAGCTGCAGAGACAGCTTAGGGCACATGTGGATCCTCCCCAGAGGAGACAGCGCAGGCGGCGGGGCAGGAGGTCGCACAAACGCAGGGTTTACCGTGCGCATTACTTTTATCTTGCGATGTCTGAGGAGCACTGCTTAAGAAGGCAGAGGCTCCGCAAGGAGGTGGTAACAGAGCTTTGTAACCTTCTGCAGACATACCTGGTAGCTGACATTGGCACCAGGACCTCGCTGTCAGTGGCAGTGAAAGTGACAGTTGCCCTCAACTTCTATGCTACCGGCTCCTTCCAGTCTCCTGTCGGTGATATATGCAACATCTCACAGTTTGCAGTACATTGCTGCATTTGCCAGTTACCGATGCTCTCTACAGCAAACAAATGGATTACATTAAGTTCAGCATGTCGAAGGAAGACCTGGATGAGCGCTCCCGTGACTTTGCCAGGATAGTGGGCTTCCCCATGGTTCAGGGGTCATCGATTGTACTCATCTGGCATTGTGGGTTCCGCCTATCCTGGCCAGCCTCTTCACCTGGTCATCTGTTGAAGACACGGCGCCCCACCCTCCAAGCCTCCGTGCATACAAATGGCAGCACAAGATTGTGACAAATGAAACAAATTTTTATTTACAGAAAACACCATAGTATATGTAAAGAAGCACTAAAGGACGCCATCATCCACAACAAACAATAATTGAAAATGGTCCTCTTGAAACATTATCACCCACATCCACATGCAACTATTCACATTACTTCATCATGGAACAAGGACAGCATCTCTGGGAAGCATCACACAATTCTTTATTGGCTCATCCAACTGCAACAATTTACATTAGCTCACATTTGAGCAAGGTGACCATTTCTGGCCACTAGCACACATGTATTTACTTGGTCTTTCTCAGTGCTTTCTCACCCTTTCTACCAGGCCTACTGCTCCTCCTCAATGGGGTCTCAGTGCCTGCAGCAAGGCTGGTAGAAGGTCACTATGTTGGCGTCGCTGCCACAGCTGATGGCCCAGCAGGATGTTCCGCACCACCTGGAAAGGCCGGCTGCAGACTGCATCAACTCAGCATGGGCGGCAGCACTCTGTGGTAAATGGGTTGCAGAGAGCGCCAAGGTCAAGGGCAGAATCACATTCCAACAGGCCCGACATGCATGCTATTCCTCCGGGGCAGAGCCTCAGCATCTGGAGCTATCTAGCTGAGCACAGATTGCTGCCGTGCTTCGCCAACGTTAGTTCCCCGTGCAACTGATGGGACCCCAGACACGATGGCAGCAATCAGTGCCTGTGTGGATTCAAGTTGGTTCTACATCAGGACAGACTGCGACTGCAGCACACCACGGAGCTGATTGATGCCACCACGCAATGACGACATGACAGTCTGCAGGCCTACCATAGCGTTGGCCTGGTGCTCAATGGCTACTGCCACATCAGCCGTAGCCCATGCCACCATGTCTGGGACCTCATGGTCACTTGAAGCATCCAACATTCATTGGTATCTACCAAGGATGGGCTCGATGGGCTGCTGAGACACAGATGTAATAACTGAGGCAGCCTGCACCAAACTCAAAGCAAGTGCATCGACACTCTCGGGCACACTTGACAAAACACACAGCAGATAGCTGTGCAACTGCAATGACTATCTTGTGAGATCTTCTAATTTGGCCTTATCATCAGAGTAATGCTGAGCATCACTCAGGCGTGCACTCACCCTCCGGGGAGCTGGCCCCCTGATTTCACCTCCCCCGTGGTGTTGCTGCAGGCCACTGGGTCCCGGAGCATCACTCATCTCCATCTCCCCGACCATGCCTTCTGACAAAAAGTTGGTGGCCCTGCTCTGTGGGGACACTGGATCCTCTGTCACATCCAAAGAGATGTTTGGTATGTCTATAAGCACTCTAGTAATGATTCCACGACGTAAGGTATTGTGACCTGTTGTGACCTTAGTCCATTTATTGCAGCTCCTGAATGAGGTTACAGTAAGGTGAGCTCCCTTTTATACTTGGTTACCTGCTGTGTGCAGGTGACCTCTAGGTCTCCACCAGTTGCACCCTCTGGTGGTACAGGCATATTGTATACAGTGTGAAAATACATTCAATGGTCTTATGTAACTGTACATTGAGTGTACACTTCCCCTATTTCTTGTGCCACTGGTCTTTGCACTGGGTGCTCTGGCCCTCGACTTGAGTGCCCAAAGCTCTTGCACTTTGTCTGTGCTTGGGAATGGCTCTCTCCCTGTGGACCCCCAAGTGCTTATTGCCACGTCATTAGGAAAAGGTCAGCAGTGGACGGTCGGAGGTTGTAGTGGGGGTTTGGTGGGTTCTGGGTGTGAACTGTGTGTTTCCATGGCTACATACCCCCATTCCCCCACCACCCCATACATAGACCATGTGTGTGGCTCGACATCTACATTTACATACATGTACAGAGAATGGAAAAAATAATGTAGGATTGGTTACATCACTGTTTGGGTCTTGCAGAAGTAGAATGAGTACATATGACAGGTAAGGTACATACATGGTATTACAGTCTTGCCCCTGGGGTGTAGGTGCAGGTGGGTGAGGACACTAGTTCCAGAGTAACCGGACTGTGTCCAGGGTTGTCTGATGGCGGCGCTGCGCCCCCTGCCAGGCTGGGTGAGCTCAGATCACTCTCCTGGCTGGGTCTCAGGGCCTTTGCCGTTGCCTAGTGGTGGGCAGAGCCACAGGAACGTGTTGCCTCCCTGTCCTCCTTTGAGGGCTGCAGGATCTCCCTGCTGCCCTTCAGCGTTAGTGGGAGCCTGGTCATCCCAGGTCCCATTGGGAGGGCTGGAGGTTGCTGGCCTCTTGCTCCCGGTACTAGCCCTGGTGGCCAGAGAGATAGGGCTGATCTGGGGCAGGGTGCCAATAATGGTGCCTGTGCCGTCCGCTGATTGCTGGCCCTGCAGTGGATATGCTCCCACTGTGTGTGGCCACATTCCCTGGGGCATCACATTGAACCCGGAGGTGCAGGCTACATGATTGGGTAGCCTGCTGGACCTGGGTGCTTCAAACGGGAGGTTGCCCTTGGTTTTGTTGACATGCAGATTGAACCCGGCATCACACATTATTCCATCATTTACATTCATGATACATTGGCTCCGATCACACTCAGGTAATAATTCACATTTGTCAATTACATCTTTACCCTCAGTTACATATTTCCCCTGTATATTACCGGCATCGCTGTACAGTATTACATTTAGATACTTGTATTCATCAAGTTCATCTTTTCCACGTTTCCTACCGGCATCGCTGTTCAACGGTACATTTAGATACTTGCATTTGTTAATTACATCTCTCACATTAGTATCACCGGCATCGTTGTACAAAAAGTGGAACTGTCCCTTTAATTGTTCTGGGTTGCCGGTCCCCTTTACATAGAAACATAGAAACATAGAAACATAGAAAATAGGTGCAGGAGTAGGCCATTCGGCCCTTCCAGCCTGCACCGCCATTCAATGAGTTCATGGCTGAACATGCAATTTCAGTACCCCATTCCTGCTTTCTCGCCATACCCCTTGATCCCCATAGTAGTAAGGACGACATCTAACTCCTTTTTGAATATATTTAGTGAATTGGCCTCAACAACTTTCTGTGGTAGAGAATTCCAAAGGTTCACCACTCTCTGGGTGAAGACGTTTCTCCTCATCTCGGTCCTAAATGGCTTACCCCTTATCCTTAGACTGTGACCCCTGGTTCTGGACTTCCCCAACATTGGGAACATTCTTCCTGCATCTAACCTGTCTAAACCCATCAGAATTTTAAACGTTTCTATGAGGTCCCCTCTCATTCTTCTGAACTCCAGTGAATACAAGCCCAGTTGATCCAATCTTTCTTGATAGGTCAGTCCCGCCATTCCGGGAATCAGTCTGGTGAACCTTCGCTGCACTCCCTCAATAGAAAGAATGTCCTTCCTCAGGTTAGGAGACCAAAACTGTACACAATACTCCAGGTGTGGCCTCACCAAGGCCCTGTACAACGGTAGCAACACCTCCCTGCCCCTGGACTCAAATCACCTCGCTATGAAGGCCAACATGCCATTTGCTTTCTGAACCGCCTGCTGTACCTGCATGCCAACCTTCAATGACTGATGTACCATGACACCCAGGTCTCGTTGCACCTCCCCTTTTCCTAATCTGTCACCATTCAGATAATAGTCTGTCTCTCTGTTTTTACCACCAAAGTGGATAACCTCACATTTATCCACATTATACTTCATCTGCCATGCATTTGCCCACTCACCTAACCTATCCAAGTCGCTCTGCAGCCTCATAGCATCCTCCTCGCAGCTCACACTGCCACCTAACTTAGTGTCATCCGCAAATTTGGAGATACTACATTTAATCCCCTCGTCTAAATCATTAATGTACAGTGTAAACAGCTGGGGCACCAGCACAGAACCTTGCGGTATGCCACTAGTCACTGCCTGCCATTCTGAAAAGTACCCATTTACTCCTACTCTTTGATTCCTGTCTGACAACCAGTTCTCAATCCATGTCAGCACACTACCCCCAATCCCATGTGCTTTAACTTTGCACATTAATCTCTTGTGTGGGACCTTGTCGAAAGCCTTCTGAAAGTCCAAATATACCACATCAACTGGTTCTCCTTTGTCCACTCTACTGGAAACATACTCAAAAAATTCCAGAAGATTTGTCAAGCATGATTTCCCTTTCACAAATCCATGCTGACTTGGACCTATCATGTCACCTCTTTCCAAATGTGCTGCTATGACACCCTTAATAATTGATTCCATCATCTTACCCACTACCGATGTCAGGCTGACCGGTCTATAATTCCCTGTTTTCTCTCTCCCTCCTTTTTTAAAAAGTGGGGTTACATTGGCTACCCTCCACTCGATAGGAACTGATCCAGAGTCAATGGAATGTTGGAAAATGACTGTCAATGCATCCACTATTTCCAAGGGCACCTCCTTAAGTACTCTGGGATGCAGTCCATCAGGCCCTGGGGATTTATCGGCCTTCAATCCCATCAATTTCCCCAACACAATTTCCCGACTAGATACATAGAAACATAGAAAATAGGTGCAGGAGCAGGCCATTCAGCCCTTCTAGCCTGCACCGCCATTCAATGAGTTCATGGCTGGACATGAAACTTCAGTACCCCCTTCCTGCTTTCTCGCCATACCCCTTGATCCCCCGAGTAGTAAGGACTTCATCTAACTCCCTTTTGAATATATTTAGTGAATTGGCCTCAACTACTTTCTGTGGTAGAGAATTCCACAGGTTCACCACTCTCTAGGTGAAGAAGTTTCTCCTCATCTCGGTCCTAAATGGCTTACCCCTTATCCTTAGACTGTGACCCCTGGTTCTGGACTTCCCCAACATTGGGAACATTCTTCCTGCATCTAACCTGTCTAAACCCGTCAGAATTTTAAACGTTTCTATGAGGTCCCCTCTCATTCTTCTGAACTCCAGTGAATACAAGCCCAGTTGATCCAGTCTTTCTTGATAGGTCAGTCCCACCATCCCGGGAATCAGTCTGGTCAATCTTCGCTGCACTCCCTCAATAGCAAGAATGTCCTTCCTCAAGTTAGGAGACCAAAACTGTACACAATACTCCAGGTGTGGCCTCACCAAGGCCCTGTACAACTGTAGCAACACCTCCCTGCCCCTGTACTCAAATCCCCTTGCTATGAAGGCCAACATGCCATTTGCTTTCTTAACCGCTTGCTGTACCTGCATGCCAACCTTCAATGACTGATGTACCATGACACCCAGGTCTCGTTGCACCTTCCCTTTTCCTAATCTGGCACCATTCAGATAATAGTCTGTCTCTCTGTTTTTACCACCAAAGTGGATAACCTCACATTTATCCACATTATACTTCATCTGCCATTCATTTGCCCCCTCACCTAACCTATCCAAGTCACTCTGCAGCCTCATAGCATCCTCCTCACAGCTCACACTGCCACCCAACTTAGTGTCATCCACAAATTTGGAGATACTACATTTAATCCCCTCATCTAAATCATTAATGTACAATGTAAACAGCTGGGGCCCCAGCACAGAACCTTGCGGTACGCCACTAGTCACTGCCTGCCATTCTGAAAAGTACCCATTTACTCCTACTCTTTGCTTCCTGTCTGACAACCAGTTCTCAATCCACGTCAGCACACTACCCCCAATCCCATGTGCTTTAACTTTGCACATTAATCTCTTGTGTGGGACCTTATCGAAAGCCTTCTGAAAGTCCAAATATACCACATCAACTGGTTCTCCTTTGTCCACTTTACTGGAAACATCCTCAAAAAATTCCAGAAGATTTGTCAAGCATGATTTCCCTTTCACAAATCCATGCTGACTTGGACCTATCATGTCACCTCTTTCCAAATGCGCTGCTATGACATCCTTAATAATTGATTCCATCATTTTACCCACTACTGAGGTCAGGCTGACCGGTCTATAATTCCCTGTTTTCTCTCTCCCTCCTTTTTTCAAAAGTGGGGTTACATTGGCTACCCTCCACTCGATAGGAACTGATCCAGAGTCAATGGAATGTTGGAAAATGACTGTCAATGCATCCGCTATTTCCAAGGCCACCTCCTTAAGTCCTCTGGGATGCAGTCCATCAGGCCCTGGGGATTTATCGGCCTTCAATCCCATCAATTTCCCTAACACAATTTCCCTCAGTTCCTCCTCCTTACTAGACCCTCTGACCCCTTTTATATCTGGAAGGTTGTTTGTGTCCTCCTTAGTGACTACCGAACCAAAGTACTTGTTCAATTGGTCTGCCATTTCTTTGTTCCCCGTTATGACTTCCCCTGATTCTGACTGCAGGGGACCGACATTTGTCTTTACTAACCTTTTTCTCTTTACATACCTATAGAAACTTTTGCAATCCGCCTTAATGTTCCCTGCAAGCTTCTTCTCGTACTCCATTTTCCCTGCCCTAATCAAACCCTTTGTCCTCCTCTGCTGAGTTCTAAATTTCTCCCAGTCCCCGGGTTCGCTGCTATTTCTGGCCAATTTGTATGCCACTTCCTTGGCTTTAATACTATCCCTGATTTCCCTTGATAGCCACGGTTGAGCCACCTTCCCTTTTTTATTTTTACGCCAGACAGGAATGTACAATTGTTGTCATTCATCCATGCGGTCTCTAAATGTCTGCCATTGCCCATCCACAGTCAACCCCTTAAGTATAATTCGCCAATCTATCCTCGCCAATTCACGCCTCATACCTTCAAAGTTACCCTTCTTTAAGTTCTGGACCATGGTCTCTGAATTAACTGTTTCATTCTCCATCCTAATGCAGAATTCCACCATATTATGGTCACTCTTCCCCAAGGGGCCTCGCACAATGAGATTGCTAATTAATCCTCTCTCATTACACAACACCCAGTCTAAGATGGCCTCCCCCCTAGTTGGTTCCTCGACATATTGGTCTAGAAAACCATCCCTTATGCACTCCAGGAAATCCTCCTCCACCGTATTGCTTCCAGTTTGGCTAGCCCAATCTATGTGCATATTAAAGTCACCCATTATAACTGCTGCACCTTTATTGCATGCACCCCTAATTTCCTGTTTGATGCCCTCCCCAACATCACTACTACTGTTTGGAGGTCTGTACACAACTCCCACTAATGTTTTTTGCCCTTTGGTGTTCTGCAGCTCTACCCATATAGATTCCACATCATCCAAGCTAATGTCCTTCCTAACTATTGCATTAATCTCCTCTTTAACCAGCAATGCTACCCCACCTCCTTTTCCTTTTATTCTATCCTTCCTGAATGTTGAATACCCCTGGATGTTCTGCCACTGAAGCCGGCAATTTACCTTCTGCATCGATCTTTTTCCTTCGGAGTCCTGCCATGGCCCGGAAGATGAGGTCTGGTCGATCTCGCTGTTGGATAGTGCAATCTGTGTCGTCGCCATGCAGTAGAGTTGGACCGTAGGATTTTCAGGTGCTGCAATGAATCCAAATTTGTGGCCGCATTGGGCGTTGATCGCCGGGGCCTAGAGGCTTTCCCAGCTCCAACAGATTTAGATTTGTTTCATTCATCTTCTTCCTAGCAGCGTTGGACCATCACCAGCTACGATCCACAAAGGTAGCTTGTGCATCGCGCCGCTGTATGACACCTGGACATCCACGCTGCCAACGACTGGGATGGTGTAGTTTATGTAAGTGAGCAGCTTCACCTGGATCGGTAGCATTTTGGGTTGTTTGATAGGATTGTCCCAGAGTTTCTCGAAGGCCGCCTGGTTCAACAGCAATTGGCTCGCCCCTGTGTCGACCTCCATCGAGACTGGAACACCGTTGATTTCAACTTCTATTTTCAACAGGGAACTTTCGGTAGAGCAGGTAAACACTCTGTATACCTCTTCCTGGGGCTGAGCTGCCTCCTGGGCTCTCTCTTTGTCTTCATCAGCGCTGGAGCCCGGGTGATTGGCCAACTCTTCAGCGACTCGGTGAGTAAAATTTCTTTTACACATTCGCTGGAGATGGCCTTTAGTATTACAGCCTTTGCAAGTATAGTCTCTGTATCGGCACTGGTGGGCCCTGTGATTTCCTCCATTGCGCCAGCATGGGGCTGGCTGGTTGGCCCCCCTGCGGCAGACTCAAGGTTGTGGGGTTCAGGGTCGCAGTCTTGGCTCTGAAAGGCGCCATTCGGTTCACTGTACTTGCCGGGTTAGAGTCCTGAGGGTGAGTCATCATCCTTCTGGAATCGCAGGCCTGGGCCATGAATGCCTGACTGACGTTACTTGCCTTCTGCAGGGTGACCGAGGTGTCCGCAGAGAGCAGCTTGTGGAGGAGGCCCTCGTGGCTGATTCCAATAACAAAGATGTCCCTCAGTGCTTCGGTGAGGTGGTTGCCAAAAGCACATGGTGCAGCCAATTGTCTCAGGTCTGCAGCATATTTTGTGATTTCTTGGCCTTCGGGCCGCCGGTGTGTGTAGAACCGATGTCTGGCTGTGAGGATGCTCTCTTTGGGCTTGAGCTGTTGCTGTATCAATGTTACAAGCTCCATGTACGTTTTGGTTATTGTCTTCTCTGGGGATAGCAAGTCCCTGACAAGGCCATGAATGATGGGCCCACAACTGCTGAGCAGGATAGCTCTGCGCTTATCAGCCAGCGAGGTCGGTGTGTTCCCAGCCAGGTGGTTCACGATGAAGTAGTGTTCTAGCCTTTCCACAAAGGCATCCCATTCTTCCCCATCAGCGAATTGTTGAAAGTTGCCAAGGTTAGCCATTTTTTGCGTGGAAATTCGTATTCTCATTGCCAATTGTTATGTCGGTAAGCACTCTAGTAATGAATCCACGAGGTAAGGTATTGCACTTGAACTGTTGTGACCTTAGTCCATTTATTGCAGCTCCTGAATGAGGTTACAGTAAGGTGAGCTCCCTTTTCTACTTGGTTACCTGCAGTTTGCAGGTGTCCGCTAGGTCTCCACCAGTTGCACCCTCTCGTGGTACAGGCATATTGTATACAGTGTGAAGATACATTCAATGGTCTTATGTAACTGTACATTGAGTGGACAGGATATATGCATACACAACAGTGTTCTCCACCTCCTTGTCCTCTCCACCATCACCTACAGTGGAAGGCTGACATGCAGGCCCCTGGCCATCTGAAAGCACAAAGCCAGAGAAGAGTAGTTACCTGCAGGGGGTGAGGCCAGGAGCGGAAAAGGCATTTGAGAATGCCAGTCTCATGGAAAGAGCTGAAGGATTGTGTGTCAGGTCTAAGTGTCCTGCCGAATGCTGCAAAGGGACTCAACATATCCTCTCTGTCCCCAGGGGGGTCGGCCTCACCCACCGCCATGGCACCAACTTCAACACCCATCAGGGCCGAGGCACATTCCTCGAACGGAGTCAGGTACTGGAGTTTAGAGTCCCCTCCTGCAGTCCACATCTGCTCCCTGCGGCTGTGGGCGAGCTTGTCCTGTGCGATTAAAGAGAATGTCTGAGTTAGAGCCTTTCTATCAGTGCCTTACATAGTTTAGTAGATTTAACTGTATGAGAGTCTTCACAATTTGATGTAACTTCCATTCGCTGCGTGGGCTTGCTATGACAATGCATGAATTTGGGGTCCAGGACCGAACAGTAATGGAGAGGCTACCGTCTTCGTGATGCATATGAAGACTGAGGAGTTAACATCAGGGGTGGGTCTGCAGAACCGAGTAGCAAGGTTAACAGGCCCTTGCAGTGGGTGAGGCTTCAAATGGGAACCTTGCATCTGGCCTCACCCACTTAGAGCATGGATGCCGAGAAAACACTATATTGAGCAGAGAGTGCACATTGAGCTCAGAGCTTAGCATGTTGATGGTTCAAATTTAAGATACTACCCTCACCAGCCACATAATCTCGGTCCACTTTTGTAGGCATTCAGTGGCTGTCCTCGCCACCGTGTCACTTGCAGAAACTTGTTGTGAGATTTCCCTCCATAGGCCTCTGTGATTTGGTACCCGCCACCTCTCCAGGGCATCAAGGAGGTGCATCCAGTGCGGCGTCCGAGAACCGATGGGCACGCTGACGAGCTGCTGCTGTAAAGTCTGCCATGCTCAGTTTCTGAGTGAGTGCATAGGAAGCGAATATACCCACGAGGAGTTAAGGCGCCCAATCAACGCCTCAGTGGAATCTAGGTGGTGCCACTATGTCTGTGGCGCAGCTCCAAATGCTGCCTAACTCCTGGATGTTGAGCCCACACTTAACGGCTCATTTAGCGCTGCGTAGCGCCTCCAGGTAAGCATGCAACGCCATGATTTAACGCTGCTTTCCACTGTTAAGGTGGCAAAACTTAATTTCGCATTTGAGGTCCGTGCCTAACGCCTGGCATTAAAATTTCTCTCAGCCGGTGACACTGCCTCAAAAATGGCAGTACTGAATTTCGACACCTTTATGTTAAAGGCATGCTAAAAGTGTTCGTTATTATTTTCTGAAAATCAAAAATGAAATAAAGAATTAAGCCCTATAGTTATACACTTCAGCAATATTACTAAATCGTGCAGCGTGTTTTATGCCTTTGCCTAATTATGTGACACATAAAGTTTTGTTCATTCCAAGTTTCTCTCTCTGTGTCTTCACCATTCTGGAGAATGGTACATCATACTTTCTAGTCTCTGAACAAGTTGATTGTTACAGCTGCCATTCCAGCACATGTCCTCCCTCAGTCTCTTACTCTGTTAACAAGACATTTTTCCATCAGCGTAAGGGGATACCTCAGGCATGTTTTATCATTTTCAACTCGGAAATCGGACTGTTTAATTTTCTGCAATCCGAGCATACCATTTGAGGTTTTATTTTATTTGTTCCTGGGATGTGGGCGTTGCTGGTAAGGCCAGCATTTATTCCCCATCCCTAATTGCCCTTGAGAGTGTGATGGTGTGCTGATAGGGAGTTCCAGGATTTTGACCCAGCAACGATGAAGGAACGGCGTTATATTTCCAAGTCAGGACGATCTGTAACTTGGAGGGGAACTTGCAGGTGATGGTGTTTCCATTATGTGGTAGAAGTTGCGGGTTTTGGAGTTGCTGTCAAAGAAGCTTTGGTGAGTTGCTGCAATGCATCTTGTAAATGCTACACACTGTAATCACGGTGCGTCAGTGATGGAGTGAGTGAATGTTTTAGGTGGTCGATGGGGTGTCGATCAAGAGTCTGGTTACTGTAAACTCACTCAGGTGTAACCTGATCCATCTTTATTCCAACCCAAGAGTGCCTGTGTGACAAAAACACCCAGCTTATATACAGGTGACCAAGCACACATGCCACATGCGTACAGCACGATAACCTCCGACCGCAGTGCCCTCTGATGTCTGGTGACCCGTAAGCATTAATACATAACAACATCCCCCTTTTAAAATCTTAACAACAGTCTTTTTACAAATTAAGATGTTCTGGGGCTTTCCTCTCACGAGTTGATGATCTCAGTTCAACTTTGGCTCTGGGGAATGTTCTGAGTTCATTGAGACTGAAGGCTGAGTAGCCGAACTGATGGGAGTGGTCATGACCACATCAGAGACTGAAGGTTCAGAGTCAGTAATGTCAGCAGAGTCCTCTGATGAGTGAACAATGGTTGGTTGGTCACTGACTGCATCTTCCTCACTCGGTTCCAATTCATCCGTATGCCGCAGTTTAACCTAGTCAAGGTGTTTCCTGCATGTTTGCCCATTCTTGAGCACGACAATAAACACTCTTTTACCCTCCTTGGCTGTGACAGTGCCGGTGATCTACTTTGGACCTTGACCATAGTTCAGTACATAAACCGGATCGTTGGCCGAGATGTCACATGACACGGCAACACGATCATGACACCATTGCTGACTTTGACATCTGTTTTCAACACGATCATTCAAATCAGGATGAACAAGAGAAAGCCTGGTCTTGAGATTTCTCTTCATCAGCAGGAGGAACCACAGTAAGCATGGGCTCAAGTTTTGGCCTAAGTTGCTCCTATTTTTTTTGGAGCCACTAGTTTAGAATGGAGCATCTTAAAAATTGCAATTCTTGGCATTTAGTTTGCTCCAGTTCTAGTGAGTTAGAATAGTTCCATTTTAGAACAGATTTTTTTTTTCAAAAGGGGGCGTGTCCAGCAATTTACACCAGTTGTGCAAGTTTAGGCAGCGAAAACTTACTCCAAACTGACTTAGAATGGAGTAAGTGTAGATTTTTGAATGCTCAGAAAAACCTTGTCTACACTTAGAAATCAGGCGTAGGGAACGAGAGATGAGGGGGGGGGGCGGCGGTGGAAGGGGGGCTTACAAACATTAAGCACTTCAGTTTTACAAATAAAGAGCCATCATCAATAATAAATGATAAATAAATCAATAAATCAATCAAAAAAATAACAAATAAAAAATTAAAAAAATAATAAAATATCAATCAATAAATAAAAAATTAAGTTTCTACTCACCGACTGCAGCACCGGGAGCCCTCCAACAGCGTGCTGGGATGCCCCACCCCCAGTGTCTCTCTCTGTCAGTGTCTCTCTCCGTTTCTGACAGCGAGGGGTGGGGGGAGAGAGGGGGGGTGGGGGGAGAGAAGGGGGGAGGGGAGAGGGGGGAGAGGGGGGTTGGGGGGAGAGAGGGGGGGAGGGGGAGAGGGGGTGGTGGGCGGGAGAGAGGGGGAAGGGGGTGAGGGTGAGAGGGGGAGGGGGGAGAGAGAGGGGGGAGAGGGAGAGGGAAGGGAGAGGGGATGGAGGGGAGAGGAGGGGGGAGAGGAGGGGGAGGAGGGGGTCTGAACGGGGGGTGAGGGAGGGGATTGAACGGGCCCCACTGACGACAACGCCGACGTCGGCTCCCACGGAGCGAGAGGCCGGGCGGGCAGGCCCAGCCATCTCCGACGTGGAGGGAGGGAGGGAGAGGTGGGGGGATGAGGGGGAATGGCTGAACGGGAGGGGGAGCGGGAGCTGAACGGGAGGGGGGGGGAGGGGGAGCTGAACAGGAGGGAGGGGGGTGGGGAGCGGGAGCTGAACGGGGGTCGGGGGGGGAGCGGGAGCTGAACAGGAGGGAGGGGTGTGGGGAGCGGGAGCTGAACGGGAGGGGGGGGGGAGTGGGAGCTGAACAGGAGGGAGGGACGGAGGCCCGAGGCCGATCTTTGCCGTCCCGGTGAGCCCATTCGGCCAGGGCTAGGGACGGCGTGCTTCGGGCCCCTCCCACACAGCCCTGGGGGCCTGGAGCTATTGCACATGTGTGCATACTCTAGCATGCATGTGCAGAGGTCCCAGCTGTGTTTTCAGCGCCAGGATGTGGCTCCGCCTCCCACGCGTTCTGCTGCGCTGCGCCAAGGGCTTGGATCGACCGGATGGAGGGGAGAATACCAAGGTAAAGAATAGGCGCCGTTTCTGTTCTAAAAAGTTGGCGCACCACACGGAGATGCGCCGTTCTAACTCCGGAGGCAAACTTGGGCCCCATATGAGGTCTTGACCTATAACTGAGCAATATACATGACAACCGTCTCTGCAGTGAGCCCTGAGTTACACGTTTCATACTTTGCTTGATCGTTTGAATGGCACACTCTGCTTGAACATTAGAAGTGGGCTTGAATGGAGCTGATCTCACATGTCTGATGCCATTGAGTTTCATGAACTCCTGGAACTCAAGACTTGTGAAGCAAGATCCTTTGTCGCTCACAACAATGTCAGGCAAACCATGAGTAGCAAAGATGATATGAAGGCTCTCAATGGTAGCTGTAGACGTGCTGGATGACATAATAACACACTCTATCCACTTCGAATATGCATCTACTACGACAAAAAACATCTTTCCTAGGAACGGGCCCGCAAAATCAATGTGGATCCTCGACCATGGTTTGGATGGCCATGACCAAAGACTCAGTGGAGATTCCGCTAGTACTTTACTTAGTAGCATGTAAGTATTGCACTGATGCACGCATGATTCCAGATCAGAGTCTATTCCAGGCCACCATATATAAGACCTAGTAATGGACTTCATCATGACAATACCAGGATGAGTGTTATGAAGTTCACGTACAAATTTTTATCGACCTTTCTTAGGCATGATTGCATGATTACCCCACAGTAAACAGTCTGACTGAATGGACAGCTCATCTTTGCAACAGTTGTAAGGTTTGGTCTCCTCACGCATCTCCATAGGTATGGCAGACCAATCACCACTGAGTACACACCGTTTCACAATCAATAAAATAGGGTCATGACTGGTCCAGATCCTAACTTCAAAAGCATTCATTACTAACAGTAGATCTGCAGGTTGAGGCGTCTCCATCTCAGTTGTGGGTAAGGGCAGACGACTCAGTGAATCAGCACAATTCTCAGTACCAGGTCTATGACGAATTATGTAATCATAGGCAGACAATGTCAGCGGCCACCTTTGAATGCGGAACGATGCATTGGTATTAATAGCTTTGTTTTCCGTAAACAATGAAATGAGTGGCTTGTGATCCGTTTCTAGTTCAAAACGAAGACCGAACAGGTACTGGTGCATTTTTTTTTCCCCATACACACAGGCCAAAGCTTCTTTCTCTACCATACCGTAAGCTCCTTCCACTTTAGACAGACTTCTTGAAGCATACGCAACAGGTTGTAGCTTGCCCGATTCATCTGCTTGTTGGAAGTATGCAGCCAATCCCATATGATGAAGCATCACAGGTCAATACAAGATGCTTACACGGATCATAATGAACAAGCAACTTGTTTGAACATAGCAGATTCTTGGCTTTCTTCAAGGCTCTATCATGAGACGCACGCCAGACCCAGTTGTCGCCTTTTCTTAGTAACACATGCAGTGGCTCTAGTAAAGTGCTCAATCTGGGTAAGAAATGACCGAAGTAGTTGAGTAGCCCAAGGAACAAACGCAGATCCATCACATTCTGAGGCCTGGGTGAATTTTTGATGGCCTCGGTTTTCGAATCAGTAGGCCTGATGCCATCAGCAGCAATCTTCCTCCCAAGGAATTCGACTTCAGGTGCCATGAATACACACTTCGAGCATTGCAGCCTGAGTCCCACTATGTCCAGACGCTGTAGGACTTCTTCAAGATTGTTCAGATGTTCAGCAGTGTCGCAACCTGTGACCAGAATATCTTCTTGAAACACGACAGTTCTAGGAACGGACTTCAGTAAACTCTCCATATTCCTCTGAAATATGGCTGCAGCCGAACGAATCCCAAAAGGACACCTGTTGTAGATGAACAGTCCTTTATGGGTGATGATGCAGATGAGTTTCTTCGAAGTGTCGACAAGCTCCTGGGTCATATAGGCCAACGTCAGATCCAGTTTCGTGAACGACTTTCCACTAGCTAGCATGGCGAACAGGTCATCAGCTCTCGGTAACGGATACTGATCATGTTTCGAAAATCGGTTAATCATAACCTTGTAGTCTCCACAAATCCTGACAGTGCCACCACTCTTCAACACAGGAACAATGGGACTAGCCCACTCGTTAAACTCGACCGGTGATATGATCCCTTCACGCTGGAGTCTGTCAAGCTCAATTCCAACCTTCTCCCTCATTATGTACGGAACAGACCGAGCTTTGTGATAGACAGGCCTTGCATTGGAGTCCAGGTGAATCTGCACCTTGGCTCCCGTAAAATTACCAATGCCCGTTTTAAACAAAAAAGCAAACTTTTTCAATACCTGAGCAAACAAGTATCTTCCACCGAGTACAGCATCTTGACATCATTCCAATTCAGCTTGATTTTCTCGAGCCAATTCCTGCCGAACAGTGTTGAACCATTACCTGGGACGATCCATAATGGTAGTTCGTCATATGACACCTCGATGGCTGCACTGCCGAGCACCGGTATGAGTTCCTTAGTGTAAGTACGCAACCTGGCATTGACTGGACTCAGCTTCGGTTTCGCAGCCTTCATGCCCCACGGCTTGTCGAATGTCCTTTGGCTCATTATCGACTGGCTCGCACCTATGTCCAGCTCCATTGATATAGGCACACCATTCAGCTTCACATTAACGACTATCGGCTGGCTCTTGCTCAGGAACGAATACAGTCCATTCACTTCTTCCTCTGGTTGCATATCTGGGCCATCACTGAACTGGTCCTCATCAACCATGTGGTGAGCCGCACCAGGCTTGCTCCGTTGTGGACACATCCTGTGAAGATGCCCCACTTTCGAACATCCATTGCATGAGTATTGTTTAAACCCACACTGATGAGGCCGATGATGGCCCTCACAATGCCAACAGGGTGAAATCTGGTTTGAACCAGTTGGCAGGCTCTGAGCAGTGGCAGGTTTCATGTAAGCAGCTCTGCCCAAAAACAACGCCATCTTGTTTATAGTACTTGCCGTGAAACTCCGACTTGTCGATGATATCTGCCTCAAATTATCATCCATCGTCATGCATGCCTGGACAGTCACCATGGCCTTTTTCAAATCCAGCGACTCTGCAGCCAACTGCTTCCTGAGGATCGCATCATGGCTGATGCCTATCTCGAAGACATCACACGGCATGTCATCCAGCATGCTCCCGAACTTATACAGCTCAGCAAGGCGTCGCAGGTCGGCGACAAATCCCGACACAACCTGGCCCTCAGCACGAACATACATGTAGAAACGGTAGCGTGATATGATGATACCCTCCTATGGCTTCAGATGGTTAACCACCAACGTACACAATTCCTCGTACCCTTTTTCCGCCAGACGTACTGGCGAGAGAAGATTCTTCATAAGGCCGTAAATTTTTGGACCACAAACGGTGAGGAGAACTGCTCTGCGCTTAACCTTCTGCCTCTGCCTCCATGCCGTTGGCCACAAAATACTGATCCAGGCGGTTGACAAAATCCGCCCAATCCTCGCCCTCCGCGACTCTCTCCAGCATTCCAACCGTGCCCATTGTGCATGTGAAGATTCTTAAATTACCTCATCGCCAATTGTAATGACTCACTCAGGTGCAACCTGATCCATCTTTATTCCAGCGCGAGAGTGCCTGCGTGACAAAGACACCAAGCTTATGTACAGGTGACCAAGCACACATGCCACATGCGTACAGCCCGATGACCTCCGACGGCGACGCCGTCTGGTGTCTGGTGACCCCCAAGCATTAATACATAACAGTTCTGGATGCTGTCGAGCTTGTTGAGTGTTGTTGGAGCTGCACTCATCCAGGCACGTGGAGAGTATTCCATCACACTCCTCACTTATGCCTTGTAGATGGTGGAAAAGCTTTGGGGAGTCAGGAGGTGAGACACTTGCCACAGAATATCCACCCAGAGAGTGGTGAACCTGTGGAATTCTCTACCACAGAAAGTTGTTGAGGCCAATTCACTAAATATATTCAAAAAGGAGTTAGATGTAGTCCTTACTACTAGGGGGATCAAGGGGTATGGCGAGAAAGCAGGAATGGGGTACTGAAGTTGCATGTTCAGCCATGAACTCATTGAATGGTGGTGCAGGCTCGAAGGGCCGAATGGCCTACTCCTTCACCTATTTTCTATGTTTCTATGTTTCTATGGCTCCAGGGTGACCAAAGCTGGGAACTCAACATCCAGGGGAATTCAACAATTAGGAAGAATAGACAGAAAGAAAAAGGAGGTAGGGTGGCATTGATGGTAAAGGAGGAAATTAATGCAATAGTAAGAAAGGGCATTAGCTTGGATGATGTGGAATGAGTATGGGTGGAGCTGCGGAATACCAAGGGGCAGAAAACGCGAGTGGGAGTTGTGTACAGATCACCAAACAGTAGTAGTAAGGTTGGGGACAGCATCAAACAAGAAATTAGGGATGCATGCAATAAATGTAAAGCAGTTATCATGGGTAACTTTAATCTACATATTGATTGGGCTAACCAAACTGGTATCAATGCGGTGGAGGAGGATTTCCTGGAGTGTATTAGGGATGGTTTTTTAGACCAATATGTCGAGGAACCAACCAGGGAGCTGGCCATCCTAGACTGGGTGATGTGTAATGAGAAAGGACTAATTAGCAATCTTGTTGTGCGAGACCCCTTGGGGAAGAGTGACCATAATATGGTAGAATTCTTTATTAAAATGGTGAGTGATACAGTTAATTCAGAAACTAGGGTCCTGAACTTAAGGAAAGGTAACTTCGATAGTTTGAGACGTGAATTGGCTAGAATTGACTGGCAATAATACTTAAAGGGTTGACGGTGGATAGGCAATGGCAAACATTAAAAGATCTCATGGATGAACTTCAGCAATTGTACATCACTGTCTGGAGTAAAAATAAAATGGGGAAGGTGGCTCAACCGTTGCTAACAAGGAAAATTAAGGATAATGTTAAATCCAAGGAAAAGGCATATAAATTGGCCAGAAAAAGCAACAAACCTGAGGACTGGGAGAGATTTAGAAGTCAGCAGAGGAGGGCAAAAGGTTTAATTAAGAGGGGGACAATAGAGTTCGAGAAGAAGCTTGCCAGGAACATAAAAACTGACTGCAAAAGCTTCTATAGATATGTGAAGAGAAAAAGATCAGTGAAGACAAACATAGGTCCCTTGCAGTCGGATTCAGGTGAATTTATAATGGGGAACAAAGAAATTGCAGACCAATTGAACAAATACTTTGGTTCTGTCTTCATGAAGGAAGACACAAATAACCTTCCGGAAATACTAGGGGACCGAGGGCCTAGTGAGAAGGAGGAACTGAAGGATATCCTTATTAGGCGGGAAATTGTGTGAGGGAAATTGATGGGATTGAAGGCCGATAAATCCCCGAGGCCTGATAGTCTGCATCCCAGAGTACTTAAGGAAGTGGCCCTAGAAATAGTGGATGCATTGGTGATCATTTTCCAACAGTCTATCGACTCGGGATCAGTTCCTATGGACTGGAGGGTAGCTAATGTAATACCACTTTTTTAAAAAGGGAGGGAGAGAGAAAGCGGGTAATTATAGACCGGTTAGCCTGACATCAGTGGTGGGGAAAATGTTGGAATCAATTATTAAGGATGAAATAGCAGCACATTTGGAAAGCAGTGACAGGATCGGTCCAAGTCAGCATGGATTTATGAAGGGGAAATCATGCTTGACAAATCTTCTGGAATTTTTTGAGGATATAACTACTAGAGTGGACAAGGGAGAACCAGTGGATATGGTGTATTTGGACTTTCAAAAGACTTTTGACAAGGTCCCATTACACGAGATTGGTGTGCAAAATCAAAACACATGGTATTGGGGGTAATATACTGACGTGGATAGAGAACTGGTTGGCAGACAGGAAGTAGAGAGTCGGGATAAACAAGTCCTTTTCAGAATGGCAGGCAGTGACTAGTGGGGTGCCGCAGGGCTCAGTGCTAAGAACCCAGCTCTTTACAATATACATTAATGATTTGGATGAAGGAATTGAATGTAATATCTCCAAGTTTGCAGATGACAATAAACTGGGTGGCAATGTGAGCTGTGAGTGGGACGCAAGGAGGCTGCAGGGTGACTTGGACAGGTTAGGTGAATGGGCAAATGCATGGCAGATGCAGTATAATGTGGATAAATGTGAGGTTATCCACTTTGGGGGCAAAAACACAAAGCCAGAATATTATCTGAATGGCAGCAGATTAAGAAAAGGGGAGGTGCAACGAGACCTGGGTGTCATGGTTCATCATTCATTGAAAGTTGGCATACAGGTACAGCAAGCGGTGAAGAAGGCAAATGGTATGTTGGCCTTCATAGCTAGGGGATTTGAGTATAGGAGCAGGGAGGTCTTACTGCAGTTGTACAGGGCCTTGGTGAGACCTCACCTGGAATATTGTGTTCAGTTTTGGTCTCCTAATCTGAGGAAGGACATTCTTGCTATTGAGGGAGTGCAGCAAAGGTTCACCAGACTGATTGCCGGGATGGCCGGACTGACTGGAGGAGAGACTGGATCAACTGGGCCTTTATACATTGGAGTTTAGAAGGATGAGAGGGGATCTCATAGAAACATATAAGATTCTGACGGAACGGGACAGGTTATGTGCGAGTAGAATGTTCCTGATGTTGGGGAACCAGGGGACATAATCTTAGGATAAGGGGTAGGCCATTTAGGACTGAGATGAGGAGAAACTTCTTCACTCAGAGAGTTGTTGACCTGTGGAATTCCCTGCTGCAGAGAGTTGTTGATGCCAGTTCATTGGATATATTCAAGAGGGAGTTAGATATGGCCCTTACGGCTAAGGGGATCAAGGGCTATGGAGAAAAAGCAGGAAAGGGGTACTGAGGGAATGATCAGCCATGATCTTATTGAATGGTGATGCAGGCTCGAAGGGCCGAATGGCCAACTCCTGCACCTATTTTCTATGTTTCTATGTTTCTATGTGGTGCCCGTTGGCACTGGTATGTATGTTGGGGGATCAAAAAGGTAGGGTCCAAGGTGGGTTGCACAGGATAGTCCGTGAATCTGAGTTTGATTTGGTCCAAGTGTTTCCAGTGAATGAGTCCATTTGAAAGTTTGATCCGAAACAACCTGCTCCCCTCTTTGGTCACAACAGTGCCGGGAAGCCACTTGGGACCTTGACCATAATTCAATACAAATACAGGATCATTGATTTCAATCTCGCGTGACACATTTGCACTATCATGGTATGTAATTTGTTGAAGCCGCCTGCTCTCTACCTGTTCATGTAGATCAGGGTGAACTAACGAGAACCTTGTCTTAAGTACTCTTTTCATGAGCAGTTCAGCAGGTGGGATCCCAGTGAGCGAGTGGGTCTCGTGCGGTAGCTAAGCAGGACTCGGGATAGGCGAGTCTGCAGTGAGCCTTCAGTTATCTTCTTCAAGACTTGCTTGATGTTTTGCACTGCTCTCTCTGCCTGACCATTGGATACTGGTTTGAACGGGGCAGATGTGACATGTTTGATCCCGTTACTGGTCATGAATTGCTTGAATTCAGCACTGATAAAACATGACCCGTTGTCGCTCACCAGGACATCGGGTAGGCCATGTATGGCAAACATGGCCCGCAGGCTTTCAGTAGTGGCAGCGGACTGGTAGCCGACATTATCTCACATTCAATCCACTTGGAGTACGCGTCTACAACCACAAGGAACATTTTACCTCAGAACGGGCCTACATAGTCGACGTGTACCCTAGACCACGGTTTGGAGGGCCAAGTCCATAAACTTAGTGGCACCTCCCTGGGTACATTGATTAACTGTGAGCATGTATTACATCTATGAATGCAAGTCTCAAAGTCCGCTTCAATACCGAGCCACCACACGTGGGATCTGGCTATCACTTTCATCATTACGATGACTGGGTGGGTACTGTAGAGGTCATTGATGAAGGTGTCTCTGCCCTTCTTGGCAACCACTACACGATTGCCTCACAGAAGGCAGTCTGCCTATATCGACATTTCATCTTTGCGCCACTGGAACGTCTTTATCTCTTCCTGCATTTCAACTGGGACACTGGACCAGCTCCTGTGAAGCACACAGCTTTTGACTAGAGATTAATAAGGGGTCTTGGCTTGTCCAGGTTTTGATCTGCCAGGCAGTGACGGTGATTGCTCACTCTCAAATGCTTCCATAACCATGGCTAGATCTACGGGCTGCGCCATTTCCACCCCCGTGGTGGGCAATGGCAGCCTACTGAGAGCATTTGCGCAATTTTCTGTGCCTGGACTGTGGCGGATGGCGTAGTTGTATGCGGACAACATGAGCGACCATCTCTGAATGCAGGCCGATGCATTGGTATTCATTCTTTACTCTCGGAAAGGAGGGATATGAGTGGCTTATGGTCAGTTTCCAATTCGAATTTTAGCCCAAACAGGTATTGATGTATTTTCTTTACCTCATAGACAGACGCTAACGCTTCTTTCTC
Organism: Pristiophorus japonicus; assembly: GCF_044704955.1. NCBI lineage: Eukaryota > Metazoa > Chordata > Chondrichthyes > Pristiophoridae > Pristiophorus > Pristiophorus japonicus. The sequence continues at coordinate 142,310,221 of NC_091979.1, read as the reverse complement.
AATCATGCTGCAGCCTCTCTCAGCCTTAGACAGACTCTTGGATGCATAAGCAACCGGTTTCAGTTTCCCAAAATCATTAGCTTGTTGCAATACACACCCGACGCCATATGACGACACATCACATGCTAGTACCAAACGCTTACATGGATCATACAACACAAGCAATTTGTTTGAGCATAACAATTTCCTTGCTTTTATAAAGGCATTTTCTTGGCTTTTGCTCCAAACCCATTCATCCCCTTTTCGTAGTAAGACATACAGTGGTTCTAACAGTGTGCTGAGCTCCGGTAAGAAATTACCAAAGTAGTTCAGGAGTCCCAGAAACGACCGCAGCTCCGTCACTTTCTGTGGCCTCGGTGCGTTCTCGATTGCTTCCAGCTTTGCGTTGGTGGGCCTGATGCCGTCCGCCGCAATCCTCCTTCCCAAGAACTTCACTTCAGGTGCCAGGAAAATGCACTTCGAGCGTTTTAGCCTGAGCCCTACGCGGTTGAGTCGACTAAGAACCTCATCCAGGTTCTGCAGATGCTCGACTGTGCTCCGACCTGTGACCAAGATGTTGTCCTGGAAGACCACGGTGTGCGGGACCGACTTCAGTAAGCTTTCCATGTTTCTCTAGAATATCGCCGCCGCTGATCGAATTCCAAACGGGCATCTGTTATAAATAAAAAGATCTTTGTGCGTGTTGATGCAGGTGAGGCCCTTCGATGATTCCTCCAGTTCCTGTGTCATGTAGGCTGAAGTTAGATCCAGCTTCGTGAACGTCTTTCCTCCCGCCAGCGTTGCAAAGAGGTCGTCAGCCTTTCGTGGTGGTTATTGGTCCTGTCGGGAGAAACGATTGATAGTTACTTTGTAATCGCCACAGATTCTGACGGTGCCGTCTCCCTTGAGAAAAGGAACAATCGGGCTGGCCCACTTGTTGAACTCGATCGGTGAAACGATGCCCTCTCATTGGAGCCGGTCTAGCTCGATCTTTATCCTTTCTCTCATGATGTACAGTACTGCTGTCGCCTTGTGATGGATGGGTCGCGCCCCCGGAATTAGGTGGATCTTCACATTTGCTCCTTGGAATTTCCCAATGCCTGGTTCGAACAGCGAAGGGAACTTGTTTAAGACCTGGGCATATGAAGAGTCGTCAGCGGGCGATAGCACTCAGACGTCGTCCCAGTTCCAGCCTATCTTTCCCAGCCAGCTCCTGCCGAGCAGCGTGGGACCATCGTCCGGTACCACCCAGAGTGGTAGCTTGTGCACCGCTCCATCATAGGATACCTTTACAGTAGCACTGCCGATTGCGGGAATCAGTTCTTTCGCGTAAGTTCTTAGTTTTGTACGAATTGGAGTTAAGACTGGCCTTGAGGCCTTGTTGCACCACAATCTTTCGAAAGTCTTTTTGCCCATGATGGACTGGCTCGCGCCCGTGTCCAGTTGCATTGACACCGGGAGTCCATTTAGTTCAACATTCAGCATTATTGGGGGACAATTCGTGGTGAATGTGTGCACTCCATGTACCTCTGCCTCCTCGGTCTGAGGCTCTGGTTCATCGTGATCCTCCTGGATCTGTCCTCCTCTGCAACATGGTGGTTTGCAGATTTAACAGCTCGCCTGCGCATACCTTGGAGGTGTCCCATTGTTCCACAGACCTTGGAAACATACCCTTTGAATCAGCATGAATGGAAATGATGATCACCCCCGCAGCGCCAACAAGATGTTAATGGCCTTGCATTCATCACCCTTGATGGTGGACTCTGAGACATCTGCGGGCGTGCAGCTGCAGACTTGTGTGACCTGCCCTGTAAATTGCGATTCGAAAACAACATCACTTTATTCACATTACTTGTAGCAGCACTTGTGTGCTGAGAGATTTGCTTCGCATTGTCACTGGTGGCAATGAACACCTGGGCTATCACTATGGCCTTACTCAAGGTTGGGGTCTCTATAGTCAAAAGTTTGCGAAGTATGGTTTTGTAGCCAATGTCAAGTTCAAAAAAGTCTCTGAGCATGTGCTCCAAATGTCCTTCAAATTCGCAATGTCCTGCAAGGCGTCTTAGCTCGGTGACATAACTCGCCACTTCCTGGCCTTCAGACTTTTTGTAGGTGTAGAACCGGTACCTTGCCATCAGAACGCTTTCCTTCGGGTTCAAATGCTCTCGAACCATTGTGCACAAATCATCGTACGATTTCTCCGTGGGTTTCGCTGGAGTGAGCAGATTCTTCATGAGGCCATACGCTGGTGCCCCACAGACAGTGAGGAGGATCGCCCTTCATTTGGCAGCGTTCTCTTCCCCATTTAGCTCATTGACCATGAAGTATTGGTCAAGTCGCTCCACAAAAGTTCTGAATTGTCTCCCTCCGAAAATTTCTCCAGGATGCCCACTGTTCTCTGCATCTTTGGGTTTGCTTATCTGTATCTCATTGCCAGTTGTTATGTATGGAGAATGAGTCAGACTGAACACTGTGAGCTCAAAGTAAAGTGTGACCGTAGTCTTTTATTGCAGGTCTCCAGAGTTCCTCTCCAAACTGGGAGGCCTCCTTAAATACCTGTGCTCCCAAGGGATTATGGAATCCCTTGGGACTCTAGGGGATGAGCCCTCTGGTGGCTGTACAGAGTAAATACAAGTTTACATATATAACAATTTCTAGCACCAGGCCCAAGTACGCTTCCGTACACACTGTGCTCCTGGGATCCTAGGGCCATTATGTCGGCCTTGAATACGTAGCATCAAAGAGCAAGTTCACGAAGGAGGGTCCCCATCAGATAAGTTCGTATTCCATTCGAATGCCAGCGGCGTACTCCATAGATACGTCGTCAACTGCAAAATCGTCCCCTATATATCGAATTATGGATAGCATATGCTATTTTCAACATAATTTCTCAAATTTTATTTTGTTTGTGACGCATGGCAAAAATATATGCACAAGAAGAAGAGTGGGTATTTGTATAAATCATTTCCTCAATACTAAAACTAAAATCTCTGCACAACATAGAAAATATAATTAATAATTTATCAGGGAGAACATATGCCAAGTAAGTTAATTAGAAATAGTTTTTTTATACTTCAAATCTATAAGTTCATGGAAGTAATAAGTAAGGCCACCATTAATCTAATTAGAACAGTATTCTGTAATATTTTATGTGAAATGAGCTTCCAGTTGAGCATAAATCACAGCATCAGTGCGTATTTAATTAATTGAACTTACTACTTCAAACAGGAAGAATCTTGTTGAAGTGCCTATTAAACAGGCAGAATATAATTATATTCTTACTTGTGATGTGCTGCACCATTACAAAATGTCTACATTACGCAAATACTATTTTAATAATTAACATAGGAGTCCCTCTTGGACCTTGATATATGTATAACGATACCAGCTGGCATGTAATCTGGCAAGTAGTGTGAGCATCATATACTTTCAAATCAACAACCCATGTCTATTTGATCTCTTTCGAAGAAAAAACAGTTGGCTAATTTCCATAGCAATGTCCCATCTAGATTTCATCTACTTACTCTATGTTGCTGTGGTTGTGATGTACTTTGGTAAATATAGGTAGATACTGTAAGAGAGAGGATCACATACCTTGCAGCTAGAATTGTCTCATTGGTCACTTGCAGCAGGTAATTCTGGAAACATGTTCAGTTGGTGAGGTAACAAGAGAGTACAGTAGATTTCAGTTTTCTGGTGTGGTAGCAGGTGGAATCTGGAGCTTCTCTGACTTCATAAAGCATATTATTGATTTGTCTCATCTCTCACCAGGTAAAACAGAAGCAGACTTGCCAGCTCAATTAGTCAAAGAGTAACTTCATTCAAGAGTGAAGTGATTAGAAGCAAACCACTAGAATAGCCCCAAATTTCCAATTCAACATCACAATCACAAACAAGAGAAGACTTGAATTGGAAACCCTTCGTGCTCCGATCCAGGTTCTGGCTTCAAAGGTAGCCATATTCATTTCCAAATTGGCAGTTTGTAGACATGTATAATAAAATTACATTGAATTAAACAAACATTCGGAATAAGGTGGACAAATTAACTGCGCAGATAGCAGTTAACGGGTATAATGTAATTGGCATCATGGGAAATCAGGGATAGTATTAAAGCCAAGGAAGTGGCATACAAATTGGCCAGAAATAGCAGCGAATCTGGGGACTGGGAGAAATTTAGAACTCAGCAGAGGAGGACAAAGGGTTTGATTAGGGCAGGGAAAATAGAGTACGAGAGGAAGCTTACAGGGAACATTAAGATGGACTGCAAAAGCTTCTATAGATATGTAAAGAGAAAAGGGTTAGTAAAGACAAACGTAGATCCCCTGCAGTCAGAATCATGGGAAGTCATAACGGGGAACAAAGAAATGGCAGACCAATTGAACAAGTACTTTGGTTCGGTATTCACTAAGGAGGACACAAACAACCTTCCGGATATAAAAGGGGTCAGAGGGTCTAGTAAGAAGGAGGAACTGAGGTAATCCTTATTAGTCGGGAAATTGTGTTGGGGAAATTGATGGGATTGAAGGCCGATAAATCCCCAGGTCCTAATGGTCTGCATCCCAGAGTACTTAAGGAGGTGGCCTTGGAAATAGCTGATGCATTGACAGTCATTTTCCAACATTCCATTGACTCTGGATCAGTTCCTATGGCATGGAGGGTGGCCAATGTAACCCCACTTTTTAAAAAAGGAGGGAGAGAGAAAACAGGGAATTATAGACCAGTCAGCCTGACATCGGTCGTGGGTAAAATGATGGAATCAATTATTAAGGATGTCATAGCAGTGCATTTGGAAAGAGGTGACGTGATAGGTCCAAGTCAGCATGGATTTGTGAAAGGGAAATCATGCTTGACAAATCTTCTGGAATTTTTTGAAGATGTTTCCTGTAGAGTGGACAAGGAAGAACCAGTTGATGTGGTGTATTTGGACTTTCAGAAGGCTTTCGACTATTTTCTATGTTTCTATGTTTCTATGTTTCTATGGCTCCAGGGTGACCAAAGCTGGGAACTCAACATCCAGGGGAATTCAACATTTAGGAAGGATAGACAGAAAGAAAAAGGAGGTGGGTGGCATTGCTGGTAAAGGAGGAAGTTAATGCAATAGTAAGAAAGGACATTAGCTTGGAAGATGTGGAATGAGTATGGGTGGAGCTGCGGAATACCAAGGGGCAGAAAACGCGAGTGGGAGTTGTGTACAGACCACCAAACAGTAGTAGTAAGGTTGGGGACAGCATCAAACAAGAAATTAGGGATGCATGCAATAAATGTAAAGCAGTTATCATGGGTAACTTTAATCTACATATTGATTGGGCTAACCAAACTGGTATCAATGCGGTGGAGGAGGATTTCCTGGAGTGTATTAGGGATGGTTTTTTAGACCAATATGTTGAGGAACCAACCAGGGAGCTGGCCATCCTAGACTGGGTGATGTGTAATGAGAAAGGACTAATTAGCAATCTTGTTGTGCGAGACCTCTTGGGGAAGAGTGACCATAATATGGTAGAATTCTTTATTAAAATGGAGAGTGACACAGTTAATTCAGAAACTAGGGTCCTGAACTTAAGGAAAGGTAACTTCGATGGTTTGAGACGTGAATTGGCTAGGATTGACTGGCAATAATAATTAAAGGATCGACGGTGGATAGGCAATGGCAAACATTTAAAGATCACATGGATGAACTCCAGCAATTGTATATCCCTGTCTAGAGTAAAAATAAAACGGGGAAGGTGGCTAAACCGTGGCTAACAAGGGAAATTAAGGATAGTGTTAAATCCAAGGAAGAGGCATATAAATTGGCCAGAAAAAGCAGCAGACCTGAGGACTGGGAGAAATTTAGAATTCAGCAGAGGAGGACAAAGGGTTTAATTAAGAGGGGGAAAATAGAGTACCAGAAGAAGCTTGCCGGAAACATAACAACTGACTGCAAAAGCTTCTATAGATATGTGAAGAGAAAAAGATTAGTGAAGACAAACGTAGGTCCCTTGCAGTCTGCTTCAGGTGAATTTATAATGGGGAACAAAGAAATTGCAGACCAATTGTACAAATACTTTGGTTCTGTCTTCACGAAGGAAGACACAAATAACCTTCCGGAAGTACTCGAGGACTGAGAGTCTAGTGAGAAGGAGGAACTGAAGGATATCCTTATTAGGCGGGAAATTGTGTGAGGGAAATTGATGGGATTGAAGGCCGATAAATCCCTGGGGCCTTATAGTCTGCATCCCAGAGTACTTAAGGAAGTGGCCCTAGAAATAGTGGATGTATTGGTGATCATTTTCCAACAGTCTATCGACTCGGGATCAGTTCCTATGGACTGGAGGGTAACTAATGAGCACCACTTTTTAAAAAGGGAGGGAGAGAGAAAGTGGGTAATTATAGACCGGTTAGCCTGACATCAGTGGTGGGGAAAATGTTGGAATCAATTATTAAGGATAAAATAGCAGCACATTTGGAAAGCAATGACAGGATCGGTCCAAGTCAGCATGGATTTATGAAGGGGAAATCATGCTTGACAAATCTTCTGGAATTTTTTGAGGATGTAACTAATAGAGTGGACAAGGGAAAACCAGTGGATGTGATGTATTTGGACTTTCAAAAGGCTTTTGACAAGGTCCCACACAAGAAATTGGTGTGCAAAATCAAAGCACATGGTATTGGGGGTAATATACTGATGTGGATAGAGAACTGGTTGGCAGACAGGAAGCAAAGAGTCGGGATAAACGTGTTCTTTTCAGAATGGCAGGCAGTGATTAGTGGAGTGCTGCAGGGCTCAGTGCTGGGACCCTAGCTATTTACAATATACATTAATGATTTGGATGAAGGAATTGAGTGTAATATCTCCAAGTTTGCAGATGACAATAAACTGGATGGCGGTGTGAGCTGTGAGGGGGACACTAAGAGGCTGCAGGGTGACTTAGACAGGTTCGGTGAGTGGGCAAATGCATGGCAGATGCAGTATAATGTGGATAAATGTGAGGTTATCCACTTTGGGGACAAAAACGCAAAGCCAGAATATTATCTGAATGGTGGCAGATTAGGAAAAGGGGAGGTGCAACGAGACCTGGGTGTCATGGTACATCAGTCATTGAAAGTTGGCATGCAGGTACAGCAGGCAGTGAAGAAGGCAATGGTATGTTGGCCTTCATAGTGAGGGGATTTGAGTATAGGAGCAGGGAGGTCTTACTGCACTTGTACAGGGCCTTGGTGAAACCTCACCTGGAATATTGTGATCAGTTTTGGTCTCCTAATCTGAGGAAGGATGTTCTTGCTATTGAGGGAGTGCAGCGAATGTTCACCAGACTGATTCCTGGGATGGCTGGACTGACATATGAGGAGAGACTGGATCAACTGGGCCTTTATACATTGGCGCTTAGAAGATAGAGAGGGAATCTCATAGAAACATACAAGATTCTAACGGGACGGGACAGGTTAGATACAGGTAGATTGTTCCCAATGTTGGGGAAGTCCAGAACCAGGGACACAGTCTTAGGATAAGGGGTTAGCCATTTAGGACTGAGATGAGGAGAAACTTCTTCACTCAGAGAGTTGTTAACCTGTGGAATTCCCTACCGCAGAGAGTTGTTGATGCCAGTTCATTGGATATATTCAAGAGGGAGTTAGATATGGCCCTTAAGGCTAAGGGGATCAAGGGGTATGGAGAGATAGCATGAAAGAGGTACTGAGGGAATGATCAGCCATGATTTTATCGAATGGTGGTGAAGGCTCAAAGGGATGAATGGCCTACTCCTGCACCTATTTTCTATGTTTCTATGTTTATGTCTCTATTATGTTCCTCAACATAATCAGTCTTCTCTCCCTGGTGATGCAGCTGACAAACTCGTTTTCCGTACTCATTCTTAATTGTAAAGGATGCTGTATTGAGTCATATGATTTCATTCTGAAAAACCATGGGGTCAGAGAGTAGTTCCTCTTTCATCTTCTTACAAGATTTACACGTGGTTATTCATCTCCCTCAAGAGACTACAGAAGTTGGGGAGAATCTACGACAATGCAAAATGTACATAATCGAGTGGCAGAAGCAGGCTCAATGCATTAAAATGCTTTATCTTGTTTCATATAGAAACATAGAAAATAGGTGCAGGAGCAGGCCATTCAGCCCTTCTAGCCTGCACCGCCATTCAATGAGTTCATGGCTGAACATGAAACTTCAGTACCCCCTTCCTGCTTTCTCGCCATAACCCTTGATCCCCCGAGTAGTAAGGACTTCATCTAACTCCCTTTTGAATATATTTAGTGAATTGGCCTCAACTACTTTCTGTGGTAGAGAATTCCACAGGTTCACCATTCTCTGGGTGAAGAAGTTTCTCCTCATCTCGGTCCTAAATGGCTTACCCCTTATCCTCAGACTGTGACCCCTGGTTCTGGACTTCCCCAACATTGGGAACATTCTTTCTGCATCTAACCTGTCTAAACCCGTCAGAATTTTAAACGTTTCTATGAGGTCCCCTCTCATTCTTCTGAACTCCAGTGAATACAATCCCAATTGATCCAATCTTTCTTGATAGGTCAGTCCCGCCATCCCGGGAATCAGTCTGGTGAACCTTCGCTGCACTCCCTCAATAGCAAGAATGTCCTTCCTCAAGTTAGGAGACCAAAACTGTACACAATACTCCAGGTGTGGCCTCACCAAGGCCCTGTACAACTGTAGCAACACCTCCCTGCCCCTGTATTCAAATCCCCTCGCTATGAAGGCCAATATGCCATTTGCTTTCTTAACCACCTGCATGCCAACCTTCAATGACTGATGTACCATGACACCCAGGTCTCGTTGCACCTTCCCTTTTCCTAATCTGTCACCATTCAGATAATAGTCTGTCTCTCTGTTTTACCACCAAAGTGGATAACCTCACATTTATCCATATTATACTTCATCTGCCATGCATTTGCCCACTCACCTAACCTATCCAAGTCACTCTGCAGCCTAATAGCAATTTGGAAAGATATTGTGCTGCACTCTATGAATATGGATATTCTTTTGCAGTCAGCTTATGCTGATTTGTTACAGATTTCTCATAAAATCAACAGTGTCATAAACATATTTTTATTCTGCAGTCAATGCGTCAAGGTGGACCAGTGGTGCGAGATTATTGAGAGCTGCAAGATGTTGCCAAGGACTCGGATACATTCGCAAAATTGATCTGTTTTCATTGTTTGCATGGTTAAAGTTTGCAACAAGCTGGAAGGATAATAATATTGACATTGGAGTAGCTTAAAATGTACTATCAGATCAGGTTTTATGACTGTCAACACGTTGTAAAAATAAGCAAGGTATTTTGATTGTTACCTTTTTGGGGGAGTGGAGCTCCCTTATTTATTTCCAAATGGGTACTGCTAAAGAAAAGAGTAAAATGTATGAATCTGACACCTCTATCCCGTGAATTAGTAAAATGCTTGCAACGATGACACAGAAATCCTGGCTCCAGTATAAGATTTCTAGTTCTGAATTATCTTTCATGTTTTCTTAGCACAGAAATGTTTACTATCAAAATTACAGGCATAGACCTATAAAATCTGATGGAAGCATACAATAGAATATATACTGAACAATATTAAGATTTCTCATGGAAGCAATGACCCACACATTAGTTGAACTAAGATATTCTGTCAACCCTGCTGATTTGCAAAGTGAAAGTGAAGTTCAACTTTGTTATTTGATCCACAAACAGTAAAAATATTGCACTTTAAGCCTTGATGTTGATTTGACTCCGTCCAGCAAGAGTGATACAACCTTTAAAAATCCACTTAATGGCAAGGTGGGCAATGTCTAAATGCACAACAGTGCTCCATCATTGGGTAATTTTCCAAGATAAGTCAGACACTTAAGTCATCTAGAGGTATAGCCTGGACAAGCATAGATATACTTCAAGAGTCTGGCTATTTGTACTGCAAGAAAGCTCCGCCGGTCCCTACACTTCGCTTCATGATGCTGACCTTTCCTTGAATGCTGTGCATTTTATCCATTGTTTCTTTTGTTTGAATGCCCAGATCCACTGACAAATGTCATTGCAAGCTACTGGGGCAAGTAAGGTGGTCAGTTAGGTTAGATGTTTCATTTTTCTGTTTTTTAAGTGTACAGAAAAAGCCTTAAACAGTAAAATCCAACCAAATATCAGAGTATCAGAGACAAACTAACTGAAGTATACCGACAGATAGCTTTGTGCAGAGGGCAATCAGCAAGTCAAAAATTCAATAACAGTGAACAGTCAGTGGAAAGTTTTGCTTTCTCCCTATTGATGCAACATAATTATTCAAAAACTCTTTAATTCAAACGGAGTGTTGCATTTTCGACCTTTTCAGGTTGTGTGTCTGCCCTAAAACTTAATAAATGCTTTTCAAAAAGATTGTAATTTTGAACCAATTCAAATTCAGCTGTAAGACAGGAACATATTTGAAAGTAAAATTAAGAAAATCATTGTACAGAACTTAAGTCCATTATGACCGGAGGCACCAGTTTCCATTAATCTGTGACATGCCTTTCACTGCTCTGTGTGGACTAAACAATGGGAGATTTGGACCTCAGTTTTCATGGCAACAAGAGCTTCATTCATTTTGGTTGTATAAGCAAATTGGGATAGAAAAGGAGTTCCATTATATTATTTTAAACGTTGAATTACTTTGTGCTTTACTACTACATGTAATTTCTGGTAGTGCTGTTTAACACGAGGAGGGCCCAGCTATAAATTAATCTTTGAGCTAAAATTATGCAACATTCTTGGTGAAGAATAATGCTGACATCTGGGCTTTGCATTTCTCATTCAATATTATAGAACAATTCTTCAGCAAGCATAAGGCCAAGCATTATATAGACATGCAGATTAAATTCTTCAGCTAATACAGAACTCAAAGTCCTTTAAAATCTGATAATTGTCTTCTGAATTAGTGGTCTTTGCTACTCTAGACTACGTTTCATGATTTTATTTTAAACTTCTAAGAACACTGAATACCATTTCCTTGCTTTTGAATTAGCCTTGCCAATTTTTAGCACAAATGACTAGTCTGAGTACCCAACAGTTAAACAGAAAGAAACAGCTAATTTGTGAGAAATTAACACTTGAACAGATCCACGATTAGTATCATGCAACGTGACTATTTTTACATGCAATCTGTAATTTAAAATTGATCAGGCATTTCAAAGTAAAGGCATTATTTTTAAGTTCTGGAACATCTGTGTACAAACAGTTGGTTATCTTTTTAATCTGTTCTCTTTTTTATGCAATTTAAAATAAATTGTGGCAGAAAGGTAACCATAGTTAGCGATGCAACCCTGATTTTAGGAATAAGGTTTTAAAAAAAAAGTTAATTGCCATAAAAGCATTTAATCCCAAGTGAAACTCAAAAATATGTAGAATACTGTAAAATAGGACAATGGAAATGGAAAAAATCCTGAATGATTCTACATGAGAATACAAGGCAAATAAATAAAGGAAAAAATAGGGAATAAAATTGTGATCTAGGGTATTCTCAGACACTGGAATCATTCCAGCTGTGTGTTTAATGACTAAAGGGCGGAGGAAGTTTGTGGAATAAATAATATAACTTTTCCAATCCAGCCCACACTTCACAGCTGGGCCAGATGTCCTTCTCTTCTTCTCACACTTTTTTTGCTTGTGCTGCATGCCAAACTGCAGCCAATGGAATATTTAAGCATTTATAATACAAACTGCAGTGGAAAATCACTGCAGTGGCAAACAGACACTGTTTACCATAATAAAAATCCAGGCCAAAATGTTAAAGATGTGTGAAGATGAGGAGTGAATGGACAAAAGTAAGATAATCAAGCCTTGATTGAAACCAGAGGGCAGTGCAAAAAAAAATGAATTACAGCCGAAGAGTTCAAAAGGGAGATGGATTTTCCTATTTATTGGGGATGATTTAAGTGTCACTCAAATAATAGACCTCTCCAGGAAATAAGATTTACTGCAAGTAATTTTCATTGAAATTTCCAACAACAACAATAGGAACTACTTTTGGAAAATTGCTGTGTACCACCTCGTTAAAGTAACCAAGTGTGTATAGAAATAGTTGAACAATAAAGGGAGACAAAAAAGTTAATAGTCTTGATCAACAAAGTGATCCTGAAATAATTCAGAACAATTCAGATCTTCTTCATGGGAAGAAACAATTGTCAAGCCTGGATTGGCTGCTTCTTAATAATAACATACAAACAGATAAGATGTAGTGCTTACTACAAGGCAGAACTCAATATTTAGACATGAGCAACCAGATATTTGATTAAAAGGAACAGATTTAAAGAATATTGTTTTTTAACAGTACAAACTGTAAAGAATTTGAGGGTAGGAAAAAGGAGGTATATCACCAGAGAGCTGAAAAACAGGCTAATGCAAGTATGTGGTTCAAAAATGGCACAAAGCACGCTGCACAAATTTCAGGCCAACAACTTATATTTATGTAGCAACTACAACATAGAAAAATGTCCCAAGGTGCTTCAGAAAAGCATAATCAGACAAAAATGTCAAAGAAGGAAATAATTAGCAGAGATCACCAACAGCTTAATTAAACAGGAGGGTTTAAAGAAAGGTCTTATCAGAGGAGGGAGAGATGTAGAAGAAGAGGGGTTTAGGGAGAGAATTCTCAAATATGGAGCCCAGATGGCTGAAGGTACAACTGCCACTGGAGTCTTGCATGCACAACACCCAATGTGTCTGTTGCACTCTCTCTCCCCCAGTGTCTGTTGCTCTCTCCCCCCCCCCACCCCCCAGTGTGTGTTGCTCTCTCTCTCCCCCAGTATCTGTTGCTTTCTCTCTCCCCCAGTATGTGTTGCTCTCTCTCCCCCCCAGTGTGTGTTGCTCTCTCTCTCCCCCAGTGTGTGTTGCTCTCTCTCTCCCCCAGTGTGTGTTGCTCTCTCATCATGAGTTCAGCAGGCGAGACCCCTGTGAGCATGTGGGGTCTTGTCATGTAACCCAGCAGTATGCAAGACAAGCAGGTCTGCAGTGACCCTTGGGTTACTCTCCTCATGCTTTGCTTGATAATTTGTACTGCACGTTCTGCTTGTCTGTTGGACGCAGGCTTGAATGGTGCTGACCTTACATGTTTTATGCCGTTAAGTTTTACAAACTCCTGAAACTCCTAACTGATGAAGCACGACCCATTGTCACTCACCATTATGTCAGGCAGACCATGTGTCGCGAGCATGACATTGAGATTCTCTCTGGTTGTCATGGACGTACTGGATGATATGATTATGCATTCTATCCACTTCGAATAATCATCTACCACCACTAAAAACATCTTGCCCAGGAAGGGACCTGCCAAATTTACATGTATCCTGGACCAAGTTTTGGATGGCCATGATCACAGACTCAGCGGCGATTCCGCTGGTGCTTTGCTGAGCTGCATGCAGGTGTTGCACTGATGCACGCATGCTTCCAGCTCGGAATCAATTCCTGGCCACCATACATGGGACCTGGCGATTGCCTTCATCATCACTATACCAGGATGTGTGCTGCGTAACTCATGCACAAACTTCTCTCTCCCTTTGGCATTACAACACGATTGCCCCACAATATGCAATCTGCTTGAATAGACAGTTTGTCCTTGCGACGAATGTACGGTTTGGCCTCCTCGCACATTTGCTTAGGTATGGCAGACTAATCCCCTTTGAGGATGCAATCCTTTACCACCGACAATAGCGGGTCCTGGCTGGTCCAGGTCTTAACTTATTGAGCTATGACAGGGGTACCTTCACTCTCGAAAGCATCCATGATTAACATTAAATCTGCCGGTTGTGGCATTTCCACCTCTGGTGTGGGCAATAGCATCAGCACAATTCTCAGTGCCAGGTCTGTGGCGAATGAAATAATCATAGGCAGATAATATCAGCGCCCACCTTTGGATGTGGGATGAAAGGTTGGTATTGATACCTTTGCTCTCGGAAAACAATGAAATGAGCAGCTTGTGATCGGTCTCTAATTCGAACCTCAGACCGAACAGGTATTGATGCATCTTTTTAACACCATACACACACGCTAAAGCTTCTTTTTCTATGATACTGTAGGCTCTTTCTGCTTTAGACAAACCTTTGGATGCATACGCGGCAGGTTGAAGTTTCCCCGATGCATTGGCTTGTTGTAACTCGCAACCAATTCCATATGACGATGCATCACAGGCCAAAACTAAACGTTTACATGGGTCATAATGTACCAGCAGCTTGTTCGAGCAAAGCAGATTGAAGGCTTTCTCGAAAGCTCTGTCTTGTAATGTGCCCGACACCCAGTTGTTGCCTTTTCTCAATCGCATGTGCAGTGGTTCAAGTAAGGTGCTCAGTTTAGGTAGGAAGTTACCAAAGTAGTTGAGTAGACACAGGAACGAACACAGCTCCGTCACGTTCTGCGGCTTGGGTGCATTCTTGATGGCTTTGGTTTTCACGTCAGTAGGTCTGATGACATCAGTGGTGATTTCCCTCCCGAGGAATTCGACCTCCGGTGCCATGAAGACGCACTTCGAGCGTTTAAGTCTGAGTCCCACTCTTCCAGGTTATTCAGATGTTCCTTGGAGTCACGGCCAGTGATCAGGGTGTCATCTTGGAACACGACGGTTCTGGGAACGGACTTCAGTAGACTTTCCATATTCCTCTGGAATATTGCTGCAGCCGAGCGAATTCCAAATGGGCACCTGTGGTAAACAAACAGTCCTTTCTGCGTGTTAAAGCACGTGAATCTCTTCGACGTCTCGACCAACTCTTGTGTCATATAGGCTGATGTCAAGTCCAGTTTTGTGAACGACTTCCCTCCGGCTCGCGTCGCAAACAGGTCAGCAGCCTTCAGTAATGGGTACTGAACTTATTTCAAAGTCCTTGTAGTCTCCACAGATTCTGACTGTGCCATCACTTTTCAGCACAGGAACAACGGGGCTGGCCAATTCATTAAATTCGACCGGTGATATGATCCCTTCACACTGGAGTCTGTCCAGTTCAATTTCGACCTTCTCCCTCATCATATACGGCACTGCCCGAGCTTTATGATGGATGCGTCTTGAATCTGAGTCCACGTGAATCTGCACCTTGGCTCCCGTGAAGTTGCCGATACCCGGTTCGAACAGCGAGGGGAACTTGGGCACATATATCTTACACCGAAGACAACGCCTTTATGTCGTTCCAGTCGCATCTGATTTTCTCCAACCAGCCCCTGCCGAGCAGCATTGGGCCATTGCCTGGAACAATTCACAGCGGTAACTCGTGAACCGCACCGTTATACGACACATTAATTTGTGCACTGCCAATCACCTTTATCAGTTCTTTGGTGTATGTGCGCAGCTTGGCGTTAACAGGGCTCAGCATGGGCCTCACAGTCTTAGTATCCCACAAGTTATTAAATGCCCTCTCGTTCATGATCGATTGACTCGCCCCTGTGTCCAGTTCCATCGATACCGGTATCCTGTTCAACTTCACATTATTCAAAATTGGTTTACTCTTGGTTATGAAAGAGTATAGTTCATACACTTCCTCCTCTGGCATCTCAGATTGCGTATCTGAGATCCCTGCGGCACCCCACTAGTCACTGCCTGCCATTCTGAAAAGGACCCGTTTATCCCGACTCTCTGCTTCCTGTCTGTCAACCAGTTCTCTATCCACATCAGTATATTACCCCCAATACTATGTGTTTTGATTTTGCACACCAATCTCTTGTGTGGGACCTTGTCAAAAGCCTTTTGAAAGTCCAAATACACCACATCCACTGGTTCTCCCTTGTCCACTCTACTAGTTACATCCTCAAAAAATTCCAGAAGATTTGTCAAGCATGATTTCCCCTTCATAAATCCATGCTGACTTGGACCGATCCTGTCACTGCTTTCCAAATGCGCTGCTATTTCATCCTTAATAATTGATTACAACATTTTCCCCACTATTGATGTCAGGCTAACAGGTCTATAATTACCTGTTTTCTATCTCCCTCCTTTTAAAAAAAATGGTGCTCATTAGCTACCCTCCAGTCCATAGGAACTGATCCCGAGTCGATAGACTGTTGGAAAATGATCACCAATGCATCCACTATTTCTAGGGCCACGTCCTTAAGTACTCTGGGATGCAGACTATCAGGCCCCAGGGATTTATCGGCCTTCAATTCCATCAATTTCCCTCACACGATTTCCCACCTAATAAGGATATCCTTCAGTTCCTCCTCCTCACTAGACCCTCGGTCCCCTCGTATTTCCGGAAGGTTATTTGTGTCTTCCTTCGTGAAGACAGAACCAACGTATTTGTTCAATTGGTCTGCAGTTATTTGTTCCCCAATATAAATTCACCTGAATCCAACTGCAAGGGATCTACATTTGTCTTCACTAATCTTTTTCTCTTCACATATCTATCGAAGCTTTTGCAGTCAGTTTTTATGTTCCCGGCAAGCTTCTTCTCGTACTCTATTTTCCCCCTCTTAATTAAACCCTTTGTCCTCCTCTGCTGAATTCTAAATTTCTCCCAGTCCTCAGGTTTGCTGCTTTTTCTGGCCAATTTATATGCCGCTTCCTTGGATTTAACACTATCCTTAATTTCCCTTGTTAGCCATGGTTGAGCCACCTTCCTCATTTTATTTTTACTCCAGACAGAGATATACAATTGCTAAAGTTCATCCATGTGATCTTTAAATGTTTGCCATTGCCTATCCACTGTCAACCCTTCAAGTATCATTTGCCAGTCTATTCTAGCCAATTCATGCCCCAAACCATCGAAGTTACCGTTCCTTAAGTTCAGGACCCTAGTCTCTGAATTAACTGTGTCACTCTCCATCCTAATAAAGAATTCTACTATGTTATGGGCACTCTTCCCCAAGGGGTCTCGCACAACAAGATTGCTAATTAGTCCTTTCTCAGTACATATGGCCAGGATGGCCAGCTCCCTGGTTGGTTCCTCGACATATTGGTCTAGAAATCCATCCCTAATACACTCCAGGAAATCCTCCTCTACCGCATTGCTACCGGTTTGGTTAGCCCAGTCAATATGTAGATTAAAGTCACCTGCTGTACCTTTATTGAATGCATCCCTTATTTCTTGTTTGATGCTGTCCCCAACCTTACTACTACTGTTTGGTGGTATGTACACAACTCCCACTAACGTTTTCTGCCCCTTGGTATTCCGCAGCTCCACCCATACCAATTCCACATCATCCAAGCTAATGTCCTTTCTTACTATTGCATTAATTTCCTCTTTAACCAGCAATGCCACCCCGCCTCCTTTTCCTTTCTGTCTATCCTTCCTAAATGTTGAATACCCCTGGATGTTGAGTTCCCAGCCTTGGTCACCCTCGAGCCATGTCTCCGGATGCTAATTACATCATACCCGTTAACTGCTATCTGCGCAGTTAATTCGTCCACCTTATTCTGAATACTTCTCGCATTGAGGCACAGAGCCTTCAGGATTGTCTTTCTAACACACTTTGCCCCTTTAGAATTTTGATGTAATGTGGCCCTTTTTTCATTAGGTTTCTCTGCCCACCACTTTTACTTTTCTTCTTTCTTTCTTTTGCTTCTGCCCCCATCATACTTCCCTCTGTCTCCCTGCATAGGTTCCCATCCCCCTGCCGTATTAGTTTAACTCCTCCCCAACAGCACTAGCAAACACTCCCCCGAGGACATTGGTTCCGGTCCTGCCCAGGTGCAGACCGTCCGGTTTGTACTGGTCCCACCTCCCCCAGAACCAGTTCCAATGTCCCAGGAATTTGAATCTCTCCCTTGTGCACCACTCCTCAAGCCACGTATTCATCTGAGCTATCCTGCAATTCCTACTCTGACTAACACGTGGCACTGGTAGCAATCCTGAGATTACTACTTTTGAGCTCCTACTTTTTAATTTAGCTCCGAGCTCCCTAAATTCGTCTTGTTGGACCTCATCCCTTCTTTTTACCTATATGCACCATGACAACTGGCTGTTCATGCTCCCTTTTCAGAATGTCCTGCACCCGCTCCGAGACATCCTTGACCTTTGCACCAGGGAGGCAACATACCATCCTGGAGTCTCGGTTGCGGCCGCAAAAACATCTATCTATTCCCCTTACAATTGAATCCCCTATCACTAAAGCTCTCCCACTCTTTTTCCTGCCCTCCTGTGCAGCAGAGCCACTCATGGTCCCCCCTGGTGAGTCATCCCCCTCAACAGTGTCCAAAGCGGTGTATCTGTTTTGCACGGGGATAACCACAGGTGATCCCAGCACTACCTTCCTTCCACTGCTCTTCCAGTTGGTCATCCATTCCCTATCTGCCTGAGTAACCTTTTCCTGCGGTAAGACCAACTCACTAAATGTGCTATTCACGTCATTCTCAGCTTCGTACATGCTCCAGAGTGAATCCACCCGCAGTTCCAGTGCCGCAATGCGGTCCGTCAGGAGCTGCAGCCGGATACACTTCCCGCACACGTAGTCGTCAGGGACACCGGAAGCGTCCCTGACTTCCCACATAGTACAGGAGGAGCATAACACGTGTCCGAGCTGTCCTGCCATGACTTAAACCCTCGATAAACTTAATTTGGCAACAATGCTAAAGGTCACTTACTGATAAAGAAAAAAAACTACTCACCAATCACCAGCCAATCGCTTACCCCCTTGGCTGTGACGTCACCTTTCAATTTCTTTCTACTTCTTTTTTGCCTCCCCGCTGCAGCTGCACGGCTCGCCTCATGTAGGCCGCTCACCCCCTGAACTCCAGCCTCACCGACGCACCTCGAACTCCCCGACTCCCGACTGCTGGCCTCTTGTAGGCCGCTCACCCCCTGAACTCCAGCCTCACCGACGCACCTCGAACTCCCTGACTCCCGAATGCTGGCCTCATGTAGGCCGCTCACCCCCTGAACTCCAGCCTCACCAACGCACCTCGAACTCCCCGACTCCCGACTGCTGGCCTCTTGTAGGCTGCTCGCCTCCCGAACTCCCGCCTCACCGATACACCTTGAACTCCCCGACTCCCGACTGCTGGCCTCTTGTAGGCCTCTGGCTGCTCAATCTCCCGCCTCACCGATGCACCTCGAACTCCCCGACTCGCAACTGCTGGCCTCTTGTAGGCCTCTGGCTGCTCGATCTCCCACCTCGCCGATGCACCTCGAACTCCCCGACTCCCGACTGCTGGCCCCTTGTAGACCTCTGGCTGCTCGATCGCCCGCCTCACCGACGCACCTTTATAGGCCTCACCAACACTGCTGCACCGCCTCTCCAACTGCCGCCGATCCCCGGACTCCCGCTGGGCATTTACAGGCCTCACCAACGCTGCTGCTCCGCCTCTCCGATTGCCGCCGATCCCCGGATTCCCGCTGGGCCTTTATAGGCCTCACCCATGCTGCTGCTCCGCCTCTCCGACTGCAACCTGCCAGTGAATCTGTTTAAGGTGTTCAAACAGGTTCCTGACAAAGCTGTCCCGGCTCGCTTCCCTAAGCTGACCTTCTGTGAGTACTGGGGCTAATACATGGGTGGGGGTTCGCATGGCTCTGCCGGTCATGAGCTCGTACAGGGAGTACCCCGTGCTCTTTGACTGGCGTGCCAGGATCCCAATGAGGACCGGTGGTAGGATCTCTACCCACTTCTTGAGTGAGTCCCCTGTCTCTTTACGGAGCCTTTCTTTTTTAGTGCGGTTTTAACGCTCCACAGGCTCGGATGACTGCGGCTTGTGGGCGACATGCCATTTCCCTTTGATGCCGAGCACCTTAAGGGTCTCCTGCCTCACCTGCCCGGTGAAGTGACTCCCCTGGTCGGACTCCACGTACTGGGGTAGTCCCCATCAGGAGAACACTTCCCTGACTAGGATCCTAGCTGTTCCTATGGCAGTGGCTGTTCGGCATGGGAAGGCTTCCACCCATTTGGTGAATACATCCACCAATACTAGGCAGTACTTGTAACCTCCCTGGGCAATGGGCAGAGGCTCGATGTAGTCAATCTGGATCGACTGCCAGGGTCCCTCTACCCTCCTGATATGTCCCATAGAGACCTTTCTTTTCTGGAGGTCGGGGTTGTCGGCAGCCCATACCAGACAGCCGGCACAGAACTCACGGACATCTTCCCTGAGTCCTGGCCACCACCCTGCCTGTTCCACTCGTTGCCAAGTGGTCTCAGGTCCGGGGTGTCCTGCTCCTGGACCCTCGTGGGCCAGCTGGAGGAATTCTCTCCGGTGTTGTTGCAGTACTACCCATTGCTCCCCCCTGAACAGCATCCCTTCTTTAATGGCAATTGCTGCGGTGCCGTAAGGGCCGTCTATCCTTTCCCCTTTTGCTGGCGTATTTAGGACAGTTTTGAGGACGGGGTCCTGGGTCTGAACCGTTTTTAGGTCCGGGGGCAAATGCCTGCCTTCCCTGTCGTCTCAATCCTGCCCCTGACTGCTGCAATGGGTCCTGAGTTGTACGGATCCCAGAGCTTGCCCGTGCGGGCACCCTGCTTGGCCAACATGTCAACCTGCTGGTTCCTCTCACTACGAGGTTCAGTGGTGGAATGAGCCTTCACTTTATGTATATAGACCTTTCCTTCCTCCCCCACGGCTTTCATGATATTTTCCAGTAGGGGCTTAATTGCCAGGGGTCTCCCGTCTGCGGATCTGTATCCGCTGCGGGACCAGATAGCCAGATACTCCGTACACAAATTGCATGTGAACGTACTGTCCGAGCAAATCGTGTATGGGGTAGGGAATTCTTCGGGGTGTCTGACTACATTCACCACCGCAGACAGTTTAGCATGCTGGGCGCTCATAGTACTGGGGAGTTTAACCGCTAGGGCAATGCCTGCCTCGGGGTCATAAACTCCGCAGCCTGCGAGTCATTCGCCCACAGATACTGTGCTTGAACCGTCCACATAGATCTCTTAGCCTGTGGGGTGTAACCTGGCCCAAAAGCCTACGTTAATTTCCAATACCGCTTCTGTGGAACACCAGTGGGCTGTCCCTGGATAGATCATGTTGGCTGTTAGTCTTGGCTCGCAGAGATCCTTTACCCTTAGGTCCATCTGAGAGAGGAGCAGGGTCCAGCGAGCAATGCGGGCACTGCTCACCATCCCGTCCTTGATTCTCCCGTCCAGGAGCATTTGGGTGGGTGTATGGTGGGTAAGGAGTGTGATAGGGGATCCCCCTGTGTAGATCAGTGATCTTTTCACAGCCCAGTGAGTGGCTAGGAGGTGCCATTCACAGCTGGAGTATCCATGTCTGTGAGTATCCTGGAGGAGTAGACCACTGGTCTCAGCCGGCCGTGCCGCTCTTGGAGCAGTACTGCACTCAGGCTGTACCCACTGGCTGCTACCTCCAGGGAAAACTCTTTACCCCCATCGATGGCCCTGAGAGCTGGTGCGGTCTGCAGGTCTTTCTTGAGTTGGATAAATGCTGCCTCGCAACCTTTGTCCCATTCCCACTCCCCTCCCTTGTGTAGAAGTCGGAGCAGAGGGGCTGGTGTGGCTGCATAATCCTCAATCAAATCTCTGCAGTATCCGGTTAGCCCTTGAAAAGATCTTACTCCTGTTACTGTGTTGGGGGCGGGTAACTTCTGCATTGCTTCCCTTCTAGCTTTGTCAATGGCCCTTTCCCCAGCACGCACAGCCAGTCCCAGGAATTTTACTTCCTTCTGGCCGATCTGTGCCTTCTTGGGATTCACTGTAAACCCTTCTTCTTTCAGCAGCTCCAGCAGTTCAGCCAGCAGTGGGCCATGCTCCTCCCCCTCATCGGTGAACAGGAACAGGGGGAACATTAAGGCGGATTGCAAAAGTTTCTATAGGTATGTAAAGAGAAAAAGGTTGGTGAAGACAAACGTAGGTCCCCTGCAGTCAGAATCAGGGGAAGTCATAACGGGGAACAAAGAAATGGCGGATCAATTGAACAAGTACTTTGGTTCGGTATTCACTAAGGAGGATACAAACAACCTTCCGGATATAAAAGGGGTCAGAGGGTCTAGTAAGGAAGAGGAACTGAGGGAAATCTTTATTAGTCGGGAAATTGTGTTGGGGAAATTGATGGGATTGAAGGCCGATAAATCCCCAGGGCCTGATGGCCTGCATCCTAGAGTACTTAAGGAGGTGGCCTTGGAAATAGCGGATGCATTGACAGTCATTTTCCAACATTCCATTGAATCTGGATCAGTTCCTATGGAGTGGAGGGTAGCCAATGTAACCCCACTTTTTAAAAAAGGAGGGAGAGAGAAAACAGGGAATTATAGACCGGTCAGCCTGACCTCAGTAGTGGGTAAAATGATGGAATCAATTATTAAGGATGTCATAGCAGTGCATCTGGAAAATGGTGACATGATAGGTCGAAGTCAGCATGGATTTGTGAAAGGGAAATCATGCTTGACAAATCTTCTGGAATTTTTTGAGGATGTTTCCAGTAAAGTGGACAAAGGAGAACCAGTTGATGTGGTATATTTGGACTTTCAGAAGGCTTTCGACAAGGTCCCACACAAGAGATTAATGTGCAAAGTTAAAGCACATGGGATTGGGGGTAGTGTGCTGACGTGGATTGAGAACTGGTTGTCAGACAGGAAGCAAAGAGTAGGAGTAAACGGGTACTTTTCAGAATGGCAGGCAGTGACTAGTGGAGTGCCGCAAGGTTCTGTGCTGGGGCCCCAGCTGTTTACATTGTACATTAATGATTTAGACGAGGGGATTAAATGCAGTATCTCCAAATTTGCGGATGATACTAAGTTGGGTGGCAGTGTGAGCTGCGAGGAGGATGCTATTAGGCTGCAGAGTGACTTGGATAGGTTAGGTGAGTGGGCAAATGCATGGCAGATGAAGTATAATGTGGATAAATGTGAGGTTATCCACTTTGGTGGTAAAAACAGAGAGACAGACTATTATCTGAATGGTGACAGATTAGGAAAAGGGAAGGTGCAACGAGACCTGGGTGTCATGGTACATCAGTCATTGAAGGTTGGCATGCAGGTACAGCAGGCGGTTAAGAAAGCAAATGGCATGTTGGCCTTCATAGCGAGGGGATTTGAATACAGGGGCAGGGAGGTGTTGCTACAGTTGTACAGGGCCTTGGTGAGGCCACACCTGGAGTATTGTGTACAGTTTTGGTCCCCTAACTTGAGGAAGGACATTCTTGCTATTGAGGGAGTGCAGCGAAGGTTCACCAGACTGATTCCCGGGATGGCGGGACTGACCTATCAAGAAAGATTGGATCAATTGGGCTTGTATTCACTGGAGTTCAGAAGAATGAGAGGGGACCTCATAGAAACGTTTAAAATTCTGACGGGTTTAGACAGGTTAGATGCAGAAAGAATGTTCCCAATGTTGGGGAGGTCCAGAACCAGGGGTCACAGTCTGAGGATAAGGGGTAAGCCATTTAGGACCGAGATGAGGAGAAACTTCTTCACCCAGAGAGTGGTGAACCTGTGGAATTCTCTACCACAGAAAGTAGTTGAGGCCAATTCACTAAATATATTCAAAAGGGAGTTAGATGAAGTCCTTACTACTCGGGGGATCAAGGGTTATGGCGAGAAAGCAGGAAGGGGGTACTGAAGTTTCATGTTCAGCCATGAACTCATTGAATGGCGGTGCAGGCTAGAAGGGCTGAATGGCCTGCTCCTGCACCTATTTTCTATGTTTCTATGTCCACATACTGTACCAGCTGCTGGGGTCTGCTGAAGCTCTTTAAACAGTTGGCCATACATTGGTGGAAAATGCTAGGGCTGTTGTGAAAGCCCTGAGGGAGACAGTTCCAAGTGTATTGCTGTCCTTTTAAGGTAAAACTAAATTTGTACTGATCTCTTCTTAAAACCCGTTGGAAATATCCAGCACTGTGAAGGTGGTCGCGGAGGCTGGGATACTTCCAATGAGGTCGGCGACAGCAGCAACAGTGGGTGCACAGGCGGGGATGTTACAGTTGAGTACTCGATAGTCCACCGTGGCTCTCCAGGAGTTGTCCGGTTTCTTAACCGGCCACAATGGAGAGTTCACATAGGTAGCTATTGGTCTCAATACCCCCTGTTTAACCAAAGAACCCAAGGCTGTTTCCGTGTCTGCCTCCGTCTCCTGGGGAAGTTGTACTGTTTCTGTGGTCGGATCATGGGGTCCCCATCTATGCTAACCTCGACCCCGTTTATTCTCCCGCAGTCGTGTTTGTGAGTGGCAAAAGCTACAAGGTTTTTCCTCACATACTCTTGGTACTCCATTGGATTGTTACTGACCAGCGATTCAAGGTCGTAACCCTCCTTTGGCTTCATGGTGCACACTGTCCTTTTTCCCCATTTTTCTGGGATAACCACCACCTCACTCTCCTGTCCCATGCATACTGTCCCCCAAACACAATGGTTTCTTAAATCCACCAGGATCCCGTGGCCTAGAATGAAGTCAGCCACCAGGATCCCTCTCCCTTCCTGTTCCCACTTCATTAGGACACAAGTCCACTTGGTGTGGAGTGTTCCCAAATGAATAGAGAGCGGAACGGAGAATGAGCCAGCCTGCTCGGCACCTGTAAAACCCACCAAGCTGTAGGGGACCCCGCTAGACAGAGGTGAGGCAGCGGGGTTAGCTGCATAGACGAGGATGCTTGATGCATGGGTATCCAGCAGATAAGTCCCCTTTACCTTTTCCACCTCCATCTGAACGGTCAGTCTCCCCCACGCATTGTACTCGAGGGAACACAGATGAACAGACTGCGCCTGTCCTAGTCACTGTTTTGGCTGGGATGGGGCAGATGGGATTTCGGTACTGGTGGCAGCAGCTATCCTCCCAGAGCCATCTAGCATTGTTCGGAGCGCAGTCATGAATGTATCAAACGTGTGGGGAGGGACTGGCTTCTCGGTCTCTTGGGCAGGGACTGGAGAATTCTTCCCTGCGCTAATTTTCTATGGATTTCTACAATCCTTTCTGCAGTGCCCACTCTTTCCACACCCGAAGTAGGTACGTTTTGTATCAGAGGGGTTGCCCCCTTGTGGCGCCATTCCCTCTTATCCTGACTAGGTCTGATTTCGTGGACCCTTCCCTTGGGTGGGTGCTCTTCCGTCCCCCTGCCGTTCCGGTAGGCTAGGGTCAGTTGCCTGACCACTCCCTGTTCGGTGGCCTGCGGATCTCTTGGGTCGAACCAGGCCTCAGCCTTTGTTCTTATTCGTGGCAAACTGTTTGCCACCAGATTTCAGAGCCAATGGGCTCTCTCGTCCCTGCTTAGATGATTTCGGTTGAGGCCCCCACCACAGGCGCTCTGGTACACAGGCCACAGTCTGTCTGTGAAAGCCTGTGGGGTTTCCCCTGTGAGCTGCACTGCTTTCTCCACTCTGGAGAAGGGACTCCCGTCATTACAGCCCATGGCTTCTAGAATGTCTTCCTGGACGGCGGCACATGTCCTCTGCCCCCTTTTGCTTTTGGCAGAGAGGGACTGGTACAGCTTGCCGTCCAGTGAGAGGAGGAGCATTTTTGCTATCTCGGCACCATCACACCCGTTAATATACCCTGCCTGTTCCACTTCCATAACGTGGACTGAGGGGTCTCTCTTTGGAGTGAGCTTTCCCAGGTGGCTTATCATAGCCCTAAGCTGTTGGGTAGTGTGGGGAACCACAAATTGACTTTCCAGGGGCCCCTGACCCCCAGCACCGGTGGGCGGGCCGAACTTCTGTTGCCGGACTGGGCACATCGGCCCCGGCTCTGGCTCTTCCTGCTCTGGCTCACCTACTCTCCCTGCTGCCAAACCGAGCTGAACCTCGGCACCACAGGTGGTGGTCCATTATCCCTGTCCGTCCCACAACTTGTTCGCCCCTCCTGCTGCCGAACCGGTGCAGTCACCAGTGCCACAGGTGGTGGTCGAATAATTTCCTCCTTCTCTTCCAGGTTTACCCGGGCCGTACCCGGGCTTATTAGGCATACCATGCCTTTTGCCTTGGACAGAGCAAGGGTTAAACTCTTGATTTGTTGCTGGCAGGGACCGTGGTCTCCTGACTCAAATCCATTAGTGCTGGCTACTTTATAAGCTGCCTGTACGTCCCTTAACTTCTCCTCCAGCTCTTTTACTTGAAGGTTGAGGGAGTGGTTTCCTCCTGCAGTGTCTTTTCTTTATTCCTAACCTCGGTAACCTGACACTGAAAATAGTCCTGACTGTTCTTAAACCTCTCCATTAGCTGCGCCTTTCCATGCTTCAGCTTGCGGAGTTCTCCGCATAAACTCTCTCCTGCCATAGCCCTTTCATGTGATGTCTCTGCACATTCCCATAGTTCTGCCAGTAGTGACTCGATGGTTTTATTTAGGAGTTGGACCTGTCGCTGTAGACAGACCAACAAAATTGCCTTTTCTACCGATTCTTTATGGTCCTTGCTTGCTGTCCACTGGGCCGCAGTTTCTCCCGAACACTCAGCGCGCAATAGACCAAGCACCCATTCTTTAGTGGCATTCACTTTCTTGTACACAGAGGAGGAAATCCTCTCTTCCATCTAGGTTCTTTCTCCCAAAACAGTAATCTCTGCATTATATCCCTTATACCAGAGTCCTGCCGCAGTCGCCATATCTGTAGGGGGTGGTGTGTGGGGTCAGGTTCACCTCTGACCTTCTGAGCGGTTCGAATCACTCCCACTCCCTGGGTTCTAGACACTGGATTTATTTGGGGGATGTGATAACGTGCAAGAGACAACTGGTTTGGTGCAAAAGAACTTTGATTTTATTAAAGACAAGAAAGTACAATGTCAAACTTATAATCACTCAAGTAAAGAACAGTACATCACACATTCAAAAGGGGTTACAGTGAATAATACACCTCCCACCTCCCAATGCCTAATACGGACTAGGTTAAACTCCAGAGCAAACAGGGATTATGCTCACTAATCCTTTACTGGAGTTGGTGGTTCGCGATTTCGGGGTTCGCTGGATTCTGTAGGTTCTGCTTGCCATACCCCGAACATTGTAGAAGACTTCTTACTGCGTAGTCTTTAGTTGGGTGGTGTCTGCTGATGCGGTAGGGCGCGTTTTGGATTTATGGGGTAAATACCCACTTTCTTTCATTAGAAATAGTTTCAAAGTCTCTTTAGGTAATGTTTTCACCTGTTGGTAGTCAGGCCTTAGATTGTAGAGTGGAAACTTTCGATTCTTCGGTTTCTTCCTTGCGGAGTTTTGTTTTCGAAGTTGGTCAATCGTGGTGTTTTTGGTGGTACCACGTTGGCTGTGGTTGGTTGCTGCCGCGATGGTGATGTTCTTCCTTCCTTTTCGATTTCAGGACTTCGAGGCTGGAGAAGCTAGTTAAAACCGCTGCGGTGATCTTTCTCCCTTCTTGATGCTCTATGATGCTATGCTGCTGTGTGCATACCTTCTGCTAAGCGTCCCTAGCAGTGTCTTCTGAAGCAAAAGCATACCTTTTGTTAAAGCAGGACCCAGTTATACCTTTGGAGCTGTTCTAATCTTTGCGCCAAATCAGCCTAGATTCTTTGTTTAATTTTGGCGGGCTTGATATTTCTTTGTCATATTTTGGCAGGCTCATTAAATGTTAACCTGTCTCAGATGTGTCGATCTTTTAAATCTGTTTTCTTGACGGAACTATTAGCTCTGATATTTGCAGTGTCTGTCTGTGCTTGGGTTTTTCATGCAGTCTGGA
This sequence comes from Pristiophorus japonicus, assembly GCF_044704955.1. Lineage (NCBI taxonomy): Eukaryota > Metazoa > Chordata > Chondrichthyes > Pristiophoridae > Pristiophorus > Pristiophorus japonicus. The sequence goes on along the minus strand of NC_091979.1, from coordinate 142,282,750 downwards.
TGTGCCATTGTTATTATATATGTGCTGGAATGGTTTTCCAGATCAGGATGATGGCTAGCTATCTCTGGGTTAATTATTGCTCTGTTAAAGTCTCCTGGGGAGAAGGGTTTTTGAGTATTCACAATTCCCCAGACAATTTGCTTTAGTTCAATACCCCAGACAGCTTCAATACTCAAACTGGCTTCTTTGAAGGATAGTTCCTTTAGTTCTTAGCTCTGCCCACACAGACTCAATCTGCCTTGTAAAATCCCAAATTTGATTAAAGTTCGTAGTATCTTCCATGTGCACTTTAGGATCTCAAACTTTCTGGTATATAGTTCCAAATTAAATTTCCTTTCCAATGAGTCCAAACACTGGAGGGGTTTTCTCATGAATTTTGCAACCCTTCACACTGGAGATGCCCCACTCTCAGACAGCCTTTGCAACTATGTTGCTTAAATCGGCACTGCTGGTGCCGATGATTTCCCCCACAATGCCAACATGGAGAAGTCAGATACATTCCCACTGGCAGACTTTGGGAAGCTGCAAGTTTCGTGAACGCAGCCGGATAGGCTCTGCCATGTGCCGCTCTGCCGATTCAATCACATTTACAGTACTTGCCGAGGTTCGGTTCTTCACTCCTGCCCATCGTCATACATGATTGAGTGATCTGGATGGCCCTTTTTAAATCCAACTCCTCCACCGTCAGAAGTTTGCGCAGGATCACCCTCGTGGTTGATACCGATAACAAAGAAGTCCCGCAGCATGTCTGCCAACACCGTCCCGAACTTGCATGGCCTCGCTAGACATCTCAGGTCAGCAACGAATTCCGCCATGCTCTGGCCCTCCGATCAAATGTGTGTATAAAACCTGCATCTCGAGATGATAATGCCGTCGTCTGGTTTGAGGTGCTCCTGTGCCAATGTACACAACTCCTTGTACGTTTTCTCTGTTGGATCACTAGGCATGAGTAGATTCTTTATCAGACAGTAGATCTTTGAACCGCGTGAGGAACATGGCCCAGCGCCAATCTGCATCGTTGACCCCCTTCATTTTGTTGGCCACGATGTTTTGGTTCAAACAGCTCACAAAGTCTACCCAATCGTCTCCCTCTACGAATCGCTCTAAAAATCCAATCGTGCTCATTTTGCAAACAAAGGTTCTTGTCTCCTGTCGCCAAATGTTATGTATGCAATAAAGGTTCAAACTGAGTACTGTTTAACTAAGCAAGGTATGACCTTGGCTGAGCTTTATTTAGTCCCAAAGTGCCTGACTTACAAAATGGCTGGCCTTTTATACCAGAGCAGCATCATGTGCGTGCTGCTCAGTGGCCTCCAACAATGGCACCATCTAGTGGCTACAAACAGCATGTACATACATAACAGGGAGAGAGAGAGCAACACACACTGGGGGAGAGAGGGAGAGAGAGCAACACACACTGGGGGAGAGAGGGAGAGAGCAACACAGTCTGAGGGAGAGAGAGAGCAACACACACTGGGGGAGAGAGACAGCAATACACACTGGGGGAGAGAGAGAGCAATACACACTGAGGGAGAGAGAGAGAGCAACACAGACTGGGGGAGAGGGAGAGCAACACACACTGGGGGAGAGAGAGAGAGCAACACAGACTGGAAGAGAGAGAGAGAGAGAGAGAGAGAGAGTAACACTATTAAGTATCGAATAACTCCACGATGCTAAGTACGGTGAGCTAGTTCAGGCATGACCTTACTCCAGTTTATTGATTCTCAAAGTGAGGATTCAACATGGCTGCCAATATTATATACACGGTTTGCACGTGTCTGTCATTGACCATTAGGACTCCAACATCGCGCTCTCTGGTGGCAGGTAAATCCCAGTTAACATACAGAACATAATTTCCCCCAAAGTCCTTGGTACAGGTTGTATTTACAAGTTGAGACAGTCCGGGGCCTTCCGCTCCCTGGTTGAACTTCTCAGTTCGAACTCATGTTTGGGTGAGTTAGTAGGACCATTGCTGCATTGCGGAGCAGTCGGTCTGTCAAGACTGTCGGGAATGGTAGGTTCATCTTCGTGAATCACACAAGGGTCAACCGGTTGGATGTGTGTTGATTGGTCGATGATGATGTCATCTTCAATTTGTTCTGGGTTGTCTGTGATTCGCAGTTTGGTTTGGTCGATGTGCCTCTTGCATGTTTCGCCCTTTAACATTTTGACTACAAACACCCTGTTCCCCTCCTTGGCCAAAACCGTGCCAGCAACCCACTTTGGACCATGACCATAATTCAGGACAAACACAGGCTCATGAAGAGCAATGTCACATGATACAGCCGCGCGATTGTGGTACCGTTGCTGCCGCTGCCTTCTGGTTTCGACATGATCATTGAGAGCCTGGTTTTGAGGTCTCTCTTCATTAACAGCTCAGCAGGAGGGACCCCGGTGAGCGAGTGGGGTCTCGTCAGGTAACTGAGCAGAATGCGGGACAAGCGGGTCTGTAGGGAGCTGTGAGTCACGCATTTTGGGCTCTGCTTAGTGGTTTGGACAGCCCACTCCGCTTGACCGTCAGATGCGGATTTGAAAGGGGCAGACCTGACATGCTTGATGCCATTACAGGTCATAGAAACATAGAAACATAGAAAATAGGTGCAAGATTAGGCCATTCAGCCCTTCGAGCCTGCACCACCATTCAATAAGATCATGGCTGATCATTCACCTCAGTACCCCTTTCCTGCTTTCTCTCCAAACCCCTTGATCCCTTTAGCCGTAGGGGCCATATCTCACTCCCTCTTGAATATATCCAATGAACTGGCATCAACAACTCTCTGCAGTAGGGAATTACACAGATTAACAACTCTCTGAGTGAAGACGTTTCTCCTCATCTCAGTCCTAAATGGCCTACCCCTTATCCTTGGACTGTGTCCCCTGGTTCTGGACTTCCTCAACATTGGGATCATTCTTCCTGCATCTATCCTGTCCAGTCCCGTCAGAATTTTATATGTTTCTATGAGATCCCCTCTCATTCTTCTAAACTCCAGTGAATATAGGCCTCGTTGATCCAATCTTTCCTCATATGTCCTGCCATCCCTGGAATCAGTCTGGTAAACCTTCGCTGCACTCCCTCAATAGCAAGAACGTCCTTCCTCAGATTAGGAGACCAAAACTGAACACAATATTCCAGGTGAGGCCCCACCAAGGTCCTGAACAACTCAGTAAGACCTCCCTGCTCCTATACTCAAATCCCCTCGCTATGAAGGCCAACATACCATTTGCCTTCTTCACTGCCTGCTGTACCTGCATGCCAACATTCAACGACTGATGTACCATGACACCCAGGTCTCGTTGCACCTCCCCTTTTCCTAATCTGCCGCCATTCAGATAATATTCTGCCTTCGTGTTTTTGCACCCAAAATGGATAACCTCACATTTATCCACATTATACTGCATCTGCCATGCATTTGCCAACTCACCTAATCTATCCAAGTCACCCTGCAGCCTCTTAGCATCCTCCTCACAGCTCACACCGCCACCCAGCTTAGTGTCATCTGCAACTTGGAGATATTACACTCAATTCCTTCATCTAAATCATTAATGCATATTTTAAATAGCTGGGCTCCCAGCACTGAGCCCACTAGTCACTACCTGCCATTCTGAAAAGGATCTGCTTATCCCGACTCTGCTTCCTATTTGCCAACCAGTTCTCTATCCACGTCAGTACATTATCCCCAATACCATGTGCTTTAATTTTGCACACCAATCTCTTGTGTGAGACCTTGTCAAAAGCCTTTTGAAAGTCCAACTACACCACATCCACTGGTTCTCCCTTGTCCACTCTACTAGTTACATCCTCAAAAAATTCCAGAAGATTTGTCAGTAGAATTTCCCTTTGATAAATCCATGCTGACTTGGACAGATTCTGCCACTGCTTTCCAAATGCGCTGCTAATTCATCTTTAATAATTGATTCCAACATTTTCCCCACTACTGATGTCAGACTAACCGATCTATAATTACCCGTTTTCTCTCTCCCTACTTTTTAAAAAAGTGGTGTTACATTAGCTATCCTCCAGTCCATAGGAACTGATCCAGATTCGATAGAGTGTTGGAAAATGATCACCAATGCATCCACTATTTCTCATTGAACTCCTAACTGGTGAAACATGGTCCCTTGTCACTGACAAGGACATCGGGCAGGCCATGGGTGGCGATCATGGCCCGGAGGCTTTCAATACTGGCTGTGGACGTGCTGGATGACATGATTACGCATTCAATCCATTTGGAGTAAGCGCCCACTACCACTAAAAACATTTTGCCGAGAAAGGGGCCGGCAAAGTCTATGTGGATTCTCAACCACGATTTGGATGGCCATGACCACAGACTCATTGGAACCTCCAGAGGTGCGTTACTCAGTTGCATGCAAGTGTCGCACTGATGCACGCATGACTCCAAGTCCTAGTTAATGCCGGGCCACCAAACGTGAGCCCTGGTAATGGCCTTCATCATGAGAATGCCTGGGTGGGTACTGTGTAAATCTCTCACAAAAGTTTCCCTACCTTTTTTTGGCATAACAACATGATTACCCCATAACAGATAATCAGACTGAATAGACAATTCATCTTTGCGGTGGCTATAAAGCTTAATTTCATCCTGCACATCCCTGGGAATGACAGAAGAATTTCTTTTTACACTTGACAGTACAGGACCCTGGCTGGTCCAGGTCCTAATTTGGCGAGCCGTGATGGGTGACCCCTCGCTCTTGAAAGCATCCATGACCAGTAACAAATCTGTAGGTGGTGGCATTTCCACCCTGGTTGTGGGCAATGGTAGCTGGCTAAGTGCATCAGCACAGTTTTCAGTGCCTGGTCAGTGGCGGATGACACAATCATAAGCGGATAATGTCAGTGCCCATCTTTGGGTGCGGGACGAGGCATTGGTGTTTATACCTTTGCTCTCAGAAAACAATGAAATGAGCGGCTTGTGGTCTATTTCAAGCTCAAACCAAAGCCCAAACAGGTATTGGTGCATTTTCTTAACCCCATATACCCATGCTAAAGCCTCTTTCTCTACCATACTTTCGGCTCTTTCAACCTTAGACAGACTTCTGGATGTGTATGTAACTAGTTGGAGTTTGCCTGATACATTTGCTTGCTGGAGCACACAACCGACCCCATATGATGAGGCGTCGCAGGCCAACACTAACCGCTTACATGGGTCATAGTGTACCAGTAATTTATTGGAACATAGCAGGTTCCTGGTCTTCTCAAAGGCTCTGTCTTGAGATTTGCCCCAAACCCAGTCATTACCCTTTCTCAGCAACATGTGCAAGGGCTCTAGCAATGTGCTCAAACTAGGTAGAAAGTTACCAAAATAGTTGAGAAGACCCAGGAACGAATGCAGCTCCATCACACTCTGGGGTCTGGGTGCATTCTTGATGGCCTCTGTCTTCGAGTCCATAGGCTTGATGCCATCTGCTGCAATCTTTCTCCCCAGGAATTCGACTTCTGGTGCCGTGAAAACGCACTTGGAGTGTTTTTGCCTGAGTCCCACTCTGTCCAGACGACGTAGAACTTCTTCCAGGTTGTGCAGGTGTTCGGTGGCGTTGTGACCGGTGATCAGGATGTCATCTTGGAACACGATGGTTCTCGGGACGGACTTTAGCAAACTCTCCCTGTTTCTCTGAAATATGGCTGCCGCTGAGCGAATTTCGAAAGGGCGTCTATGGTATATAAACAGTCCTTTGTGCGTGTTGATGTACAACAGTTATTTTGAAGATTTGACCAGCTCTTGTGTCATGTAAGTGGAGGTCAGGTACAATTTGGTGAAAGACTTCCCCCCCACTAGCGTTGCAAACAGGTCGTCAGCCTTGGGTAACGGGTACTGATCCTGTATGAGACTCAATTGATCGTTACCTTGTAGTCATCGCAGATCCTGACTGTGCCATCACTTTTCAACACCGGGACAATTGGACTGGCCCATTCGCTGAACTAAACTGGTGATATGATTCCTTCCCATTGAAGATGGTGGGGCCCCAAAGTCTCAGAAACTGAAAATGGGAACAGAGCATTGACGTCCTGCTATCGGTGCCTGGGACAACACATTGCTCAAAGTTGTACATATGTGAAGGCAGAGTGTTTCGTCTGCAGGAAAACTGAGCATCTTGCGAAGGCATGCTGACTGAAGGGTAAACCAGCTTTCAAAGCTATGAGTAGAAATCTCCAGAGACTAGATAGCATGGAAGAACAACAACAGGACGAGGAGATGTTAGAGTTAAACGTCATCAGGAGCATGAGGCTAACGGACGGCGATTCGAAAAGTATAATAATCCATATAGATGTTGCAGGATTCAAGATAGCCTTGCAAATCGACACTGATGCATCTGTGAGTGTAGTACCGGAGCCGCTATATCTCGACAAATTGCGGGATTTCCCATTGGAGAAAGCCAAGATAGAGCTGCGAGGCTACCTCGGGAGAGAACATTCCGGTGGTTGGTCGTATCACTGTACCGGTGAAATACAATGATCAAGTTCAGAGCTTGCTTCTAATAGTAGTGGCAGGAGACAAGCCTGCCTTACTGGGAAGAAATTGGTTGGGATCACTGAAGCTGGATTGGAGTGAGATTTTTCTTGTTGAAACGAGATTTGCCTCAAAGGATGATGTCATCAAGAATTATCTGAAGGTGTTCTGCGAAACAGGCAGTCCGATCCAAGGCTTCAAGGCGAGTGTCTGGGTACAGAAGGACGCTAGATCGGTTTACTACAAGCCACGTTCCATACCATATTCACTCAAGGAGAAAGTTGAGCAAAAACTCAAAAGACTAGAGACTGAGAACATTATTTGTAAGATAGATCGATGTAATTGGGCTACACTCATTGATGTTGTACCTAAGTCTGATAGTAAGTTAAGATTGTGTGGTGATTATAAAGTAACCGTAAACCAGGTTCTATAGGGTAATGTCCCCAATACATTGCCAAATACAGAAGATCTGTTCACAACACTGACAGGAGGTCAGATTTTCTCAAAGTTGGATCTGACGAATGCCTACTTACAGCTTGAACTAGATGAGGAGTCCAAGTCATGCTTGATTATGAATACTCATCTAGGCATATATCAATTTATTAGGCTACCATTTGGAGTGTCTTCCACCCCTGCCATATTCCAAGGGGTAATGAACAAGATTTTGCAAGATATTGAAGGGGTAGTATGTTATTTGGATGACATACTAATTTCAGCACCAAATAGGCAAGTTCATAATAACATATTGAATGAAGTCCTCAAACGGCTAGAGAACCACAGAGTACAAGTGACTGCTCAGAAGTGTGAGTTATTTCAAAACTCAGTGGAGTACTTAGGGTACAGAGTAGACAAAGATGGTTTACATACAACCAAGGAAAAACTGGATGCAATCATAAATGCACCCATTCCCAAGAATGTCACTGAACTTCGATCATTTTTGGGTCTTTTGAACTATTCTGGGAAGTTCCAACCAAATTTGGCTGCAGTATTACATCTACTGAATGAACTATTGAAAAAAACAGGTCCATTGGAAGTGGTCAAAAGAATGCGATACAGCATTCAAGGAGTATAAAAGCAACTTGGTAGAGAGCATCATGTTAGTTCATTCTGACATATCTAAGGAGATCAAGCTAGCATGTGATGCCTCTCCATATGGAGTTGGGGCAGTAATCTCTCATGTATTATGTAGTGAGGAAGAGAGACTAATTGCTTTTGCTTCACGCACTCTCAGTGCCAGTGAGCGTAATTATGCGCAAATCGAAAGGGAAGCTTTGGCATTAATTTTTGGGGTCAAGAAGTTCCACAAATACTTCTATGGTCATAAGGTTACTCTCATTACAGATCATAAGCCCCTGACAGCAATCCTCCATCCAAAGTCCCCAGTTTCAACATTAGCTGCAGCCCGAATGCAGAGATGGGCTTTGATTTTGTCAGCATATACATATGATATTGAATACAGACGATCAGCTGATCACAGTAATGCTGATGCTATGTCTAGATTGCCTTCTCCATCATAAGTTACACCCGAAAGGGAAGTGGTGTTCTATTTTTCATACTTCGATGAACTGTCAGTCATAGCTGAAGAGATAGGGAGGGCAACCAAACGTGACCCAGTTATGTCAAAGGTGTATGAGTATATTGCAAACGGATGGCCAACCCAGGTAATAAACAAAGATATTCATCCATTCTTCATTCATAGGAATGAATTATCAGTCGATAAAGATTGCATCATGTGGGGTGCAAGAGTGGCTATTCCAAATAAATTCAGGTCCAAATTATTTGGAGACCTCCATGACCAGCACCTGGGAATGTGCTTGAACAAGAGTTTTGCACTCAGCTTTTATGGTGGCCAGGTCTTGATAAAGATATAGGGTACATCGTCAGTCAATGTACAACACATCAATCGGTAAGCAAGCAACCACCATCAGTACCATTACAGCCATGGAAATGGCCTCCCATGGTGTGGCAAAAGCTACATATCGATTTTGCTGAGCTAGAAGGGCAACAATTGTTCATTGTGATTGATAGCCATTTGAAGTGGGTCGAGGAATGTGGAAAATAACAACAAGTAAAACATTAGACATTTTGTGAAGATTATTGTTTTCATTTGGCCTCCCAGAAGAAATTGTTTCTGAAAATGGACCACATTCAGAAGAATTGCACAGTTCACGAGCAAAACTGGTGTGAAACATACCAAGGTCCCACCATACCACCGTGCTTCGAATGGTGTAGCAGAGTGCACTTTAGAAATTGTAATACGTGCCCTCATAAAACAAATGTTGGATCCAAATCCAAAGAAACGACAGTTGTCATTGGACAACAAATTGGCTAATTTTCTAATTACGTATCGCAATACTCCTCTCACAACTACTGGTAGAACACCAGCAGAGTTGTTTCTCAAACAACAGCCACGAACCAGATTCTTGTTGTTAAAACCAAATTTAGCACAGTCTGTAGAAGAGACACAATTAAGACAGAAAGAGAATAATGATAGAGGTAGAGTAAAAGAGAGGAGTGTGAAATTAAATCAGAAGGTGAGAGTGAAGAACCATCACCATAAATGGTTAAAGTGGTTACCAGGAAGAGTGGTGAAGATATGTGGTCCTCGCACATATTTGGTAAAGATGTTTGATAATGGACAGGTTAGGTTTGTTCACATTGATCATATTTTACCCACAGCCATGGATGTAGTTGAAGGTCGGAGTGATTCCATTATTGTGATGATTGTTTGTTATAATAACTCTTCATTAAGGAGGGAGAAGTGTAGTGTCTGTAGCTGCACACTGTGGACGCCTATGTTACTGCAATTAGCGCTGTGAATAAAGAGCAGGTCACCTGACCAGAAAGTCGGGGGTCATCGGAATCTGCAGCCATTTTACAGGCTGTGTGATGAGTGTGCTCTCTAAGATGACAACTGCGGGGGAGGAAGAGAGAGAGCAACACACACTGGGGGAGAGAGAGCAAAACCGACTCGGGGAGAGAGAGAGACAGCAACACATATGGGGGAGAGAGAAAGCAACACACACTGCGAGAGAGAGAGAGCGAGAGAGCGATCTGGCGCCATGCATCCCCGGGTCGATCGCCTGGGTTGAAATCCTGACGTGGCGGGTTCATCCTCGTGGTAGACAACAAAGTTGATCGTGTTAGTGGGTCGCTGGGGGCCAGGTCCTTTCACAGTGGTTCCTGGTTATCTGTAGTTTGCAGTTTGGTCTGTCCAAATGCATTACTCGTTAGCCCGGTACATGGTTTCACAAACAAACGCTCCGTTTTCATCACATACACTCCATTCCCCCCCTTGGCTAATGCAGTGCTAGAGGCCCAACTGGGGCTCTGAACATGGTCTACATCATTTATTCTGATGTCGCGTGGAGGGGGCGTGCAATTATGGTGCATTCTCTGCTGCTGGCATACGGAAGGCTTGGTTCTGACTGATTCTGTCTGGTGACTGTGTAGCACCCAGGATAGCCGTGTCTGTAGGATGTCTACCGTAACACGCGTGGTGCTAGATTTAGTGACTTGGGCTGCCTGCTCCGGGCTATTGTCGCTGACCCTGAGGTCTGGCAAGCCTAGGGAGGCCGCAATGGCCTTGAGACTTTCGGTAGTAGCAGGAGGCCTAGTGGTCCCCGTGGACCTTGGGCAGTAGTATTGGGGCCCCGGACCACCGACTGTTTGTAGCCGCCCTGTCTTACTTTGCAATGTAGGGATGGGTCTTTCGTCTCTGCGACGAAAAGGTTGCCACATCCCATATAGCAGTTCATCTTTGGCAGGCAGTAACGTGGAATCCAGGCTGGTCGAGGTGTAACACATCACTTGTTACAAGTATTTTGTCAGATACATATATGACCGGTTGGTGTTCGCCTGCTATAAGGGCTTGTTGTAAGGTACCCCCAACCCCATATGATAGTACATCATTGGCCGCGAAAGACCGCTCACAAGGGTTACATAGTGCACGCAATTTATTGGAGCATGGTGGGTTCCTGGCCTTCTCAGCAGCCGCCCCTTTACCTTTGCCCCAAACCCAATCGTCTTCCTTGCTGGGCCACACATTCCTCCATTTCATTTCAGTGACCTTCCGTGGCCTGGACACTGTCTTGTCCCATGGACTGGATGCTCTCTCATCCTGTGGTCTGGATGCTCTCTCGTCCCGTGGTCTGGGCGCACCTTCGTCCTGTGGTCTGGATGCACTCTCGTCCATGTCCGTGATGCCGACTGCCATGATCTTCCTCCCCAGGTATTTTTCCTCTGATGTCGGAAAGACACTTCGGCTGGAGTCCCACTCTGCATGGTCGACCTGGAGCCTCTTCAATCGTCGCGAAGAGGTCGTCGGCTTCGGATGGTGGGTACCGTGCCTGTACCGCTGCTCGGTTGAACTTCACCTCCTCGTGGTTGTGATGAGTGGCCTGTGCTTCAGGGATCTACAAATGGATCTGCACTTCGATGCCTGGTTCAGCTGAAGGAGGGGGTTTGCTCAGCCTTTGGGAAAGGGAGACATCGTTCGCCGGAGAGGGTACGCAGAGGTCTTCCCAGTTCCATCGAATCTTGCCCATCCACCTTCTGGCAAGCAGCGTTGGCCCATCACCTGAAACAATCCACCGTGGTAAATCGTGCACCGCTTTCTCATGGGATACTCTTATGTCCGCTCTACCAATAATTAGTATCAGTTCCTTGGTGTAGGTGCGCAGCTTTGCCTGAATCGGGATCAGCTTGGGTCGCTGTGCTTCATCGCTCCACAGCCTCTCAAATGCCTTCTGGCTCATTATTGATTGACTCGCCCCCGTGTCTAGTTCCATGGAGACTGGGGTGCCATTAAGTTCAACTTTTAACATTATCGGAGGGCTTTTGGTGGTGAAGGTGTGTATCTCATATACTTCCTCTTCATCCTCAGGTTCAGTTGCCTCTCCTGCTCGTTCATTGTGATCCTCGCTGGATCGGTTGTCCTCTCCTGACTCTGCCACATGGTGAGTCAGAGATCCTTTGCACATTTGCTGGAGGTGCACACACAGGGCTTGAATCAACATTGATGAGCTCTATGGCTGCCCCCTAGCGCCCATGCGGGGCTAATGGATACGCATTCACACCCCACGACGGACTCTGCGTCACTCTAGGCCTAGGTCTGGTCTCTGCAATCGTGTGAGCCCTGCCCTGTGCCGTTCTGCCTGCTGAACACATTATTTTGTGCACAGTACATTCCGGTGATCTTCGATTCTGTGAAGATATCTGTTTCGTGTTATCGCTCGTGGATATGAAGGCTTGGGCTATCGTGATGGCCTTGCTCAGATCTAAGGATTCGGCAGACAGCAGTTTGTGAAGAATGACCTCGTGGCCAATTCCAAGCACGAAAAAGATCCCACAACATTTCCCCCAAGGATCCTGCAAATTCGCACTGCCCCGCAAAGCATCTTAGGTCGGCAACAAAACTCACCACGTTCTGGCCCTCGGAGCGACGGTGCATGTAAAAGCGGTACCTGGCCATCAGGATGCTCTTCTTTGGCTTGAGGTGTTCCTTAGCCAGCGTACACAGCTCTGCGTAAGATTTGTCCGTTATTTTGACCGGTGCCAGCAAATTGTTAAGGAAGCCATAAACCGATGACCCACATACGGTGAGGAGAATCGACCTGCGCTTGATCTCCGTCTCAGCCTTGTCCAATTCGTTGGCCACAAAGTACTAGTCGAGGCACTCAATGAAGGCTTCCCAATCATCAACCTCAACAAATCTCTCAAGAATACTAATGGATGCCATTACTGCATGAAAGTTCATGATCTGTGACTCGTCGTAAATTTGTTATGTTCAGAATAAATCCACAGGACTGTATCGCAAGCTCAAACTGTTGTGACCTTAGTCTCTTTATTCAGACTCCAGAGTGGGGAAGCAGCATGGTGAATCACATTTTATACCTGCTTGCCCCAGGGTGCACAGGTGACCCTGAGGTCTCCCACAGGTATGCCCCCTAGTGGCAAGTCTTACATTTTGGTAAGGTCTACATACATACATAACAAGAGCAACACACACACTGGGGAGAGAGAGAGCAACACACACCGGGGAGGAGAGAGAGAGAGCAACACAGACTGGAGGAGAGATAGAGAGAGCAAAACACACTGGGGGAGAGAGAGAGCAACACACACTGGGGGAGAGAAAGAGAGAGAGAGAGAGAGAGCGACACACACTGGGGGAGAGTGAGAGATCAAAACACACTGGGGGAGAGAGAGAGAGAGCAACATGCACTGGGGGAAGAGAGGGACACACAATGGGGGAGAGAGAGGGACACACACTGTGGGAGAGAGAAAGCAACACACATTGGGGGAGAGCGCGAGAGAGAGAGCAACACACACTGGGGGAGAGAGAGAAAGAGAGTGAGAGCAACACACACTGGGGGAGAGAGAGAGAGCAGCACACACTGGTGGAGAGAGAGAGAGCAACATACTGGGGGAGAGAGAGAGAAGAACACACAATGGAGGAGAGAGAGGAACACACACTGTGGGAGAGAGAGAGAGAGCAACAAACACTGGGGGGGAGAGAGAGAGAGAGAGCAACACACACTGGGGGGGAGAGAGAGAGAGAGCAACACACACTGGGAGGGAGGAAGAGAGAGAGAGAGAGAGAGAAAGAGAGAGCAACACACTGGGGGAGAGAGAGAGAAGAACACACAATGGGGGAGAGAGAGGAACACACACTGTGGGAATGAGAGAGAGAGAGAGCAACAGACATTGGGAGAGAGAGAGAGAGAGAGAGCAACACACACTGGAGGGAGAGAGAGAGAAACGCACACTGGGGGAGAGAAAGAGAGAGAGAGCAACACACACTGGGGGAGGGAGAGAGTACAACACACACTGGGGGAAAGAGAGAGAGAGCAACACAAACTGGGAGAGAGAGAGAGAGAGAGAGAGAGAGAGAGAGAGAAAGAGAGAGAGCAACACACACTGCGGAGAGAGAGAGAGCAATACACACTGGGGGATGTAATGTCTGTACGCTTGTAATGTTTGTAGCTCCACACTGTGGATGTGGACGTATAGTGTACTGCAACTGCAGTGTTAATAATAAACAGAACCTGGCAGATTCCAGAGGCTGCCGAGAAAGCTGCCTGCCATGTTAGGAGCTGTGTGTGCTGTGCTCTGTGAAGATATCACATTTGGCGGATTTTTCGGATGATTTAAAGCTTAAATTTTGTTGGGGAAGGATTCAGCGAGCCAACAGAGAGAGTTTGGAAGTTTCTGTCTTTGGAAAAAGCTACAAAAATTTGAGGTAAAATACAGCACACGGTGTGAACAGCTAGAGATTAAAATGGCAGTAATGGGACATATGGGGGAATATAGACACGACCGGGAATGCTTTAAAGTGTATGTGGATCGGCTAGAAATGTATTTCACTCCAAATAACATAATCGAAGTTCCAGACAATGCAGTCCAGAACCGGGCTGTGTTGGAACGTAAGAAAGCGATCTTCTTATCGGAGGCAGGCACGGCATTGTATGACACTCTGGTAAAACTGCTTGTGGCTGGCAAGCCAAATGACAAAACGCTTAAAGAGATTTTAATGAAGCTGGAGCAGCACTATAACCCCAAACCATTAGAAATTGCTGAAAGCTATAGTTTCGGGATTCGGAATCAAAAGTCTGATGAAATTATCATCGTAGCATTAAAAAAGCTATCAATGCATTGTAATTTTGGAAACTTTCAAAACCAAGCATTATGGGATCTTTTTGTTTGTGGGATGAAAAATGATGTGATCAGAAGGAAATTGTTGACGATGGATGACTTGACTTTTGAGATTGCTTATCAGACAGCGAGGTCGTTGGGCATGGCCGAACAATATTCCCGAGAATTAAATAATAGTTATGGTCGTCAGTCAACCGAGGTAAATCACCTGCAGGTTCAAAGTAAAAGACGGTGGGGGCCCAAAGTCTCAGAAACTGGAAATTCTAATAGAGCATCGAAGTCGTGCTATAGGTGCCTGGGACAACACATTGCTCAAAGTGTGAAGACAGAGTGTTTTTTCTGCAGGAAGACTGGACATCTTGCGAAGGTATGCCGACTGAAGGGTAAATCAGCTTTCAAAGCTATGAGTCCAGCGTTCAAAGCTATGAGTAGAAATCCCAAGAGACTACATAGTATGGAAGAACAACGGCAGGACGAGGAGATGGTAGAGTTACACGTCATCAGGAGCACGAGGTTAACAGACAGCGATTCGGAAAGCATCAAAATCCACATAGATGTTGTGGGATTCAAGGTACCAATGGAAATTGACACGGGTGCATCCATGAGTGTAGTACAGGAGTCGCTGTACCTCGACAAATTGCGTGATTTCCAACTGTAGAAATTCAAGATAGAGCTGCGAGTCTACTCGGGAGAGAAAATTCCTATGGTAGGTTGTATCACCGTACTGGTGAAATATGAAGATCAATTTCAGAACTTGCCTCCAATAGTAGTGAAAAGAGACAAGTCTGCCTTACTAGGAAGAAATTGGATGAGCTCACTGAAGCTGGATTGGAGTAAAATTTTCCGTGTGGAAGCGAAATTTTCATCAACGGATGAGGTTATCAAGAAGTATCCGAAGGTGTTCTGCGAAACAGGCAGTCCGATCCAAGGCTTCAAGGCGAGTGTCAGGGTACAGAAGAACGCTAGATTGGTTTACTACAAGCCACGTTCCGTACCATATGCACTCAAGGAGAAAGTTGAGCAAGAACTCAAAAGACTAGAGACTGAGAACATTATTTGTAAGATAGATCGATGTAATTGGGCTACACTCATTGTTGTTGTACCTAAGTCTGATGGTAAGGTAAGATTGTGTGGTGATTATAAGGTAACTGTAAACAAGGTTCTAGAGGGTAATGTCCCCAATACATTGCCGAATATAGAAGATTTGTTCACAACACTGACAGGTGGTCAGATCTTCTGAAAACTGGATCTTACGAATGCCTACTTGCAGCTTAACCTAGATGAGGAGTCCAAGTCATGTTTGACTATAAATACTCAACTCGGCCTATATCAATTTAATAGGCTACCGTTTGGAGTATCTTCCGCCCCTGCCATATTCCAAGGGGTGATGAACCAGATTTTGCAAGATATTGAAGGGGTAGTATGTTATTTGGATGACATACTAATTTCAGCACCAAATAGGCAAATTCATAATAACATATTGAATGAAGTCCTCAAATGGCTAGAGAAGCACAGAGTGCGAGTGTCTGCTCGTAAGTGTGAGTTATTTCAAAACTCAGTGGAGTACTTAGGGTACAGAGTAGACAAAGATGGTTAACATCCAACCATGGAAAAATTGGATGCAATTAGAAATGCACCCACTCCCAGGAATGTCACTGAACTTCGTTCATTCTTGGGTCTTTTGAACTATTATGTGAAGTTCCTACCAAATTTGGCTACAGTATTACATCCACTGAATGAACTTTTGAAAAAACAGGTCCATTGGAAGTGGTCAAAAGAATGCGATACAGCATTCAAGGAGTATAAAAGCAAATTGGTAGAGAGCACCATGTTAGTTCATTCTGACATATCTAAGGAGATTAAGCTAGCATGTGATGCTTCTCCATATGGAGTTGGGGCAGTAAACTCTCATGTATTAAGTAGTGGGGAGGGGAGACCAATTGTTTTTGCTTCACGCACTCTCAGTGTCAGTGAGAGTAATTATGTGCAAATTGAAAGGGAAGCTTTGACATTAATTTTTGGGGTCAGGAAGTTTCACAAATACTTGTATGGTCAGAAGTTTACCATCATTACGGACCATAAGCCCCTAACAGCAATCCTCCATCCAAAGTCCCCAGTTCCAACATTAGCTGCAGCCCAAATGCAGAGATGGGCTTTGATTTTGTCAGCATATACATATGATATTGAATACAGACGATCAGCTGACCACAGTAATGCTGATGCAATGTCTAGATTGCCTTCCCCATCACAAGTTACACCCGATAGGGAAGAAGTGTTTTATTTTTCATACATTGATGAACTGCTAGTCACAGTTGAAGAAATTGGTAGAGCAACCAAACGTGACCCAGTGATGTCAAAGGTATATGATTACATTGCAAATGGATGACCAACCCAGGTAACAGACAAAGATATTCATCCATTCTTCATTCGAAGGAATGAATTATCAGTCGATAAAGATTGTATCATGTGGAGTGCAAGAGTGGTTATAACAAATAAATTCAGGTCCAAGTTATTAGGAGACCTCCATTACCAGCACCTGGGAATGTGCTTGACCAAGAGTTTTGCACGCAGTTATTTATGGTGGCCAGGCCTTGATAAAGATATAGAGTACATCGTGAGACAGTGTACGACATGTCAATCGGTAAGCAAGCAACCACCACCAGTACCATTACAGCCATGGAAATGGCCTCCCAGGGTGTGGCAAAGGTTACATATTGATTTTGCTGAGTTAGAAGGACAACAATTGTTCATTGTGATTGATAGCCATTCGAAGTGGGTTGAGGTGTTCCCAATGTGGAAAATAACAACAAATAAAACATTGGACATTTTACGAAAATTATTTTCTTCATTTGGCCTCCCTGAAGCGATTGTTTCGGATAATGGGCCACAATTTCGTTCAGAAGAAATTGCACAATTCATGAGCAAAAATGGTGTGAAACATACCAAGGTTCCAACATACCATCCTGCTTCAAATCGTGCAGCACAGCGCACTGTACAAATTGTAAAACGTGCCCTCATAAAACAAATGTTCGATCCAAATCCAAGGAAACGACAGTTGTCATTGGATCACAAATTGGCTAATTTTTTGATTACATATCGAAATACTCCTCATACAGCTACTGGTAGAACACCAGCAGAGTTGTTTCTCAAACGACAGCCACGAACCAGATTCTCGTTGTTAACGCCAAATTTGGCACAGTCCATAGAAGAGACACAATTAAGACAGAAAGAGAATCATGATAGAGTTAGAGTAAAAGAGAGAAGTGTGAAATTAAACCAGAAGGTGAGAGTGAAGAACCATCACCACAAATGGTTAAAGTGGTTACAAGGAAGAGTGGTGAAGATATGTGGTCCTCGCACATATTTGGTAAAGATGTTTGATAATGGACAGGTTAGGTTTGTTCATATTGTTCATATTTTACCTACAGACATGGAAGGAGTTGAAGGTGGGAATGATTCAATTTTTTCTGACTCATCAGATAGTTTTGATATACCAGTAGCAAATCCTAAATCCAATGTACTGGAAACAAATCCAGGAGAGAATCAGAATGAAAGTCTGAGTCCGAGTCAGGAAAACAAAGAGCCTGAAGTTAGAGTGAGTTCAAATGAAAATCAAGGAAATTCCATGGAGGAAAACGTTCCTCAGGATGAGCTTTGAATGAGTTTAGATTCGACACCATGTTTGGAAGGTTCTGTTCGAGAGCGAAGGTATCCTCTTCGAAACAGAAAACAAGTGGTAAAGTTAAATTTGTAAAATATGGGAAAAATAAGTTTATATCCTGTGTTATGTATAAACATGAAAGTTATGTATGATGTTTGTTATAATAACTTCTTCAGTCAGGAGGGAGAAGTGTAATGTCTGTAAGCTTGTAATGTTTGTAGCTCCACACTGTGGATGTGGACGTATTATGTACTGCAACTGCAGTGTTAATAAGAAACAAAACCAGGCAGAGTCTGGAGGCTTCCGAGAGAGCTGCCTGCCATGTTAGAAGCTGTGTGTGCTGTGCTCTGTGAAGATATCACAGAGGAGAGAGAGAAACACACACTGGGCAAAAGAGAGAGAGAGAGAGAGAGAGAGAGAGAAACACACAAAGGGGGTGAGAGATGGAGAGAGGGACACACACTGGGGGAGAGAGAGACACACATACTGGGTGAGAGAGAGAGAGAGTGAGAGAGAAACACACACTGGGGAGAGAGAGGGACACACAATGGGGGAGAGAGAGAGAGAGAGAGAGGGCAACACACACTGGGGAGAGAGAGTGAGAGAGAGAGAGAGAGAGAGCAACACACTGGGAGAGAGAAATAGAGCAACACACACTTAGGCAGAGAGAGAGAGAGCAACACACACTGGGAGAGAAATTGAGAGAGCAACACACACTGGGAGAGAGAGAGAGAGCAACACAAACAGGGGGAGAGAACGAGAGAAACACACTGGGAGAGAGAAAGAGAGAGAGAGAGCAACACACACTGGGTGAGTGAGAGAGAGAAAGAGAGAGAGAGACAGAGAGCAACACACAAATACAGGGAGAGAGAGAGAAAGAAACACACACTGGGGGAGAGAGAGGGACACACACTGAGGGAGAGAGAAAGCAACACACACTGGGAGGGAGAGAGAGAGAGAGAAACACACACTGTGGGAGAGAGAGAGAGCAACACACATTGGGGGAGAGAGAGAGCAACACACACTGTGGGAGATAGAGAGAGCAACACACACTGGGGGAGAGAGAGAGAGAAAAACACACACTGGGGAAAGAGAGAGAGAGAGAGAGAGAGCAACACACACTGGTGGGGGGGGGAGAGAGAGAAAAACACACACTGGGGGAGAGAGAGAGAGAGAGAAAGAGAGGGAGAGAGCAACACACACTGGGAGAGAGAGAGTGCAACATACACTGGAGGAGAGAGAGAGAGCAACATACACTGGGGGAGAGAGAGAGAGAGAGAGAGAGAGAGAACAACACACACTGGGGGAGAGAGAGAGAGACACACACACTGCGGGAGAGAGAGGGACACACACTGGGGGAGAGAAAGAGAAACACACACTGGGTGAGAGAGAGAGAGAGCAACACACACTGAGGGAGACAGAGAGAGCAACACAGACTGGGGGGGAGAGAGAGAGAGAGAGCAACACACACTGGGGGAGACAGAGAGAGCAACACTGGGGGAGAGAGAGAGAGAAATACATATGGAGAGAGCGAGAGAGCAACACACACTGGGGGAGAGAGAGAGAGAGAGAGAGCGAGAGAGCAACACACACTGGGAGAGCGAGAGCAACACACACTGGGGGAGAGAGAGAGAGAGAGAGAATAACACACATTGGGAGAGAGAGAGAGAGCAACACACACTGGGGGGGAGAGAGAGAGAGAGAGCAACACACATTGCGAGAGAGAGAGAGAGCAACACACACTGGGGGAGAGAGAGAGAGAGGGAGCAACACACACTGGGGCAGAGAGAGAGAGAAACACATACTGGGGGAGAGAAAGAGAGAGAGAACAACACACACTGGGGGAGAGAGAGAAACACACACTACGGGGAGAGGGAGAGAAAGAGCAACACAGACTGGGGGGGGGGGGAAGAGTGAAAGAGCAAAACACACTGGGGGAAAGAGAGAAGAACACACACTGCGGTAGAGAGAGAGAGAGCAACACATTGTCATGTATTCAACTATCATTGTAACCCATGTATAAGCTGACCTAAGTTGTTCACCTTGAGATCATTGACCACAAGGGGGTGAACTTGTGGGAGACACTCCTAACCTGGACTTTCAGGTATAAAAGGGGAAGCTCCACCCACCTTCATCACTTGAGGTCTTGGTAATAAAAGTAACAGGTCACAGAGTGACTTTCTCTCAAGTATGGGCGTCTTGTGCATTTATACTGTATAGTAAGGACATATCATTGGCGACGAGAAACTGGGATTTAAACCATGCGGGCATGGCCACTTGCAGCACAGAAGAGAGGTACTGTGTTGGTGATGATTGGGACGACTTTATTGAGAGACTACAGCAAAGTTTTGTCACTAAGGAATGGTTGGGACAGGATTCGGCCGAACAACGCAGGGCTCATCTCCTGACGGTTTGTGGATCCAGAATGTACTCCCTGATGAAGGACCTTCTAGCGCCAGAGAAGCCGGCGGACAAGACGTTCGCAGAGTTCAGTAAGTTGATCGGGGAACATCTTAAACCGGCGAGCAGCATGCACACGGTGAGACACTGGTTTTACACGCACCGGCGGCGAGAAGGACAAAGCCTTCCAGACTTCGTGGCAGATCTCCGGCGACTGGTGAGCTTATGTAAATTCTCAGATGCATGCAGAGCGGAGATGCTGCGAGACTTTTTTATTGAGGGCATCGGGCACGCTGAAGTTTTCAGGAAACTGATTGAGACCAAAGCCTTGACCTTGGAAGCGGCGGCTGTGATAGCCCAGACATTTATCTCAGAGGAGTAAGAGACTAGAATGATGCATCACAAAAATCTTGGCTCAAATGCGGCAAACGACCAGGGAGTCAACATTGTTAACGCGGCACATAGTTCTCTAGGCAGACAACGGCAATCGGACATGTCCCAGCATGTAGTCGAACCCAAAGGGGGAATTCAACAGAGACAATGGCTAGCTGAACGGCGACTCATGCCATCGCAATGGACAATGTGGCCAGTATGGGGCCATCAACACCTGTTAATGGTGCGCTTAAGGACAGTTACAGAGACAGTCAGAGACGATCGACTGGTAATGGACCTTTTGTTTCCAACAACGGGGCCTCCAGCTCATGCTAGAGGTGTGGAGGCAAACACACAGCCAGAGCTTGCGGGTATCAGCAATATGCCTGCAGGAACTGCAATGTCAGCGGTCACTTGGCGCGTATGTGCAGGAAGCCTGCAGCCAGGTTGATGTACGAGGAGGACGGGCCCGATGTAAGCCCTACGAGGTCAAATCAATACAGGGGGAAATCGCTGGAAGCTGAAGTTCCAGCGAGTTCATGTGCAGCACATATACAATTCATATACCAGGACGCCACGGATAATGATGAAAGTGCTCCCCAATGGCATCCCAGTATCAATGGAGCTAGACACGAGGGCCAGCCAGTCCCTGATGGGTATCAAACAGTTCGAAAAGTTGTGGGTGTCCAAGGCCAGGAGGCCAAAATTATTGCCGATTGACACACAGCTACGGACATATAAAAAGGAGATCATTCCGGTGCTGGGCAGCGCCACGGTAGTCGTGACCCACAAAGATTCGGAGAACAGGTTGCCATTCTAGATTGTCCCGGGGGATGGTCCCGCACTACTGGGGAGGAGTTGGCTTACTGTCATGAACTAGAAATAGGGCGATGTCAATGTAATTTCTTCTGTGGTGCGAGTATCATGCTCACAGGTCCTGGACAAATTTGACTCGTTATTTCAACCCGGCATCGGCTCTTTCATGGGGGCCAAGGTAGTGATTCACATAAACCCGGACGCCAAGCCAGTACACCACAAGGCCAGAGCGGTGCCGTACGTGATGCGGGAAAAGGTAGAATGCGAATTGGACCGCCTGCTGAGGAAAGGCATCATCTCGCCAGTCGAATTCAGTGACTGGGCGAGCCCGATCTTGCCGGTGCTCAAGGTGGTTGGGTCGGTCAGGATATGTGGCGATTACAAGGCCACCATCAATCGGGTGTCACTCCAAGACCAGTATCCGCTGCCGAGAGCGGAGGCCCTCTTTGCGATGCTATCCGGTGGCAAACGTTTTTCAAAATTGGACCTGACCTCAGCTTACATGACCCAGGAGCTGGCGAGTGAGTCGAAGAAGCTGACCACCATCATGACACACAAGGGGTTGTTTGAGTATAACAGATGTCCGTTCGGGATTCGTTCGGCCGCCGCGATCTTTCAGCGAAATATGGAAAGCCTCCTCAAGTCAATTCCAAGGACGGTGGTTTTTCAAGACGACATCCTCATCACGGTCACGATACTGAAGAACACCTCCACAACCTGGAGCAGGTGCTACGCAGACTGGACCAGGTAGGACTGTGACTGAAAAAGGCGATGTGCATCTTCTTAGCTCCAGAGGTAGAATTCCTGGGGAGGAGGGTAGCAGCAGATGGGATCAGCCCTACTGTGTCCAAGACGGAAGCGATCCAGAGAGTAACACGACGGAGCTACGTTCGTTCCTGGGGCTCCTGAACTATTTTGGTAACTTTCTTCCCAAATTGAGCACGCTGTTAGAGCTACTACCAGTGCTCCTATGCAAAGGTCGCGATTGGGTCTGGGGGAACAGCCAGGAAATGGCTTTTGATAGAGCATACAATTTGTTATGTTCCAACAATCTGTTAACGTTATATGACCCGTGTAAGAAACTTGTTTTAACGTGCGATGCGTCATCCTATGGGGTCGGGTGTGTGTTGCAGCATGTGAATGCCAATGATCAGTTACAGCCGGTAGCTTATGCCTCCAGAAGTCTGTCCCAGGCAGAAAGGGGCTACGGGATGGTAGAAAAGGAAGCACTAGCATGTGTATATGCAGTAAAAAAAAATGCACCAGTACCTGTTAGGCAGGAAGTTTGAGCTGGAGACAGATCACAAACCCCTAACGTCCCTTTTGGCCGACAACAAGGCCATAAATGCGAATGCATCGGCCCGCATACAGAGGTGGGCACTCACGTTAGCCACCTATTACTATACAATTCGGCACAGACCAGGCACTGAAAACTGCGCTGATGCACTCAGCAGGCTCCCACTAGCCACCACTGAGGGGGCAACTGAGCATGATGCTGAGATGGTCATGGCTGTTGAAGCTTTCGAAAGCGAAGGTTCACCTGTGACAGCCCGTCAGATTAAAGTCTGGACAAATAAAGACCCGCTACTGTCTTTAGTTAAGAAATGTGTCCTGACTGGGGACTGAGCAGCCACGTACAGGGCATGCCCTGATGAATTTAAACCGTTTCATAGGCGCAAGGATGAACTCTCGATTCAGGCCGATTGCCTACTGTGGGGAAACTGAGTAGTCATGCCGCAGATGGGCAGAGAGGTGTTTATCAGAGAACTTCACAATGAGCAGCCGGGCATTGTCATGATGAAGGCAATTGCCAGGTCACACGTTTGGTGGCCAGGGATAGATGCAGACCTGGGACTTTGTGCTTGCAGGTGCAACACGTGTGCTCAGCTGGGCAACGCACTCAGGGAAGCCTCCCTTAGCTCCTGGTCCTGACCCGCCAAGCCATGGTCACGCATCCATGTGGACGACGCAGGTCCTTTCATGGGAAAAGTGTTTTTGGTTGTAGTAGGCGCCTACTCCAAATGGATTGAGTGTGCCATTTTAAATTCAAGCACATCCTCTGCCACGGTAGAAAGTCTACGGGCAATGTTCGCCGCCCATGGTCTACCGGATGTCTTGGTCAGCGGCAATGGTCCATGCTTCACAAGTACTGACTTCCAGGACTTCATGGCAGGCAATGGAATCAACCATGTCAGAACAGCACCGTTCAAGCCGGCCTCAAATGGCCAGGCAGAACGAGCAGTGCAGATTATCAAACAGGGGATGCTCAGAATCCAGGGGGGTTCCCTACAAAGCCGCTTATCATGCCTCCTGTTGGCCAATAGATCCCGACCACACTCGCTCACAGGGGTTCCACCCACAGAGCTGCTCATGAAAAGGACGCTCAAAACCAGGTTATCTCTTGTACACCCCACTATGAAAGAAATTGTTGAGAGCAGGTGTCAGTCACAATGTGACTACCATGACAGGAATGTGAGGGCACGATGTATTGATGTCAATGACCCTGTTTTTGTCCTTAATCATGCTGCAGGGCCCAAATGGCTTGCAGGCACTGTGATTGCCAAAGAGGGGAATAGGGTTTTGGTAGTTAAACTTACCAATAGACAAATACGTGACTCAAACTAAAAGGATGTTCAGCAACCCCATAGAAGAAGCAGAGGAAGAACACGACGTAGAGTTTACTCCACCACAGATGACCGAACACCGGAACCAAGTGGAGGAGAGCCCAGTCACTGTGGGCAGTCTGGACAGACCTGAGGCACCGCAAACAGCAGACACTCAGGCCAGCGCCCAACAATCGGAGCCCCAACTCAGGCACTCTACAAGGGAGCGTAAACCACCAGAGAGACTTAACCTATGATCCCAATAAGACTTTGGTGGGGGGGGGGGGGGAGGTGATGTAATGTATTCAACTATCATTGTAACCCATGTATAAGCTGACCTAAGTTGTACAGCTTGAGAACAAGGGGGTGAACTTGTGGGAGACACTCCTAACCTGGACTTTCCAGGTATAAAAGGGGAAGCTCCACCCACCTTCATCACTTGAGGTCTTGGTAATAAAGGCAACTGGTCACAGAGTTATATTCTCTCAAGTATGGGCCTCGTGTGCATTTATATTGTATAGTAAGAACATATCACACAAACTGGGGGAAAGAGCGAGAGAGAGCAACACACACTTGGTGAGAGAGAGAGAGAAACACACACTGGGGAAGAGAGAGAGAGGGACACACACTGGGCGAGAGAGAGGGACACACATGGGGGGTGGGACGAGAAAGGGACACACACTGGGGGAGAGAGAGGGAGACACACTAGGGGAGAGAGAGAGAAACACACACTGGGTGAGAGAGAGTGAGAGAGAGAGCAACACACAAGGACAGGGGGAGAGAGAGAAAGAAACACACACTGGAGGAGAGAGAGAGAGAGAGAGAGAGAGAGAGCAACACACACTGGAGGAGAGAGAGAGAAACACAAACTGGGAAAGAGAGAAAACACATGCTGGGGGAGAGAGAGGGAAACACACTGGGGGAGAGAGAAAGCAACACACTGGGGGAGAGAGAGAGAGAGAGAGAGAGAGAGAGAGAGAGAGAGAGAGAGCAACACACACTGGGGGAGAGAGAGAGAGCGAAACACACATTGGGGGAGAGAGAGGGACACACACTGGTGGAGGGAGAAAGCAACACACACTGGGGGAGAGAGAGAGCAACACACACTGGGGGAGAGAGAGAGAGAAACACACACTGGGGGAGAGAGAGAGAGAGAGCGCAACACACACTGGGGGAGAGAGAGGGAGGGAGAGAGCAACACACACTGGGAGAGAGAGAGAGAGAAACACACACTGGGGGAGAGAGAGAGAGAGCAACACACACTGGGGGAGAGAGAGAGCAACACAAACTGGGAGAGAGAGAGAGAGCAACATACACTGGGAGAGAGAGGGAGAGAGAGAGAGCAACCCACACTGGGGGAGAGAGAGACCAACACACACTGGGAGAGAGAGAGAGGGAGCATCACACACTGTGGGGGGTGGGGGGGAGAGAGAGCGAGAAACACACACTGGAGAGAGAGAGGGAGGGAGAGAGCAACACACACTGGGAGAGAAAGAGAGAGAGAGAAACACACTGTGGGAGAGAGAGAGGGAAAGGGCAACATAGACTGGGGGAGAGAGAGAGCAACACAAACTGGGGGAGAGGCACAGAGAGAGAGAGAGAGAAACACACACACTGGGGGAGAGAGAGAGAGAGCAACACACACTTGGGGAGAGAGAGAGCAACACAAACTGGGGGAGAGAGAGAGAGGGAGCAACACACACTGGGGGGGGGGAGAAAGAGAGAGGGACTCACACTGGGGGAGAGAGAGGGAGAGAGATACACACACTGGGTGAGAGAGAGGTACACACAAGGGGGGAGAGAAAGGGACACACACTGTGGAGCGGGAGGGAGACACACTGGGGGAGAGAGAGGGACACACACTGGGGGAGAGAGAGAGAAACACACATTGGGTGAGAGTGAGAGAGAGAGCAACACACACTGGGGGAGAGGCACAGAGAGAGAGCAACACACACTGGGGGAGAGTGAGAGAGAGAGCAACACACACTGGGAGAGAGAGAGAGAGAGAGAGCGAGAGAGCAATACACACGGGGGAGAGAGAGAGAACAACACACACGGGGGGAGAGAGAGAGAGCAACACACATTGGGAGAGCGCGAGAGAGAGAGAGAGAGAGCACAACACACAATGGGAGGGAGAGAGCGAGAAACACACAATGGGGGGGCGAGAGTGAGCAACGCACAATGAGAAAGATAGAGAGAGAGAGAGAGTGAGCAACACACACTGGGGGAGAGAGAGAGAGAGCAACACACACTGGGGGAGAGAGAGAGAGAGAGCAACACACAGTGGGAGAGAGAGATAGAGAGCAACACACATTGGGGGAGAGAGACAGAGAGAGCAACACACACTGGGAGAGAGAGAGAGAGAGATCAACACACATTGGGAGAGAGAGATAGAGTGCAAAACACACACTGGGGGAGAGAGACAGAGAGCAACACACAATTGGAGAGAGAGAGAGAGCAACACACACTGGGAGAGAGAGAGTATCATTTTGGGATTCGGAATCAAAAGACTGATTTAAGTATCAGTGATTACATCGTAGCATGAAAAAGCTATCGATGCATGTAATTTTGGAAACTTTCAAAACCAAGCATTATGGGATCATTTTGTTTGTGGGGTGAAAAATGATGCGATCTGAAGGAAGTTATTGACAAAGTTATTGACGACTTGACTTTTGAGATTACTTATCAGACAGCGAGGTCGAAGGGCATGGCCGAACAATATACCTGAGAATGAAATAATAATTACGGTCGTCAGTCAACCGAGGTAAATCACCTGCAGGTTCAAAGTAAAAGACGGTGGGGGCCCAAAGTCTCAGAAACTGGAAATTCTAACAGAGCGTTGAAATCGTGCTATAGGTGCCTGGGACAACACATTGCTCAAAGTTGTCCATACGTGAAGGCAGAGTGTTTCTTCTGCAAGAAGACTGGGCATCTTGCGAAGGCATGCTGACTGAAGGGTAAACCAGCTTTCAAAGCTATGAGTCCAGTGTTCAAAGCTGTGAGTAGAACTCCCAAGAGACTACATAGCATGGAAAAGCAACAACAGGACGAGGAGATGTTAGAGTTATACATCATCAGGAGACCGAGGTTAACAGACAGCGATTCGGAAAGTATCAAAATCCACATAGATGTTGCGGATTCAAGGTACCAATGGAAATTGACACGGGTGCATCCGTGAGTGTAGTACCGGAGTCACTATACCGCGACAAATTGCATGATTTCCAACTGGAGAAATCCAAGATAGAGCTGCGAGGCTACTCGGGAAAGAAAATTCCTGTCTTAGGTCATATCACCGTACCGGTGAAATATAAAGATCAATTTCAGAACTTGCCTCGAATAGAAATGAAAGGAGACAAGTCTGCCTTACGAGGAAAAATTGGTTGAGCTCACTGAAGCTGGATTTGAGTGAGATTTTCTGTTTCAAAGCGAGATTTTCATCAACGGATGAGGTTATCAAGAAGTATCCGAAGGTGTTCTGCGAAACGGGCAGTCCGATCCAAGGCTTCAAGGCGAGTGTCAGGGTACAGAAGGACGCTAGATTGGTTTACTACAAGCCATGTTCCGTACCATATGCACTCAAGGAGAAAGTTGAGCAAGAACTCAAAAGACTAGAGACTGAGAACATTATTTGTAAGATAGATCGATGTAATTGGGCTACACCCATTGTTGTTGTACCTAAGTCTGATAGTAAGTTAAGATTGTGTGGTGATTATAAAGTAACCGTAAACCAGGTTCTATAGGGTAATGTCCCCAATACATTGCCGAATATAGAAGATTTGTTCACAATACCGACAGGTGATCAGATCTACTCAAAACTGGATCTTACGAATGCCTACTTACAGCTTGAACTAGATGAGGAGTCCAAGTCATGTTTGACTATAAATACTCATCTCGGCCTATATCAATTTAATAGGCGACCGTTTGGAGTGTCTTCCGCCCCTGCCATATTCCAAGAGGTGATAAACCAGATTTTGCAAGATATTGAAGGGGTAGTATGTTACTTGGATGACATACTAATTTCAGCACCAAATAGGCAAATTCATAATAACATATTGAATTAAGTCCTCAAACGGCTGGAGAAGCACAGAGTACAAGTGTCTGCTCGTAAGTGTGAGTTATTTAAAAACTCAGTGGAGAACTTAGGGTACAGAGTAGACAAAGATGGTTTACATCCAACTATGGAAAAATTGGATGCAATTAGAAATGCACCCACTCCCAGGAATGTCACTGAACTTCGTTCATTCTTGGGACTTTTGAACTATTATGGGAAGTTCCTACCAAATTTGGCTACAGTATTAAATTCACTGAATGAACTATTGAAAAAACAGGTCCATTGGAAGTGGTCAAAAGAATGCGATACAGCATTCAAGGAGTATAAAAGCAAATTGGTAGGTAGCACCATGTTAGTTCACTATGAAATATCTAAGCAGATTAAACTAGCATGTGATGCCTCAGGTCAAAATTATTAGGAGACCTCCATGACCAGCACCTGGGAATGTACTTGACCAAGAGTTTTGCACGCAGTTATTTATGGTGGCCAGGCCTTGATAAAGATATAGAGTACATCGTGAGTCAGTGTACGACATATCAATCGGTAAGCAAGCAACCACCACCAATACCATTACAGCCATGGAAATGGCCTCCCAGGGTGTGGTAAAGACTACATATTGATTTTTCTGAGTTAGAAGGACAACAATTGTTCATTGTGATTGCTAGCCATTCGAAGTGGGTTAAGGTGTTTCCAATGTGGAAAATAACAACAAGTAAAACATTGGACATTTTACAAACATTATTTTCTTCATTTGGCCTCCCTGAAGAGATTGTTTTGGATAATGGGCCACAATTTCGTTCAGAAGAATTTGCACAATTCATGAGCAAAAATGGTGTGAACATACGAAGGTTCCACCATACCATCCTGCTTCGAATGGTGCAGCAGAGTGCACTGTACAAATTGTAAAACGTGCCCTCATAAAACAAATGTTAGATCCAAATCCAAGGAAACGACAGTTGTCATTGGATCACAAATTGGCTAATTTTTTGATTACATATCGAAATACTCCTCATACAACTACTGGTAGAACACCAGCAGAGTTGTTTCTCAAACGACAGCCACGAACCAGATTCTCATTGTTAAAACCAAATTTGGCACAGTCCATAGAAGAGACACAATTAAGACAGAAAGAAAATCATGATAGAGGTAGAATAAAAGAGAGAAGTGTGAAATTAAACCAGAAGGTGAGAGCAAAGAACCATCACCATAAATGGTTAAAGTGGTTACCAGGAAGAGTGGTGAAGATATGTGGTCCTTGCACATATTTGGTAAAGATGTTTGATAATGGACAGGTTAGGTTTGTTCATATTGATCATATTTTACCTACAGACATGGAAGGAGTTGAAGGTGGGAATGATTCAATTATTTTTGACTCATCAGATAGTTTTGATACACCCGTAGCAAATCCTAAATCCAATGTACTGGAAACAAATCCAGGAGAGAATCAGAATGAAAGTCTGAGTCCGAGTCAGGAAAACAAAGAGCCTGAAGTTAGAGTGAGTTCAAATGAAAATCAAGGAAATTCCGTGGAGGGAAACATTTCTCAGGATGAGCCTTGAATGTGTTTAGATTCAACACCATGTTTGGAAGGTACTGTTCGAGAGCGAAGGTATTCTCTTCGAAACAGAAAACAAGTGATAAAGTTAAATTTGTAAATATGGAAAAAAAAATAAGTCTATAATCCTGTGTTATGTATAAAAATTGAAAGTTGTGCATGATGTATGTTGTAATAACTTCTTCAGTCAGGAGGGAGAAGTGTAATGTCTGTAAGCTTGTAATGTTTGTAGCTCCACACTGTGGATGTGGACGTATTGTGTACTGCAACTGCAGAGTTAATAATAAACAGAAGCAGGCAGATTCCCGAGGCTTCTGAGAGAGCTGCCTGCCATGTTAGGAGCTGTGTGTGCTGTGCTCTGTGAAGATATCACACTCTCCCCCATTGTATGTTGCTCTCTCACTCTCTCTCTCCCCCAGTGTGTGTCCCTCTCTCTCTCCCCAAATCTGTGTTGCTCTCTCTCTCTCTCTCTCTCCGCAGTGTGTGTTGCTCTCTCTCTCTCCCCCAGGGTGTGTTGCTCTCTCTCTCTCTCCCCCAGGGTGTGTTGCTCTCTCTCTCTCTCTCTCTCCCCCAGTGAGCATGCTCCTCCATGCTCACTGGTGGCATGGCAGCGGTCATTTTGATTACAAGTGTTTCTCCTTGTGCTGCTGGTGCTGCAGCCATTTACTGGCTTTCCCGCAGGAGGGCTGTGGTGATCTTTTCTTCCACAGAGCCACTTCGCCTGATGTGGACCCGGTTCATCCAATTCCTGCCCAATTGTCGCTGGCTACAATCCATAGGGGGAGTTTGTTCAATACGCTACCCTGGGAGACCTGGACGTCTACACTGCCAACAATTTGGATTTTACCTTTGGTGTAGGTGAGCAGCTTTGCCTGGACAGGAGACAGTTTTGGTCGAGTGGCAGGATTCATCCAAATTTTTTCAAAGGTCAGTTGGCTCATCACAGACTGGTTCGCCCTTGTGTCGATCTCCATGGAGACTGGGACCCCATCGATATCCACTTCCATCATCCACGGAGAACTTCCGGTGGAGCAGGTAAAGATTCCATACTTTACATCCAGGGTTTGAGCAGCTTCATCTTCATCTGTGTAGGTGCCCCGGTGATCAGCCAACTCATCAGAGATGCGGTGAGTACAGCCTTTTCTGCGCATTCTCTGAAGGTGCCCTTTCTCTTTGCAGCCTTTGCATGCATGCATAGTCTTTGTAGCGGCACTGGTAGGCCCTGTGGTTTCTTCCACAGTGCCAGCACGGGGCCATTCGGTTTGCCCCATGTGGCCGACTCAGGATTGCGGGACTCGGGGCAGCATTTCTGCCTTTAGAAGTATCCATGCGGTGCACTGCATTCGCCGGTTTAGAGTCCTGGGTCAGTATTCGCCTGGAGTCGCTGGCCAAAACCATGTAGGCCTGGCTCACTTGGATTGCTTTCTGCAGGGTGACTGCGATGTCAGCCAAGAGCTCTAGGTGGTTGTCTTCTCCGGGGCTAGTAAGTCCCTGACAAGACCGTAGATGGTGGGCCCACAACTGCTAAGCAGGATGGCCCTGCGTTTGTTCGGTAGTGCAACCGGTGTGTCCCCGTCCAGGCCGTTGGCTATAAAGAAGTGTTCCAATCTTTCCACAAAAGCATCCCAATCTTCCCCTTCTGTAAATTGCTGAAGGTTGCTGAGGTTAGACATGTTGAGCGTGTAGTTCGTGACCTCGTATTCCCGTCGCCAGTTGTAGTGTATGTAGGTACCTTTAGTGATGACTCCACGAGGCAGGGTATGATACTTAAACTGTGTTTACCTGTAGTCCTTTATTTGCAGCTCCTGAGAGGCCTTCGTGGCCGATCCCGATGACAAATATGTCCCTTAGTGCTTCATTAAGGTGGTCACCAAAATCACACGGTGCAGTTAGTCTTCTTAAGTGTGCAGCATACTTGCCAATCTTTTGGCCCTCAGGTCACCAGTAAGTGTAGAACCGGTGCCTAGCTATGAGGATACTTTCTTTCGGTTTTAGTTGTTCCTGTATGATTGTTACAAGTTGCTCATAGCTCTAGGTGGTTGTCTTCTCCGGGGCTAGTAAGTCCCTGACAAGACCGTAGATGGTGGGCCCACAATTGCTAAGCAGGATGGCCCTGCGTTTGTTCGGTAGTGTAACCGGTGTGTCCCCGTCCAGGTCGTTGGCTATAAAGAAGTGTTCCAATCTTTCCACAAAAGCATCCCAATCTTCCCCCTCTGTAAATTGCTGAAGGTTGCTGAGGTTAGACATGTTGAGCGTGTAGTTCGTGACCTCGTATTCCCGTCGCCAGTTGTAGTGTATGTAGGTACCTTTAGTCATGACTCCACGAGGCAGGGTATGATACTTAAACTGTGTTTACCTGTAGTCCTTTATTTACAGCTCCTGAGTGATGACAACAAGCTGTGAATTCTCTTTTATACTGGATTACCTGCCGTGTGCAGGCAACCTCTAGGTCTCCAGCAGCAGCACCCTCTGGTGTACCGGTAAGGTATGTACAGTGTAAGGGTACATTCAATGTTGCATAACAGTGTTGCAGACATCACACAGTAAACAGGCATGCATACAAAACACTCCCAGTGTGTGTTGCTCTGTCTCTCTTTCCCCCAATGTGTATTGCTCTCTCTCTCTCCCCCAGTGTGTGTCGCTCTCTCTCTCTCCCAGTGTGTTTTGCTCTCTCTCTCTCTCTCTCTTTCCCCCAGTGTGTGTTGCACTCTCTCTCTCTCTCTCTCACTCTCCCAGTGTATGTTGCTCTCTCTCTCTCCCCCAGTGTGTTGCTCTCTATCTCTCTTCCAGTGTGTGTTGCTCTCTCTCTCTCCCCCAGTGTGTGTTGCTCGCTCTCTCTCTCTCTCTCTCTCCCCCAGAGTGTGTTGTTCTCTCTCTCTCTCTCCCCACTTTGCATTGCTCTCTCTTTCCCCCAGTGTGTGTTGCTCTCTCTCTCTCTCCCCGAGTGTGTGTTTTTCTCTCTCTCTCCCCCAGTGTGTGTTTCTCTATCTCTCCCCCAGTGTGTGTTACTCTCTCTCTCTCCCCCAGTGTGTGTTTCTCTCTCTCTCCCCCAGTATGTGTTGCTTTCTCTCTCTCTCTGTAATGTCTGTATGAGCCCAGCATTCAAAGCTATGAGTAGAAATCCCAAGAGACTACATAGCATGGAAGAACAACAACAGGACGAGGAAATGTTAGAGTTCCACGTCATCAGAAGCACGAGGTTAATGGACAGCGATTCGGAAAGCATCAAAATCCACATGGATGTTGCGGGATTCAAGATACCAATGGAAATTGACACTGGTGCATCCGTAAGTGTAGTACTGTAGTCGCTGTACCTCGACAAATTGCGCGATTTCCAACTGGAGAAATCTAAGATAGAGCTGCAAGGCTACTCGGGAGAGAAAATTCCTGTGGTAGGTTGTATCACCGTACCGGTGAAATATGAAGATCAATTTCAGAACTTGCCTCTAATAGTAGTGAAAAGAGACAAGTCTGCCTTACTAGGAAGAAATTGGTTGAGCTCACTGAAGCTGGATTGGAGTAAGAATTTCTGTGTGGAAGCAATTTTCATCAACGGATGGGGTAATCAAGAAGTATCCGAAGGTGTTCTGCGAAACGGGCAGTCTGATCCAAGGCTTCAAGGTGAGTGTCAGGGTACAGAAGAACGCTAGTTCAGTTTACTGCAAGCCACGTTCCGTACCATATGCACTCAAGGAGAAAGTTGAACAAGAACTCAAAAGACTAGAGACTGAGAACATTATTTGTAAGATAGATCGATGTAATTGGGCTATACCCATTGTTGTTGTACCTAAGTCCGATGGTAAGGTAAGATTATGTGGTGATTATAAAGTAACCGTAAGCCAGGTTCTAGAGTGCAATGTCCCCAATACATTGCCGAATATAGAAGATTTGTTCACAACACTGACAGGTGGTCAGATCTTCTCAAAACTGGATCTTATGAATGCCTACTTAAAGCTTGAACTAGATGAGGAGTCCAAGTCATGTTTGACGTTAAATACTCATCTCGGCCTATATCAATTTAATAGGCTACCGTTTGGAGTGTCTTCCGCCCCTGCCTATTCCAAGGGGTGATGAACTAGATTTTGCAAGGTATTGAAGGGGTAGTATTTTATTTGGATGACATACTAATTTCAGCACCAAATAGGCAAAGTCATAATAACATATTTAATGAAGTCCTCAAACGGCTAGAGAAACACAGAGTACAAGTCTACTCGTAAATGTGAGTTTTGCCCACAGTGGAGTACTTAGGGTACATAATAGACAAAGATGGTTTCCATCCAACCATGGAAAAATTGGATGCAATTAGAAATGCACCCACTCCCAGGACTGTCACTGAACTTCGTTCATTCTTGGAGGTTCCTACCAAATTTGGCTACTGTATTACATCCACTGAATGAACTATTGAAAAAACAGTTCCATTGGAAGTGGTCAAAAGAATGCGATACAGCATTCAAGGAGTGTAAAAGCAAATTGGTAGAGAGCACCATGTTGGTTCACTATGACATATCTAAGGAGATTAAGCTAGCATGTGATGCCTCTCCGTATGGCGTTGGGGTAGTGATCTCTCATGTATCACATAGTGGGGAGGGGAGACCAATTGCTTTTGCTTCACGCACTCTCAGTGCCAGTGAGAGTAATTATGCGCAAATTGAAAGGGAAGCTTTGACATTAATTTTTGGGTCAAGAAGTTTCACAAATACTTGTATGGTCGTACGTTTACCATCGGTACGGACCATAAGCCCCTAACAGCAATCCTCCATCCAAAATCCCCAGATCTAACATTAGCTGCAGCTCAAATGCAGAGATGGGCTTTGATTTGGTCAGCATAAACATATGATATTGAATACAGACGATCAGCTGATCACAGTAATGCTGATGCAATGTCTAGATTGCCTTCCCCATCACAAGTTACACCCGATAGGGAAGAAGTGTTTTATTTTTCATACGTTGATGAACTGTCAGTCACAGCTGAAGAGATTGGTAGAGCAACCAAGCGTGACTCAGTGATGTCAAAGGTGTATGAGTATATTGCAAATGGATGACCAAACCAGTTAACAGACAAAGATACACATCCATTCTTCATTCGAAGGAATGAATTATCAGTCGATAAAGATTGTATCATGTGGGGTGCAAGAGTGGTTATAGCAAATAAATTCAGGTCCAAATAATTAGGAGACCAGCACCTGGGAATGTGCTTGACCAAGAGTTTTGCACGCAGTTATTTATGGTGGCCAGGCCTTGATAAAGATATAGAGTACATCGTGAGTCAGTGTACGACATGTCAATCGGTAAGCAAGCAACCACCACCAGTACCATTACAGCCATGGAAATGGCCTCCCAGGGTGTGGCAAAGGCTACATATTGATTTTGCTGAGTTAGAAGGACAACAATTGTTAATTGTGATTGCCAGCCATTCGAAGTGGGTTAAGGTGTTTCCAATGTGGAAAATAACAACAAGTAAAGCAATGGACATTTTACGAAAATTGTTTTCTTCATTTGGCCTCCCTGAAGAGATTGTTTTGGATAATGGACCACAATTTCGTTCAGAAGAATTTGCACAACTCATGAGCAAAAATGGTGTGAAACATACCAAGTTTCCACCATATCATCCTGCTTCGAATGGTGCAGCAGAGCGCACTGTACAAATTGTAAAACGTGCCCTCATAAAACAAATGTTAGATTCAAATCCAAGGAAACGACAGTTGTCATTGGATCACAAAGTGGCTAATTTTTTGATTACATATCGAAATACTCCTCATACAACTACTGGTAGAACACCAGCAGAGTTGTTTCTCAAACGACAGCCACGATCCAGATTTTCATTGTTAAAGCCAAATTTGGCACAGTCCATAGAAGAGACACAATTAAGACAGAAAGAGAATCATGATAGAGGTAGAGTAAAAGAGAGAAGTGTGAAATTAAACCAGAAGGTGAGAGTGAAGAACCATCACCATAAATGGTTAAAGTGGTTACAAGGAAGAGTGGTGAAGATATGTGGTCCTTGCACATATTTGGTAAAGATGTTTGATAATGGACAGGTTAGGTTTGTTCATATTGATCATATTTTACCTACAGACATGGAAGGAGTTGAAGGTGGGAATGATTCAATTATTTCTGACTCATCAGATAGTTTTGATACACCCATAGCAAATCCTAAATCCAACGTACTGGAAACAAATCCCGGAGAGAATCAGAATGAAAGTCTGAGTCCGAGTCAGGAAAACAAAGAGCTTGAAGTTAGAGTGAGTTCAAATGAAAATCAAGGAAATTCCGTGGAGGAAAATGTTCCTCAGGATGAGCCTTGAATGACTTTAGATTCGACATCATGTTTGGAAGGTTCTGTTCGAGAGCGAAGGTATCCTCTTCGAAACAGAAAACAAGTGGTAAGGTTAAATTTTTAAACATGAAAAAAAAATAAGTTTATATCCTGTGTTATGTATAACATGAAAGTTTTAGAAACATAGAAACATAGAAAATAGGTGCAGGAGTAGGCCGTTCGGCCCTTCGAGCCTGCACCGCTATTCAATGAGTTCATGGCTGAATATGCAACTTCAGTACCCCATTCCTGATTTCTCGTCATAACCCTTGATCCCCCTACTAGTAAGGACTACATCTAACTCCTTTTTGAATATATTTAGTGAATTGGCCTCAACAACTTTTTGTGGTAGAGAATTCCACAGGTTACCACTCTCTGGGTGAAGAAGTTTCTCTTCATCTCGGTCCTAAATGGCTTACCCCTTATCCTTAGACTGTGACCCCTGGTTCTGGACTTACCCAACATTGGGAACATTCTTCCTGCATCTAACCTGTCTAAACCCATCAGAATTTTAAACGTTTCTATGAGATCCCCTCTCATTCTTCTGAACTCCAGTGAATACAAGCCCAGTTGATCCAATCTTTCTTGATATGTCAGCCCCGCCATCCCGGGAATCAGTCTGGTGAACCTTTGCTGCACTCCCTCAATAGCAAGAATGTTCTTCCTCAAGTTAGGAGACCAAATCTGTACACAATACTCCAGGTGTAGCCTCACCAAGGCCCTGTACACCTGTAGTAATACCTCCCTGCCCCTGTACTCAAATCCCCTCGCTATGAAGGCCAACATGCCATTTGCTTTCTTAACCGCTTGCTGTACCTGCATGCCAACCTTCAATGACTGATGTACCATGACACCCAGGTCTCGTTGCACCTCCCCTTTTCCTAATCTGTCACCATTCAGATAATAGTCTGTCTCTCTCTTTTTTTCCACCAAAGTGATAACCTCACATTTATCCACATTATACTTCATCTGCCATGCATTTGCCCACTCACCTAACCTATCCAAGTCACTCTGCAGCCTCATAGCATCCTCCTCGCAGCTCACACTGCCACCCAACTTAGTGTCATCCGCATTTAATCCCCTCGTCTAAATCATTAATGTACAATGTAAACAGCTGGGGCCCCAGCACAGAACCTTGCGGTACCCCACTAGTCACTGCCTGCCATTCTGAAAAGTACCCATTTACTCCTACTCTTCGCTTCCTGTCTGCCAACCAGTTCTCAATCCACGTCAGCACACTACCCCCAATTCCATGTGCTTTAACTTTGCACATTAATCTCTTGTGTGGGACCTTGTCGAAAGCCTTCTGAAAGTCCAAATACACCACATCAACTGGTTCTCCCTCGTCCATTCTACTGGAAACATCCTCAAAAAATTCCAGAAGATTTGTCAAGCATGATTTCCCTTTCACAAATCCATGCTGACTTGGACCTATCATGTCACCTCTTTCCAAATGCGCTGCTATGAAATCCTTAATAATTGATTCCATCATTTTACCCACGACCGATGTCAGGCTGACCGGTCTATAATTCCCTGTTTTCTCCATCCCTCCTTTTTTAAAAAGTGGGGTTATATTGGCTACCCTCCACTCGATAGGAACTGATCCAGAGTCTATGGAATGTTGGAAAATGACTGTCAATGCTTCCGCTATTTCCAAGGCCACCTCCTTAAGTCCTCTGGGATGCAGTCCATCAGGCCCTGGGGATTTATCGGCCTTCAATCCCATCAATTTCCGCAACACAATTTCCCGAATAATAAGGATTTCCCTCAGTTCCTCCTTCTTACTAGACCCTCTGACCCCTTTTATATCCGGAAGGTTGTTTGTGTCCTCCTTAGTAAATACCGAACCAAAGTACATGTTCAATTGGTCTGCCATTTCTTTGTTCCCTGTTATGACTTTCCCTGATTCTGACTGCAGGGGACCTACATTTGTCTTTACTAACCTTTTTCTCTTTACATATCTATCGAAACTTTTGCAGTCCATCTTAATGTTCCCTGCAAGCTTCCTCTCGTACTCTATTTTCCCTGCTCTAATCAAACCCTTTGTCCTCCTCTGCTGAGTTCTAAATTTCTCCCAGTCTCCGGGTTCACTGCTATTTCTGGCCAATTTGTATGCCACTTCCTTGGCTTTAATACTATCCCTGATTTCCCTTGATAGCCACGGTTGAGCCACCTTCCCTTTTTTATTTTTACGCCAGACAGGGATGTACAATTGTTGTAGTTCATCCATGCGGTCTCTAAATGTCTGCCATTGCCCATCCACAGTCAACCCCTTAAGTATCATTCGCCAATCTATCCAAGCCAATTCACGTCTCATACCTTCAAGGTTACCCTTCTTTAAGTTCTGGACCATGGTCTCTGAATTAACTGTTTCATTCTCCATCCGAATGTAGAATTCCACCATATTATGGTTACTCTTGCCCAAGGGGCCTCGCACAGCGTGATTGCTAATTAATCCTCTCTCATTACACAACAGCCAGTCTAAGATGGCCTCCCCCCGAGTTGGTTCCTTGACATATTGGTCTAGAAAACCATCCCTCATGCACTCCAGGAAATCCTCCTCCACCGTATTGCTTCCAGTTTGGTTAGCCCAATCTATATGCATATTAAAGTCACCCATGATAACTGCTGCACCTTTATTGCATGCATCCCTAATTTCCTCTTTGATGCCCTCCCCAACATCACTACTATTGTTTGGAGGTCTGTACACAACTCCCACTAATGTTTTTTGCCCTTTGGTGTTCTGCAGCTCTACCCATATAGATTCCATATCAGCCAAGCTAATGTCCTTCCTAACTATTGCATTAATCTCCTCTTTAACCAGCAATGCTACCCCACCTCCTTTTCCTTTTATTCTATCCTTCCTGAATGTTGACTACCCATGGATGTTGAGTTCCCAGCCCTGATCATCCTGGAGCCACGTCTCTGTAATCCCAATCACATAATTCATCCACTTTATTACGGATACTCCTTGCATTAAGACACAAAGCCTTCAGGCTTGTTTTTTTAACACCCTTTGTCCTTTTCGAATTATGATGTAGTGTGGCACTTTTTGTTTCTTGCCTTTGTTTACTTGGCCTTCCACAATTGCTTTTTACCTTTCTACCATCTGTTTCTGACTCCATATTACTTCGCCCTATCTCGCTGCATAGATTCCCATCCCCCTGCCATATTAGTTTAAACACTCCCAAACTGCATTAGCAAATGTTATCCCTAGGACATCAGTTCCAGTCCTGCCCAAGTGTAGACCGTCCCTTTTGTACAGGTCCCACTTCCCCCAGAACTGGTTCCAATGTCCCAGGAATTTGAATCCCTCCCTCTTGCACCACTGCTCAAGCCACGTATTTATTCTAACTATCCTGCTCCCTCTACTCTGATTAGCACGTGGCCCTGGTAGCAATCCAGAGATTGAGGTCCTACTTTTTAATTTAACTCCTAGCTCCCTAAATTCAGCTTGTAGGACCTCTTCCTACTTCTTACCTATATCATTGGTACCTACATGTACCACGACAACTACCTGTTCACCCTCCCTCTCCAGAATGCTCTGCAGCCACTCCGAGACATCCTTGACCCTTGCACCAGGGAGGCAACATACCATCCTGGAGTCTCGGTTGCGGCCGCAGAAACTCCTATCTATTCCCCTTACAATAGAGTCCCCTATCACTATAGTTCTCCCACTCTTTTTCCCACCCTTCTGTGCAGCAGAGCCACCCACGGTGCCATGAACCTGGCTGCTGGTGCCTTCCCCTGGTAAGTCATCTCCCCCAACAGTATCCAAAACGGTATATCTGTTTTGGAGGGAGTTGACCGCAGGGGACTCCTGCACTACATTCCTGCTCTTGCCTTGTCACTTGGTCACCCATTCACTATCTGTCCTAACCCTTACCTGCGGTGTGACCAACTCACTAAATGTGCTATCCACAACATTCTCAGCATCGCGCATGCTCCAGAGTGAGTCCATCCGCAGCTCCAGTGCCGTCATGCGGTCTGTCAGGAGCTGCAACTGGACACACTTCCTGCACACATATTAGTCAGGGACACTGGAAGTGTTCCTGACTTCCCATATAGCACAGGAGGAGCATGACACGGGTCCGAGCTCTCCTGCCATGACTTAACCCTTAAATTAATTTACTTACTAAAATTTACTTCAACACCAAACAGCTACTTTGTAGTTCGCTGCCAATTAAACCAATCTAAAAGTCAGTCTTAAAGAGAGTTATACTTACCAGTCAAACAGCCAACCATTTACCAGCTTGGCTGTGATGTCACGTCTCGATTTCGCACCCCTCTATCTTTGTCTGCAACTGGTTGGGCTGGTCTCTGGGCCTCCGTCTCCTACTCTCGCACTCCTTATCAGCTGCTCTAGTGTCAGCACTGGTAGGAAAAACAAGACAAAACAGCACCTGCCACCCCCGCTTGCCCGAACTCACCCACTTACCAAACTCATAAGCTGCCTCTTTTTAAACTGTATCTAGGTCAGATGACTCACTGCTGGTCAGTCGTTTACAGAACTGGTTTTAACTAGCTGCTAATTGCCTCCTACTGGAGAGTTACCTTATTTTTCTCTGCCTAAACCTGAAAGATTCCCAACTATTTAACTTTTCCCCTTTAAATTACACTGCTACTTACTTAGAAGCTGCTGGCAATTGCCACTAACAATTTACTCCAACCTCCAAATGGTTTAAAGAGAATAACCCTTAAAACTCACCCACTTACCAAACTCACAAATGCCACTCAATGCTGCTGCACTCCATGCTCTGCACGAGCTGCATCTTTTTAAACTATATCTAGGTCAGATGAAGTTTGTTATAATAACTTCTTCATTAAGGAGGGAGAAGTGTAATGTCTGTAAGCTTGTAATGTTTGTAGCACTACACTGTGGATGTGGATGTGGACGTATTGTGTACTGCAACTGTGTAGTTAACAATAAACAGAAGCAGGCAGATTCCAGAGGCTTCCGAGAGAGCTGCTTGCCATGTTAGGAGCTGTGTGTGATGTGCTCTGTGAAGATATCACACTCTCCCCCCACAGTATGTGTCCCTCTCTCTCCCCCAATGTGTGTTGCTCTCTCTCTCTCCCCCCCAGTGTGTGTTGCTCTCTCTCTCTCCCCCAGTCTGTGTCCCTCTCTTTCTCCCCCAGTGTGTGTTGCTCTCTCTCTCTCCCCAGTGTGTGTTTCTCTCTCTCTCCCCCAGTGTGTGTTGCTCTCTCTCTCTCTCTCTCTCTCCCCCAGTGTGTGTTGCTCTCTCTCTCTCTCCCAGTGTGTCTCTCTCTCTCTCCCCCAGCATGTATCGCTGTCTCTCTCTGTCCCAGTGTTTCTCTCTCTCTCTCTTCCCCAGTGTGTGTTTCTCTCTCTCTCTCTCTCTCTCTCTCTCCCCCAGTGTGTGTTGCTCTCTCTCTCACCAAGTGTGTGTTGATCTCTCCCTCTCTTTCTCTCTCTCACCTAGTGTGTGTTGCTCTCTCTCTCTCTCTCTCTCCCAGTGTGTGTTGCTCTCACTCTCTCTCTCTCTCTCGCCCAGTGTGTGTTGCTCTCTTTCTCTCTCTCTCTGGGAGAGAGAGAGAGAGATAGATAGAGAGCAACACACACAGGGGGAGAGCGAAAGAGAGAAACACACACTGGGGGGGAGAGAGTGAGAGGGCAACATACACTGATATGTCCTTACTATACTGTATAAATGCACACGAGGCCCATACTTGAGAGAAGGTCACTCTGTGCCCAGTTACCTTTATTACCAAGACCTCAAGTGATGAAGGTGGGTGGAGCTTCCCCTTTTATACCTGAAATTCCAGGTTAGGAGTGTCTCCCACAAGTTCACCCCGAGTGGTCAGTGTTCTCAAGGTGTACAACTTCGGTCAGCTTATACATGGGTTACAATGATAGTTGAATACATGACATCACCTCCCCCCAAAGTCTTATTGGGATCACAGGTTAAGTCTCTCTGGTGGTTTGCGCTCCCTTGTGGAGTGCCTGAGTTGGGGCTCCGATTGTTGGGCGCTGGCCTGAGTGTCTGCTGTTTGCGGTGCCTCAGGCCTGTCCGGACTGCCCACAGTGACTGGGCTCTCCTCCACTTGGTTCCTGTGTTCGGTCACCTGTGGTGGAGTAAACTTTACATCGTGTTCTTCCTCTGCTTCTTCTATGGGGTTGCTGAACATCATTTTAGTTTGATTCACGTGTTTGCAGAAGATTTGTCCATTGGTAAGTTTAACTACAAAAACCCTATTCCCCTCTTTGGCAATCACAGTGCCTGCAAGCCATTTGGGCCCTGCAGCGCAATTAAGGACAAAAACAGGGTCATTGACATCAATACATCGCCCCTTCGCATTCCTGTCATGGTAGTCACATTGTGACTGACACTTGCTCTCAACAATTTCTTTCATAGTAGGGTGTATAAGAGATAACCTGGTTCTGAGCGTCCTTTTCATTAGCAGCTCTGCGGGTGGAACCCCTGTGAGCGAATGTGGTCGGGATCTATTGGCCAACAGGAACCGTGATAAGCGGCTTTGTAGGGAACCCCCTTGGATTCTGAGCATCCCCTGTTTGATTATCTGTACTGCTCGTTCCGCCTGGCCATTTGAGGCCGGCTTGAACGGTGCTGTTCTGACATGGTTGATTCCATTGCCTGCCATGAAGTCCTAGAATTCAGCGCTTATGAAGCACGGGCCATTGTCGCTGACCAAGACATCCGGTAGACCATGGGCGGCGAACATTGCCCGTAGACTTTCTAACGTGGCAGAGGATGTGCTTGAATGTAAAATGGCACACTCAATCCATTTGGAGTAGGCGTCTACTACAACCAAAAACATTTTTCCCATGAAAAGGCCTGCGTAGTCCACATGGATGCGTCACCCTGGCTTGGCGGGCCAGGACCAGGGGTTAAGGGAGGCTTCCCTGAGTGCGTTGCCCAGCTGAGCACATGTGTTACACCTACGAACACAAAGTTCCAGGTCTGCATCTATCCCTGGCCACCGAACGTGTGACCTGGCAATTGCCTTCACCATGACAATGCCCGGGTGCTCATTGTGAAGTTCTCTGATAAATACTTCTCTGCCCATCTCGGGCATGACTACTCGGTTTCCCAACAGTAGGCAATCGGCCTGAATCGAGAGTTCATGCTTGCGTCTATGAAACGGTTTAAATTCCTCAGGGCATGCCCTATACGTGGCTGCCCAGTCCCCATTCAGGACACATTTCGTAACTAAAGACAGGAGCGGGACTTTATTTGTCCAGATTTTAATCTGACGGGCTGTCACAGGTGAACCTTCGCTTTTGAAAGCTTCAACAGCTATGACCATCTCAGCATCATGCTCAGTTGCCCCCTCAGTGGTGGTTAGTGGGAGCCTGCCGAGTGCATCGGCGCAGTTTTCAGTGCCCGGTCTGTGCCGAATTGTCTAGTCATAGGCAGTTAACTTAAGTGCCCACCTCTGTATGCGGGCCGATGCATTCACATTTATGGCCTTGTTGTCGGCCAAAAGGGATGTTAGGGGTTTGTGATCTCTCTCCAGCTCAAATTTCTTGCCAATCAGGTACTGGTGCATGTTTTTTTACTGCA
Source organism: Pristiophorus japonicus (assembly GCF_044704955.1). Taxonomy (NCBI): domain Eukaryota; kingdom Metazoa; phylum Chordata; class Chondrichthyes; family Pristiophoridae; genus Pristiophorus; species Pristiophorus japonicus. Next base: position 142,239,312 of record NC_091979.1, on the reverse strand, counting down.
TATACACATGCTAGCGCTTCCTTTTCTACCATCCCTGGGACAGACTTCTGGAGGCATAAGCTACTGGCTGTAACTGACCATTGGCATTCATATGCTGCAACACATACCCGACCCCATAGGACGACGCATCGCACGTTAACACAAGTTTCTTACACGGGTCATATAACGTTAACAGTTTGTTGGAGCATAACAAATTGCGTGCTCTATCAAAAGCCCTTTCCTGGCTGTCCCCCCAGATCCAATCACAACCTTTGTGTAGGAGCACGTGTAGTGACTCTAACTGCGTGCTCAATTTGGGAAGAAGTTTACCAAAATAGTTCAGGAGCCCCAGGAATGAATGCAGCTCCGTCGTGTTACGGGGTCTGGGTGCTCTCTGGATCGCTTCTGTTTTGGACACAGTAGGTCTGATCCCATCTGCTGCTACCCTCATACCCAGGAATTCTACCTCTGCAGCTAAGAGGACGCACTTCGCCTTTTATAGTCGCAGCCCTACCCGATCCAGTCTGCGTAGCACCTCCTCCAGGTTTTGGAGGTGTTCTTCAGTATCGCGACCCGTGAAGAGATGTCTTAAAAAACCACCGTCCTTGGAATCGACTTGAGGAGGCTTTCCATATTTCGCTGAAAGATCGCGGCGGCCAAACGAATCCCGAACGGACATCTGTTATACTCAAACAACCCCTTGTGTGTCGTGATGGTGGTCAGCTTCTTCGACTCACTCACCAGCTCCTGGGTCATGTAAGCTGAGGTCAGGTCCAATTTTGAAAAAAGTTTGCCACCGGATAGCGTCGCAAAGAGGTCCTCCACTCTCGGTAGTGGTTACTGGTCTTGGAGTGACACCCGATTGATGTTGGCCTTGTAATCGCCACATATCCTGACCGAGCCATCCACCTTGAGCACCGGCACGATCGGGCTCGTCCAGTCACTGAATTCGACTGACGAGGTGATGCCTTCCCTCAGCAGGCGGTCCAATTCACAATCTATCTTTTCCCGCATCACATACGGCACCGCTCTGGCCTTGTGGTGTACTGGCCTGGCGTCCGGGTTTATGTGGATCACTACCTTGGCCCCCATGAAAGTGCCAATGCCGGGTTGAAATAATGTGTCAAATTTGTCCAGGACCTGTGAGCATGATACTCGCTCCACAGAAGAAATTGCATTGACATCGCCCCAAATCCAGTTCTTGACAGCAAGCCAACTCCTCCCCAGTAGTGCGGGACCATCCCCTGGGACAATCCAGAATGGCAACCTGTTCTCCGAATCTTTGTGGGTCACGACCACTGTGGCACTACCTAGCACCGGAATGATCTCTTTTGTATATGTCCGTAGCTGTGCATCAATCGGCAATAATTTTGGCCTCTTGGCCTTGGACACCCACAACCTATCAAACTGTTTGATACTCATCAGGGACTGGCTGGCCCCCGTGTCTCGTTCCATTAATACTGGGATGCCATTGAGGAGCACTTTCATCATTATCGGTGGCGTCCTGGTATATGAACTGTATATGTGCTCCACATGAACTCGCTGAACATCAGCTTCCAGCGATTTCCCCCGGTATTCATTTGACCTCGTCGGGCTTACGTCGGGCCCATTCTCCTCGTACATCAACCTGGCTGCAGGCTTCCTGCACATACGCGCCAAGTGACTGCTGACGTTGCAGTTTCTGCAGGTATATTGCTGATACCTGCAAGCTCTGGCTGTGTGTTTGCCTCCACACCTCCAGAATGAGCTGGAGGCCCCATTGTTGGAAACAAAAGGTCCATTACCAGTCGATCGTCTCTGACTGTCTCTGTGACTGTCCTTATGCACAACTTTAACAGGTGTTGATGGCCAATTTACTGGCAGCATTGTCCATTGCGATGGCATGAATCGCCATTCAGCTAGCCATTGTCTCTGTTGAATTCCCCCTTTGGGTTCGACTACATGCTGGGGCATGTCTGATTGCCCTTGTCTGCCTAGAGAACTGTGTGCCGCGTTAACAATGTTGACTCCCTGGTTGTTTGCCGCATTTGAGCCAAGATTTTTGTCATACATCATTCTAGTCTCTTCCTCCCCGAGGTAAATGTCTGGGCTATCAGAACCGTCGTTTCCAAGGTCAATTCTTTGGTCTCAATCAGTTTCCTGAAAACCCCAGCATGCCCGATGCCCTCAATAAAAAAGTCTCGCAGCATCTCCGCTCTACATGCAGCTGTGAACTTACATAGGCTCGCCATTCACCGGAGATCTGCCACGAGGTCTGGAACGCTTTGCCCTTCTCGCCACCGGTGCATGTAAAACCGGTGTCTCACCATATGCATGCTGCTTGCCGGTTTAAGGTGTTCCCCGATCAACTTACTGAGCTCTTGGAATGTCTTGTCCACCGGCTTCTCTGGCGCCAGAAGGTCCTTCATCAGGGAGTACGTTCTGGATCCACAAACCGTCAGGAGATGAGCCCTGCGTTTGTCGGCCGAATCCTGTCCTAGCCATTCCTTGGTGACAAAACTTAGCTGTAGTCTCTCAATACAATCGTCACAATCATCACCAACACAGTACCTCTCTTCTGTGCTGCTAGTGGCCATGCTCGCATGATTTAAATCCCAGTTTCTTGTCGCCAATGATATGTCCTTACTATACAGTATAAATGCACATGAGGCCCATACTTGAGAGAAGGTCACTCTGTGACCAGTTACCTTTATTACCAAGACCTCAAGTGATGAAGGTGGGTGGAGCTTCCCCTTTTATACCTGAAAGTCCAGGTTAGGAGTGTCTCCCACAAGTTCACCCCCTTGTGGTCAATGATCTCAAGGTGTACAACTTAGGTCAGCTTATACATGGGTTACAATGATAGTTGAATACATGACACACACTGGGAGGGAGCAAGAGACAAAGAGAGAGAGAGAAAGCAACATACATTGGGGGAGAGATAGAGAAAGTAACACATACTGGAGGAGAGAGAGAGAAACATACACTGGGGGAGAGAGAGAGAGAAACACACACTAGGGGAGAGAGAGAGAGAAACACACACTGGGGGAGAGAGAGAGAGAAACACACACTGGGGGAGAGAGAGAGAGCAACACACACTGGGGGAGAGAGAGAGAGCAACACACACTGGGAGAGAGAGAAGGCGACGCACACTGGGGGAAAGAGAGACACACACACTGGGGGAGAGAGCGAGAGAGAAAGCAACACATATTGGGGGAGAGAGAGAGAGAAAAACACAGACTGGGGGGAGAGAGAAAGAGCAACACAGACTGGGGGGGAGAGAGAGCAATACACACTGGGGGAGAGAGCGAGAGAGAAAGCAACACATATTGAGGGAGAGAGAAAGAGCAACACAGACTGGGGGGGGGAGAGAGAGAGAGAGCAATACACACTGGGGGAGAGAGAGAGAGATAGCAACACACACTGGGGGAGAGCGAGAGAGAGAGAGCAACACACACTGGGGGAGAGAGAGAGAGAGAGCAATACACACTGGGGGAGAGCGAGAGAGAGAGAGAGAGCAATACACACTGGGGGAGAGAGAGAGAGAGAGCAACACACACTGGGAGAGAGAGACAGAGCAACACACAGTGGGAGAGAGAGAGATAGAAAGAGAGCAACACACACTGGGAGAGAGAGAGAGAGAGAGAGAGCAACACACACTGGGAGAGAGATACAGAGCAACACACAGTGGGGGAGAGAGAGATAGAAAGAGAGCAACACACACTGGGAGAGAGAGATAGAAAGAGAGCAACACACACTGGGAGAGAGAGAGAGAGAGAGAGCAACACACACTGGGGGAGAGCAGCACACATTAGGAGAGAGAGAGAGAGACAGAGCAACACACAGTGGGAGAGAGAGAGATAGAGAGAGAGCAACGCACACTGGGAGAGAGATAGGGTGCAACACACACTGGGGGAGAGAGAGAGAGAGCAACACACATTAGGTTTAGTGTATGTAGGCACCTTTAGTAATGACTCCACGAGGCAGGGTATGGTACTTAAACTGTACAGACCTGTAGTCTTTTATTAACAGCTCCTGAGTGCCAACAACAAGCTGTGAGTTCCCTTTTATACTGCGTTTCTTGCCGTGTGCAGGCAACCCCTAGGTCTCCAGCAGCAGCACCCTCTGGTGTACCGGTAAGGTATGTACAGTACAAGGCTACATTCAATGTGGCATAACAGTGTTACAGACATCACACAGTAAACAGGCATGCCTACACAACAATACTCCCCCCTGAGCATTTTTCATATCCTTGTTGTCATGACCAGGAGAGGTGATCAGTACTGGGCTATGGGAGGTTATGGTGAGGGTTGTGTGGTTGCCAGGTGGACCACTGTGCTTGACGCTGGCCTCGTACGTTTCCCCTCCCTCACACACAGACCATGTGGGTGTTACTGTTGTGGGATCCCTCGGGGAGGTAGCCATGGCAGCAGTGGGTGGTGTGTATATTCTGTGATGCGGGTAGTTGTGGGGTGGTGGGCAGGGCCACAAGACTGTGTGGGCACCTTGTCCACCAATAGGAATGAGGGTCAGGTCATCCCAGGGTTTTCCAGGGAAGCTGGAGGGTATTGGCCTCATGCTCCTGGTGTTGGCCCTGATGGCCAGGGGTTGTAGGGCTGGTCTGGTGCAGGTTGCCATTGGTGGTGGCTGGGCTGCCTATTGACCACTGTTCCTGTAGTGGGTCTGCTCCCACTGCCTGTGTGTGTGTCCTGCAAGGGGCATCACATTCGTTCCAAAGGCCAGACTACCTGGTCAGGTAGCCTGCTGGATCTGGGGATCTCCCACAGAGAGATTCCATTGGCATTAGCATGGTCCCTGTAGGACCCAATGTCCTTTGGCAGTGTCTGACACCTTGGTTCTGATCACACATAGTCGAGCCTGTATTATACATTCTAGCACTTGCATCACTTTTGGGTGTCCTGGTTTCAACAGACATGGTTACATTAGGCATTTCACATACTTTATCATTATTGTTCAGCATAATAAACTTGTTCTTAACCTTATGTACACCTGCATTCATCTCATTAGTCACATTAGTTAAGCCAGTATCACAATTCATGGTTACATTGCATACATTTTCGTATTTGCACCCTTTTATTGCATCTTTAGCTTTAAATAGTTCGAACTTCCCCTTTAATTTTTTTTGGTTACCAGTCTCCTTTAAGGGAGCCTTCAAATCCGATTGGCTGCTCACTATCACATGATGCTCCTCCATGTTGACTAGTGGCATGGAGGAGGCCATTTTGATTGCAGGTCTGCTGCTTGTGGTGCTGCAGCCATTTTGTAGTCTTGCTGCAGATAGGCTGTGGTGCTCTTTTCTTCCACATGCTTGTGGTGCTGCAGCCATTTGTAGTCTTGCTGCAGGAGTGCTATGGTGCTCTTTTCTTCCACAGCGCCACTTTGCCTGATGTGAAACTAGTTCATCACTACTGCCAATGATTTGGATTTTAACTTTGGTATAGGTGAGCAGCTTTGCCTGGACAGTAGACAGTTTTGGTCGAGTGGCAGGATTCATCCAAATTTTTTCAAAGGTCTTTTGGCTTATCATAGACTGGCTCGCCCCTGTGTCGATCTCCATAGAGACTGGGACCCTGTCGATGTCCACTTCCATCATCCACGGAGAACTTCCGGTGGAGCAGGTAAAGATTCCATACTCTTCTCCCAGGGTTTGAGCAGCTTCATCTTCATCTGTGTCGGGGCCCGTTGATTGGCCAACTCATCAGAGACACAGTGAGTACAGCCTTTTCTACACATTCTCTGAAGGTGCCCTTTTTCTTTGCAGCATAGTCTTTGTAGCGGCACTGGTGGGCCCTGTGGTTTCCTCCACAGCGCCAGCACGGGGCCATCCGGTTTGCCCAATGTGGCAGACTGAGGGTTGCGGGACTCGGGGCAGCATTTCTGCCTTTAGAAGTGTCCATGCGGTGCACTGCGCTCGCCGGTTTAGAGTCCTGGGTCAGTATTCGCCTGGAGTCGCTGGCCGAAACCATGTAGGCCTGGCTCACTTGAATTGCTTTCTGCTGGTTGACCGTTCTGTTGGCCGAGAGCAATTTGTGCAGGAGGCCCTCGTGGCTGATTCCGATGACAAATATGTCCCTTAGTGCTTCATTAACGTGGTTGCCAAACTCACACGGTGCAGTTAGTCTTCTTAAGTGTGCAGCATACTTGGCAATTTTTTGGCCCTCAGGTCACCAGTAAGTGTAGAACCGGTGCTTGGCTGTGAGGATGCTTTCTTTCGGTTTTAGTTGTTCCTGTATGATTGTTACAAGTTGTTCATAGCTCTAGGTGGTTGTCTTCTCCGGAGCTAATAAGTCTCTGACGAGACCGTAGATGGTGGGCCCACAACTGCTAAGCAGGATGGCCCTGCGTTTGTTCAGTAGTGCAACCGGTGTGTCCCCGTCCAGGTCGTTGGCTATAAAGAAGTGTTCCAATCTTTCCATATAAGCATCCCAATCTTCCCCCTCTGTAAAATGCTGAAAGTTGCCGAGGTTAGACATGTTGAACGTGTAGTTCGTGATCTTGTATTCCCGTCGCCAGTTGTAATGTATGCAGGCACCTTTAGTAATGGCTCCACAATGGAATCTTTACCTGCTCCACCAAAAGTTCTCCGTGGATGATGGAAGTGGACATCGACGGGGTCCCAGTCTCCATGGAGATTGACACAGGGGCGAGCCAGTCTGTGATGAGCCAAAAGACCTTTGAAAAAATTTGGATGAATCCTGCCACTCGACCAAAACTGTCTACTGTCCAGGCAAAGCTGCTCACCTACACCAAAGGTAAAATCCAAATCGTTGGCAGTGTAGACATCCAGGTCTCCCAGGGCGGCGTGTCGCACAAACTCCCCCTGTGGATTGTAGCCGGCGACGTTCCCACGCTGCTGGGCAGCAATTGGATGAACCGGGTCCAAATCAGGAAAAGTGGTGCTGTGGAAGAAAAGACCACCACAGCCTGCCTGCAACAATACCACAAAATGGCTGCAGCACCACAAGAACGTAGAAGAAAGGAGCACCACAAAATGGCTGCTGCTTGGTGAGCAGCAGACCTGCATTCAAAATGCTAGTCAACTTGGAGGAGCATCATGTGACATCGAGCGGCCAATCGGATTTGAAAGCTCCCTTAAAGGAGACCGGTAACAAAAAAAATTTAAAGGGGAAGTTCCAACTATTTGAGTACATGGACTTTAAAGCTAAAGATGCAATTAAAGAGTGCAAGTATGAAAATGTATGCAATGTAACCATGAATTGTGATGCTGGTTTAACTAATATGAGTAATGAGATGAATGCAGGTGTCAGTAAGGTTAAGAACAAGTTTATTATGCTTAACAATAATGATAGAGATTGTGAAATGCCTAATGTAATCATGTCTGTTGAGACCAGGACACCCAAAAGTGATGCAAGTGCTAGAATGTATAATGCAGGCTTGACTATGTGTGATCAGAGCCAAGGTGTCATTTATACCGGTAGGACACTGCCAAAGGACATTGGGTCCTACAGGGACCATGCTAATGCCAATGGAATCCCCCTGTGGGAGATCCCCAGGTCCAGCAGGCTACCTGACCATGTAGCCTGGACCTTTGGAATGAATGTGATGCCCATTGCAGGACACACACATAGGCAGTGGGAGCAGACCCACTATAAGGGCAGTGGTCAATGGGCAGCCCAGCCACCACCAATGGCAACCGGCACCAGACCAGCCCTACAGCCCCTGGCCACCAGGGCCAACACCAGAAGCATGAGGCCAATACCCTCCAGCTTCCCTGGCAAACCCTGACCCTCATCCCCATTGGTGGACAAGGAGCTCACCCAGTCTTGTGGCCCTGTCCACCACCCCTCAACTACCCACATCACAGTGTATACACACCACCCACTGCTGCCGTGGCTACCTCCCCGAGGGATCCCACAACAGTGACACCCACTTGGTCTGTGTGTGAGGGAGGGGAAATGTACGAGGCCAGCTTCAAGCACAGGGGTCACACCTGGCAACCACACAACCCTCACCACAACCTCCCATAGCCTACCACTGATCACCTCCCCGGTCATGACAACTAGGATATGAAAAATGCTCAGGGGGGAGGATTGTTGTGTATACATGCCTGTTTACTGTGTGATGTCTGTAACACTGTATGCAACATTGAATGTACCCTTGTACTGTACACACCTTACCGGTACACTAGAGGGTGCTGTTGCTGGAGACCTAGGGGTTGCCTGCACACGGCAGGTAACCCAGTATAAAAAGGAACACACAGCTTGTAATTGGCACTCAGGAGCTGTAATAAAGGACTTCAAGTCTGCAGAGTTTAAGCACCATACCCCACCTCGTGGAGTCATTACTAAAGGTGCCTACATACACTACAGAAACAAACACTGGGAGAGAGAGAGAAAGAGCAAAACACACTGGAGGAGAGAGAGAAAGAAACCCACACTGGGGGAGAGAGAGAGGGTAACACACACTAGGAGAGAGAGAGAGAGAGAGCAACACACATTGGGGGAGGGAGAGAGCAACACACACTGGGGGAGAGAGAGAGCAATACACATTGGGGGAGAGAGAGAGCAACACATATTGGGGGAGAGAGAGAGCAACACACACTGGGAGAGAGAGAGAGAGCAAGACATATTGGGGGAAAGAGAGAGCAACACACAGTGGGAGAGAGTTAGAGAGAGCATCACACACTGGGAGAGAGAGAGATAGAGAGAGAGCAACACACACAGGGAAAGAGAGAGAGAGAGCAACACACATTGGGGGAGGGAGAGAGCAACACACACTGGGGGAGAGAGAGAGCAATACACATTGGGGGAGAGAGAGAGCAACACATATTGGGGGAGAGAGAGAGCAACACACACTGGGAGAGAGAGAGAGAGCAAGACATATTGGGGGAAAGAGAGAGCAACACACAGTGGGAGAGAGTTAGAGAGAGCATCACACACTGGGAGAGAGAGAGAGAGAGAGAGAGCAACACACACAGGGAAAGAGAGAGAGAGAGCAACACACACTGGGGAGAGAGAGAGAAAAACACACAGTGGGTGGGAGAGATAGAGAGAGAGAGAGAGAGCAACACACACTGGGGGAGAGAGAGAGAGAGAGAGAGTAACACACACTGGGAGAGAAGGAGAAAGAGAAACACACACTGGTAGAGAGAGAGAGAGAGAGAGCAACACACATTAGGGGAGAGAAAGAGCAACACAAACTGGGGAATAGAGAGAGAAGCACACACTGGAGGAGACAGAGAGAGGGGACAACACACACTGGGAGAGAGCGAGAGCAACACACACTGGGGGAGACAGAGAGAGAGGGGGGGGGCAACACACACTGGGAGGGAGAGAGAGAGAGAGAGAGAGAGTGACACACAGTGGGAGAGAGAGAGAGAACAACACACACTGGGGGAGAGAGAGGGACACATACTGGGGGAGAGAAAGAGACAAACACTGTGGGAGAGAGAGGGAAACACACTGGGGGAGAGAGAGAGCAACACATACTGGGGGAGAGAAAGAGACAAACACTGTGGGAGAGAGAGGGAAACACACTGGGGGAGAGAGAGAGCAACACACACTGGGCGAGAGAGAGAGGGACACACTGGGGGAGAGAGAGAGCAACACACACTGGGCGAGAGAGAGAGGGACACACTGGGGGAGAGAGAGCAAAACACATTGGGGGACAGAGAGAGAGAAACACACGCTGGGGCATAAGAGAGTGAGAGAGAGCAACACACACTGGAGGAGAGAGAGAGAGAGAGAGAGAGCGACGCACACTGGGGGAGAGAGAGAGAGAGAGAGAGAGAGAGCGACACACACTGGGGAGAGAGAGAGAGCGCAACCCACACTGGGAGAGAGAAAGAGAGAGAGAGAGCAACACACACTGGGGGAGAGAGAGACACACACATTGAAGGAGCGAGAGACACACACACTGGGGGAGACAGAGAGGCACACACACTGGGGGAGAGACACACATACTGGGGGAGACAGAGAGACACACACACTGGGGGAGACAGAGAGGCACACACACTGGGGGAGACAGAGAGACACACACACTGGGGGAGACAGAGAGACACACACACTGGGGGAGAGACACACACATTGAAGGAGCGAGAGACACACACACTGGGGGAGAGACACACACATTGAAGGAGCGAGAGACACACACACTGGGGGAGACAGAGAGACACACACACTGGGGGAGACAGAGAGACACACACACTGGAGAAGACAGAGAGACACACACACTGGGGGAGACAGAGAGACACACACACTGGGGGAGAGACACACACACTGGGGGAGACAGAGAGACACACACACTGGGGGAGAGACACACACATTGAAGGAGCGAGAGACACACACACTGGGGGAGAGACACACACATTGAAGGAGCGAGAGACACACACACTGGGGGAGACAGAGAGACACACACACTGGAGGAGCGAGAGACACACACACTGGAGGAGCGAGAGACACACACACTGGGGGAGACAGAGAGGCACACACACTGGGGGAGACAGAGAGACACACACACTGGGGGAGACAGAGAGACACACACACTGGAGGAGACAGAGAGACACACACACTGGGGGAGACAGAGAGACACACACACTGGGGGAGAGACACACACATTGAAGGAGCGAGAGACACACACACTGGGGGAGACAGAGAGACATACACACTGGGGGAGACAGAGAGGCACACACACTGGGGGAGAAACACACACACTGGAGGAGCGAGAGACACACACTCTGGGGGAGACAGAGAGACATACACACTGGGGGAGAGACACACACACTGGGGGAGACAGAGACACACACACTGGGGCAGAGACACACACACTAGGGGAGACAGAGACACACACACTGGGGGAGACAGAGAGACACACACACTGGGGGAGACAGAGAGACACACACACTGGGGGAGAGACACACACACTGGGGGAGACAGAGACACACACATTGGGGGAGAGACACACACACTGGGGGAGACAGAGAGACACACACACTGGGAGAGAGACACACACACTGGGGGAGACAGAGACACACACACTGGGGGAGAGACACACACACTGGGGGAGACAGAGACACACACACTGGGGGAGACAGAGAGACACACACACTGGAGGAGACAGAGAGGCACACACACTGGGGGAGACAGAGAGGCACACACACTGGGGGAGAGACACACACACTGGAGGAGACAGAGAGGCACACACACTTGGGGAGACAGAGAGGCACACACACTGGGGGAGAGACACACACACTGGAGGAGACAGAGAGGCACACACACTGGGGGAGACAGAGAGACACACACACTGGGGGAGAGACACACACACTGGGGGAGACAGAGAGGCACACACACTGGGGGAGAGACACACACACTGGGGGAGACAGAGAGACACACACACTGGGGGAGACAGAGAGACACACACACACTGGGGGAGACAGAGAGACACACACACTGGGGGAGACAGAGAGACACACACACTGGGGGAGAGACACACACACTGGGGGAGACAGAGAGACACACACACACTGGGGGAGACAGAGAGACACACACACTGGGGGAGACAGAGAGGCACACACACAGTGGGGGGGGGAGAGAGAGAGAGACAGACACTGGGGGGGAGAGAGAGAGCAACACACACTGGGATAGAGAGAGAGAGAGAGAGCAACACAGACTGGGAGAGAGAGAGAGATATAGCAACACAGACTCGAGGAGTGCGAGAGAGAGCAACAAAGTCTGGGGGAGAGAGCAACACAAAGTGGGGGAGAGAGAGAGAGAGAGAGAGAGAGAGAGAGCAACACACAGTGGGGGGAGAGAGAGAGAGAGAGAGCAACACACACTTGGGGAAAGAGAGATAGAAACACACATTGGGAGAGAGTGAGAGAGAGCAACACACACTGGGGAGAGAGAGAGAAAAACACACAGTGGGGGAGAGGGAGAGATAGCAACACACACTGGGGAGAGAGAGAGAGAGAGACAGAGCAAAACACACTGTGGGGGAGAAAGAGCAACACACACTGGGAGAGAGAGAGGGGGACACACACTGGGGGAGAGAGAGGGACACACTGGGGGAGAGAAAGAGACAAATGCTGGGGGAGAGAGAGAGGGACACACACTGGGGAAGAGAGAGAGAGCGACACATACTGGGGGAAAGAGAGAGGGACACATTGGGGGAGAGAGAGAGCAACACACATTGTGGGGGGGAGAGAGAGAGCAACACACACTGGGGGAAAGAGAGAGGGACACATTGGGGGAGAGAGAGAGCAACACACACTGGGGGAGAGAGAGAGCAACACACACTGGGGAGAGAGAAAGCAACAGACACTGGGGGAGAGAGAGAGAGAGCAACACACACTGGGGAGAGAGAAAGCAACAGACACTGGGGGAGAGAGAGAGAGAGCAACACACACTGGGGGAGAGAGAGAGTGAAACACACACTGGGGTGAGAGAGAGAGAGAGAGAGCAACACACTCTGAGGGAGAAAGAGAGAGCAACACACACTGGGGGAGAGAGAGAGCAACGCAAAGTGGGGGAGAGAGAGAGCAACACACACTGGGGAGAGAGAGAGAGAAACACACACTGGGGTGAGAGAGAGAGAGAGAGCAACACACTCCGAGGGAGGGAGAGAGAGAGAGCAACACACACTGGGGGAGAGAGAGAGAGCAATACACACTGGGGGAGAGAGAGAGCAACGCAAAGTGGGGGAGAGAGAGAGCAGCACACACTGGGGAGGGGAGAGAGAGAGAGAGAGAGATAGAGCAAAACACACGGGGTGAGAGAGAGCAACACACATTGTGAGAGAGAGAGAGAGAGCAACACACTGGGGGAAAGACAGAGTGTCATGTATTCAATTGTCATTGTAATCCATGTATAAACTGACCTAAGTTGTACACCGTGAGAACATTGACCACTAGGTGGTGAACTTGTGGGAGACACTCTTAACCTGGACTTTCAGGTATAAAAGGGGAAACTCCACCCACCATCACTTCAATGATGGCAAATAAAGGTTACTGGTCACAGAGTGACCTTCTCTCTAGTATGGGCCTCATGTGCATTTATACTGTATAGTAAGGACATATTATTGGCAATGACAAACTGGGATTTAAACCACGTGAGCATGGCCACTAGTAGCACAGAAGAGAGGTACTGTGTTGGTGATGATTGGGACGATTTTATTGAGAGACTACAGCAAAGTTTCGTCACTAAGGAATGGCTGGGACAGGATTTGGCCGACAAATGCAGGGCTCATCTCCTGACGGTCTGTGGATCCAGGACCTACTCCCTGATGAAGGACCTTCTAGCGCCAGAGAAGCCGGCGGACAAGACTTTTGAAGAGCTCAATAAGTTGATCGGGGAACACTTTAAACCGGCGAGCAGCATGCACATGGCGAGACACCGGTTTTACACGCACCGGCGGCGCGAAGGTCAAAGCGTTCCAGACTTCGTGGCAGATCTCCGGCAACTGGCGAGCCTATGTAAGTTCCCAGATGCATGCAGAGCGGAGATGCTGTGAGACTTTTTTATTGAGGGCATCAGGTACGCTGGGGTTTTCAGGAAACTGATTGAGACCAAAGACTTGACCCTGGAAACGGCGGCTTTGATGGCCCAGACATTTATCTCAGGGGAGGAAGAGACCAGAATGATGTTTGACAAAAATCTTGGTTTAAATGCAGCAAATGCACAGGGAGTCAACATTGTCAACACAGTTCTCTAGGCAGGTAGGGACAATCGGACATGCCCGAGCATGTAGTCGAACCCAAAGAGGGAATTCAACAGAGACAATGGCTAGCTGAACGGCGATTCATGCCATCGCAAGGGACAATGCGGCCAGTAATGGGGTCATCAACACCTGTCAATGTTGCGTTTAAGGACAGTTACAGAGACAGTCATAGACGATCAGCAATATACCTGCAGAAATTGCAACGTCAGCGGTCACTTGGCGCGTATGTGCAGGAAGGCTGTAGCCAGGTTGATGTACAAGGAGGACGGGGACGATGTAAGCCCTATGAGGCCAAATGGACACTGGGGGAAATCGCTGGAAGCTGAAGTTCAGCGAGTTCATGTGGAGCACATATACAGTTCATACATCAGGATGCCACCGATAATGATGAAAGTGCTCCTCAATGGCATCCCAGTATCAATGGAGCTAGACACGGGGGCCAGCCAGTCCCTGATGAGTATCAAACAGTTCGACAAGTTGTGGCCAGGAGGCCAAAATTATTGCCGATTGATGCACAGCTACGGACATATACAAAAGAGATCATTCCGGTGCTAGGCAGCGCCATGGTAGTCGTGACCCACAATGATTCGGAGAACAGGTTGCCACTCTGGATTGTCCCGGGGGACGGTCCCGCACTACTGAGGAGGAGTTGGCTTGCTGTCATGAACTGGAAATGGGGCGATGTCAATGCAATTTCTTCTGTGGAGCGAATATCATGCTGACAGGTCCTGGACAAATTTGACTCATTATTTCAACCCGGCATTGGAACATTCATGCGGACCAAGGTAGTGATTCAAATAAACCTGGACGCCAGGCCAGTACACCACAAGGCCAGAGCGGTGCCGTATGTGATGCGGGAAAAGATAGAAGGTGAATTGGACTGCCTGATGAGGGAAGGCATCATCTCGTCAGTCGAGTTCAGTGACTGGGCGAGCCCGATTGTGCCGGTGCTCAAGGCGGATGGGTCGGTCAGGATATGTGGCGACTACAAGGCCACCATCAATCGGGTGTCACTCCAAGACCAGTACCCGCTACCGAGAGCGGAGGACCTCTTTGCGACGCTATCCGGTGTTTTCAAAATTGGACCTGACCTCAGCTTACATGACCCAGAAGCTGGCGAGTGAGTCGAAGAAGCTGACCACCATCACGACACACAAGGGGTTGTTTGAGTATAACAGTTGTCCGTTCGGTATTTGCTCGGCCGCCGCGATCTTTCAACGAAACATGGAAAGTCTCCTCAAGTCGATCCCAAGGACCGTGGTTTTTCAAGACGACATCCTCATCACAGGTTGCGATACTAAAGAACACCTCCACAACCTGGAGGAGGTGCTACGCAGACAGGGTAGGTCTGTGACTGAAAAAGGCGAAGTGCGTCTTCCTAGTTCCAGAGGTAGAATTCCTGGGGATGAGAATAGCAGCAGACGGGATCAGACCTACTGTGTCCAAAACGGAAGCGATCCAGAGAGCACCCAGACCCCATAACATGACGGAGCTGCGTTCGTTCTGGAGCTCCTGAACTATTTTAGTAACTTTCTTCCAAAATTGAGCACGCTGTTAGAGCCGCTACACTTGCTCCTACGCAAAGGTCGTGAATGGGTCTGCGGGGGCAGCCAGGAAAAGGCTTTTGATAGGGCACGCAATTTGTTATGCTCCAACAATCTGTTAACGCTATATGACTCATGTAAGAAACTTGTTTTAACGTGCGATATGTCGTCCTATGGGGTCAGGTGTGTGTTGCAGCATGTCAATCCCAAGGGTCAGTTACAGCCGGTAGCTTATGCCTCCAGAAGTCTGTCCCAGGCAGAAAGGGGCTACGGGATGGCAGAAAAGGAAGTGCTTGCATGTGTATATGCAGTAAAAAAAATGCACCAGTACCTGTTTGGCAGGAAATTTGAGCTGGAGACAGATCACAAACCCCTAACGTCCCTTTTAGCCGACAATAAGCCCATCAATGCAAATGCGTCAGCCCACATACAGAGGTGGACACTCACGTTAGCCGCCTATGACTACACAATTCGGCACAGACTGGGCAGTGAAAACTGCGCGATGCACTCAGCAGGCTACCACTAGCCACCACTGAGGGGGCAACTGAGCATGATGCTGAGATGGTCATGGCTGTTGAAGCTTTTGAAAGCGAAGGTTCACCCGTGACAGCCTGTCAGATCAAAGTCTCGACAAATAGAGACCCGCTACTGTCTTTAGTCAAGAAATGTGTCCTGAATGGGGATTGGGCAGCCACGTACGGGGCATGCCCTGAGGAATTTAAACCATTTCACAGGCGCAAGGATGAACTCTCGATTCAGGCTGATTGCGTACTATGGGGAATCCGAATAGTCATGCCCCAGATGGGCAGAGAGGCGTTCATCCGAGAACTCTACAATGAGCACCCGGGCATTGTCATGATGAAGGCAATTGCTAAGTCACACGTTTGGTGGCCAGGGATAGATGCAGACCTGGAACTTTGTGTTCGCGGGTGCAACACGTGTGCCCAGCGATGCAATGCGCCAAGGGAAACCCCCCTTAGACCCTGGTCCTGGCCCATCAAGCCATGGTCATGCATCCATGTGGACTACGCAGGTCCTTTCATGGGAAAAATATTTTTGGTTGTATCATGTATGTAACCACAGTGTAACACCACTGTATTACTGTATACACTCAACCGAGATGTACACCTTGAATACAAAGTGTGAACTTGTGGGAGACACTCCTTACCTAATCACACAGGTATAAAAAGGGAGGTCCCACGCAGGGTCATCGTCTTTGGAGTCCTCTGAATAAAGAGTTACGGTCACAGAGTGACCTTTTCCCCAGAATGTGCCTCGTGTGGTTTCATTCTTTAGAGTAAGGACTTTACATTGACAACGAGAAACGGGACCCACGAGAATGGCCACCGGTAGCACAGAGGAACGGTACTGTGTTGGGGAAGACTGGGACGATTTCGTCGAGAGGCTTTAGCAAAGCTTCGTTACGAAAGAAGGGCTCATCTTTTGACCAGCTGCAGACCAAAGACTTACGCGCTCATGAAGGATTTACTAGCACCCGAAAAGCCGGCAGACAAAACCTTTGAAGAACTTAGCAAATTGATCGGGGAGCACCTCAAACCGGCGAGTAGCATACAAATGGCCCGACACAAATTCTACACCCACCGACGTCGTGAACGACAGAGCATACCGGACTTCGTAGCGGACCTCCGGCGTTTGGCCAACTTCTGTAAGTTCACAGACGCCTGCAGGGGGAAGATGCTAAGGGACTTCTTTATCGAGGGCATCGGTCATGCGGGAATTTTCCGCAAATTAATTGGGACCAAGGATTTGACCTTGGAAGCGGCGACGTTGATAGTTCAAACTTTCATGGCGCGCAATTCTGCCTCTAACGCGACGATGGATCAGGGAGTCAACATCATCAATGCGACTCAGAGCCCCGCACACAGGCAGGGGCAGTCCGACATTCCCCAGGCAGCATTAGACCCCAGAGTAGGACTTCAACAGAGACAATGGCAGGCTGAACGGACATTCACGCCATCACAGTGGACAATGCGGCCTGGGATGGGGCCATTGACACCCACTAATAGGGTACTTGAGAGCAGTCAGAGGGACAGTCAGCACGGAATGCCTGGCCATAGTCACTTTGTTCCCAACAATGGAAACTTTAACTCATGCTGGAGGTGTGGGGGAAAACACTCAGCTAGATCTTGCAGATTTCAACAGTTTGTCTGCAGGAACTGCAATCTCAGTGGCCACTTAGCTCGAATGTGCAGGAAGTTTGCAACTAGACTAATATATGAGGCGGATGGACCAGAAGAGGGTTCTTTGAGGCAGAATGACTTTTGGGGCAAATCGATGGACGCCGAGGTTCAGCGGATCCATGTGGTGAATATTCACAGTTCATACACCAAAACGCCGGCAATGATGATGAGGGTTTTATTAAACGGTATCCCTGTACGCATGGAGCTGGACACTGGGGCCAGCCAGTCACTCATGGGCGTTCAGCAATTTGAGAAGCTATGGCCACTTAAAGCCAGTAGACCTAAATTAGCATGTATTGAGACACAATTATGGACTTACACAAAAGAAATCATTCCGGTGCTAGGCAATGCCATGTTGGCTGTCACACACAATGGGTTAGTGAATTGGCTGCCGCTCTGGATTGTCCCGGGCGATGGTCCCGCACTGTTGGGGAGGAGCTGTTTAGCCGAGATGAACTGGAAATGGGGGAATGTTTACGCAATGTCATCTGTGCAGTGAAGTTCGTGCTCACAAGTCCTACAACAATTCGATTCACTATTCCAACCTGGCATCGGGACTTTCAAAGGCACTAAAGTAGTGAGACACACCACCCCTGACGCCAGGCCAGTGCACCACAAAGCCAGAGCGGTGCCGTATGTGATGCGGGAAAAGATCGAGAGCGAATTGGACCGGCTGTTGAGAGAGGGCATCATCTTGCCTGTTGAATTCAGCGACTGGGCGAATCCCATCGTTCCCGTCCTAAAAGCGGATGGCTCTGTCAGGATCTGTGGCGACTACAAGGCCATCATCAATCGGGTGTCCCTACAAGATCAATACATGCTCCCGAGAGCGGAGGACCTTTTTGCCACACTGGCAGGTGACAAGCTGTTCACCAAGTTGGACCTCACTTCAGCCTATATGACCCAGGAACTGTCCGACGAATCCAAAATACTGACCACCATCACCACGCACAAGGGACTGTTCGTTTATAACAGGTGCCCGTTTGGCATTCGATCAGCGGCTGCGATTTTTCAACGAAACATGGAAAGCCTGCTTAAATCCATTCCTGGAACGATCGTATTCCAGGACGACATCCTCATCACAGGTCGAGACCCCGAGGAACACCTCCACAACCTGGAGGATAGGCCTGTGACTCAAGAAGTCTAAATGTGTGTTCTTAGCTCCTGAGGTTGAGTTTCTGGGCAGGAGGGTTGCTGCAGATGGGATTCGGCCCACCGAATCCAAAACAGAGGCGATTCGACGAGCACCCAGGCCCTGGAACACATCGGAGTTGCATTCATTCCTGGGACTGTTGAACTATTTCGGGAACTTTCTGCCGAACTTGAGCACGTTGTTGGAGCCACTACACGTGCTCCTGTGTAAGGGTTGCGATTGGTTTTGGGGGGACTGTCAGGAACGAGCTTTTGATCGGGCGCGAAACCTACTTTGCTCAAACAAGTTGTTGACCCTGTACGACCCCTGTAAAAAATTGGTTCTGACATGTGATGCATCGTCCTATGGGGTTGGGAGCATGTTGCAGCAGGGCAATGCTGAGGGTCAATTACAACCTGTGGCTTATGCCTCCAGGTCGCTCGCTCAAGCAGAACGGGGATATGGGATGGTCGAGAAGGAAGCGCTTGCATGTGTCTATGGTGTAAAAAAAGTGCATCAGTACCTCTTTGGTAGGAAGTTTGAATTAGAGACGGACCACAAGCCATTAACATCCCTGTTGTCAGACAGCAAGGCTATCAATGCCAACGATGGGCTCTCACGCTGGCTGCTTATGACTACTCCATCCGGCACCGGCCCAGCACTGAAAATTGCGCTGACGTGCTCAGCAGGCTTCCACTGGCCACCACCGAGGGGGCACCGGAGCAAACTGCCGAGATGGTCATGGCTGTCAATGCCTTTGACAGCGCAGGCTCCCCTATCACAGCCCGCCAGATCAAAATCTGGGCAAACAGATCCGCTCCTATCCCTGATTAAGAAATGTGTCCTGACTGGGGATTGGGTGCCCGCACACAGAGCATGCCCTGAGGAGGTCAGACCATTCCACAGATGGATGGATGAGCTCTCCATCCAAGCCGACTGCCTACTATGGGGCAGCTGGGTAGTTATGCCCCAGAAGGGCAGGGAGGCATTCATTAGCGAACTCCACAGCGAGCACCCAGGCATTGTGCTGATGAAGGCCATTGCCCAGTCACACGTTTGGTGGCCTGGAATTGATTCAGACATGGAACACTGTGTTCGCAGGTGCACAACATGTGCCCAGCTGGGTAATGCCCCCAGGGAGGCCCCGCTCAGCCCGTGGCCCTGGCCCACCAGGCCATGGTCACGAATTCATGTTGACTACGCGGGCCCGTTCATGGATAAGATGTTCCTTATTGTGGTAGATGCATACTCGAAATGAATTGAGTGCATCACTCTGAATTCATGCACGTCATCCACCACCGTGGAAAGCCTACATGTGATCTTTGCAACCCATGGCTTGCCGGACATCCTGGTTAGTGAATTCCGAGAGTTTATGTCGGGCAATGTCGAACCACGTTCGGACTGCGCCGTTCAAGCCAGCCTCCACTGGCCAGGCGGAACGTGCGGTCCAAATCATTAGGCAAGGTATGCTCAGGATTCAAGGACCCTCCCTACAATGCCGCCTATCGCGTCTCCTGCTGGCCTATAGATCCCGACCGCACTCGCTCACGGGGGTCCTGCCCGCAGAGTTACTAATGAAAGGGACACTCAAAACTCGGTTGTCCCTCATTCACCCAGTCCTGACCGACATAGTTGAGGGCAAGCGCAAGTCACAAAACGAGTACCATGACCGTAATTCGAGGGGGAGCTGTATAGAAATAAATTATCCTGTATTCGTCCTCAGTCACGCCATGGGGCCCAAATGGCTTGAGGGCACTGTAATTGACAAAGAGGGGAATAGGGTCATCGTGGTAAAAATCAACAATGGCCAGATATGCCGTAAGCATCTGGACCAAGAAAAAAAAAAGGTTCAGCATCGACACGGAGGAACCTGAAGAAGACCATGAGATGGAGCTCATACTACCGCCAGTGAACGAGCAACAAGAGCGATCAGAAGAATGCTCAGTCTCTGCGGTCAACCAGGACAGGCCGGAATCACCACAGGTGACAGACACTCACGTCAGTGTCCAGCAACCAGACCCCCAACCGCGGCGCTCCACGAGGGAGCGTGGACCGCCTGAAAGACTAAACCTATGATCCCAATAAGATTTTGGGGGGGAGGTGATGTCATGTATGTAATCACAATGTAATACCACTGTATTACTGTATACTCTCAACCTAGATGCACACCTTGACCATAAGACGTGAATTTGTGGGAGACACTCCTTACTTGATCACACAGGTATAAAAAGGGAGGTCCCATGCAGGGTCATCGTCTTTGGAATCCTGTGAATAAAGAGTTAAGGTCACAGAGTGATCTTGTCCCCAGAATGTGCCTCGTGTGGTTTCATGCTGAAGGGTAAGAACTTTACAAAACACACTGGGGGCAAGAGAGAGCAACACACACTGGGGGAGAGAAAGAGAGAGCGAAAAGCACACTGGGGGAGAGAGAGAACAACACACAGTGGGGGAGAGAGAGAGGAACACACACTGCAGGAGAGAGAGAGAGCGAAAAACACACTGTGGGGGAGAGAGAGAGCAACACACATTGGGGGGGGAGAGAGAGAGCAAAAAACACACTGGGGAGAGAGAGAGAGAGAGCAACAAACACTGGGGGAAAGAGAGAGCGAAAAACACACTGGGAGAGAGATAGAGCAACACACACTGGGGAGAGAGAGAGAGAGAGCAACACACACTGGGGCAGAGAGAGAGCAACACAGACTGAGGGCGAGAGAGAGAGAGTGAGCAAACACACTGGGGGAGAGAGAGAGAACGAAAAACACACTGGGGGAGAGAGAGAGAGAGAAACACACACTGGGGAGAGAGAGAGAGAAACACACGCTGGGGGAGAGAGAGAGAGAAACACACACTGGGGGAGAGAGAGAGAGCAACACACACTGGGGGAGAGAGAGAGAGAGAGCAACACAAACTGGGGGAGAGAGAGAGAGATAGCAACACACACTAGGGGAGAGAGAGAGCAACACACACTGAGGGAGAGAGAGAGAGAGCAACACACACTAGGGGAGAGAGAGAGCAACACACACTGAGGGAGAGAGAGAGCAATACAGACTGGGGGAGAGAGAGAGAGCGAAAAACACAGTGGGGGAGAGAGAGAGCAACACACACTGGGGAGAGAGAGAGAAACACACACTGGGGAGAGAGAGAGAAACACACACTGGGGAGAGAGAGAGAAACACACACTGGGGAGAGAGAGAGAGCAATACACACTGGGGGAGAGAGAGAGAGAGAGAGAGCAACGCAAACTGGGGTAGAGAGAGAGAGAGCAACACACACTGGGGCAGAGAGAGAGAGAGCAACACAAACTGGGGGAGAGAGAGAGAGAGAGCAACACACACTGGGGCAGAGAGAGAGAGAGCAACACAAACTGGGGCAGAGAGAGAGAGAGAGCAACACACACTGGGGCAGAGAGAGAGAGAGTAACAAAAACTGGGGGAGAGAGAGAGAGAGAGCAACACACACTGAGGGGGAGAGAGAGCAATACAGACTGGGGGAGAGAGAGAGAGTGAAAAACACACTGGGAGAGAGAGAGAGAGAGCGAAAAACACACTAGGGTTATAGAGAGAGAGCCACAGACACTGGGGGAGAGAGAGAGTGCAAAAAACACAATGGGTGAGAGAGAGAGCAACACACACTGGGGAAGAGAGAGAGAGAGCGAAAAACACATTGGGGAGAGAGAGCAACACACACTGGGGCAGAGAGAGAATGAAAAACACACTGGGGGAGAGAGAGAGCAACACACACTGGGGGAGAGAGAGAGCAACACACACTGGGGCAAAGAGAGAGCAAACACTCTGGGGGAGAGAGAGAGTGCGAAAAACACACTGGGTGAGAGAGAGCAACTACAATGGGGGAGAGAGAGAGCACGGAAAACACACTGGGGAGAGAGAAAGAGCGCAACACAGATGGGGGGGACAAAGAGGGTGAGCAAACACACTGGGGAAAATGCTTGAAACTATCATTAAGGAAGAAATAGCGGGACATCTAGATAGGAATAGTGCAATCAAGCAGACGCAGCATGGATTCATGAAGGGGAAACCATGTTTAACTAATTTACTGGAATTCTTTGAGGCTATAACGAGCATGGTGGATAGAGGTGAACCGATGGATGTGGTGTATTTAGATTTTCAAAAGGCATTCGATAAGGTGCCACACAAAAGGTTACTGCAGAAGATAAAGGTACGCGGAGTCAGAGGAAATGTATTAGCATGGATAGAGAATTGGCTGGCTAACAGAAAGAAGAGAGTCGGGATAAATGGGTCCTTTTCGGGTTGGAAATCGGTGGTTAGTAGACTGCCACAGGGATCGGTGCTAGGACCACAACTGTTTACAATATACATAGACGACCTGGAAGAGGGGACAGAGTGTAGTGTAACAAAATTTGCAGATGACACAAAGATTAGTGGGAAAGTGGGTTGTGTAGAGGACTCAGAGAGGCTGCAAGGAGATTTGGATAGGTTAAGCGAATGGGCTAAGGTTTGGCAGATGGAATACAATGTCGGAAAGTGTGAGGTCATCCACCTTGGGGACAAAAACAGTAAAAGGGAATATTATTTGAATGGGGAGAAATTACAAAATGCTGCGATGCAGAGGGACCTGGGGGTCCTTGTGCATGAATCCCAAAAAGTTAGTTTGCAGGTGCAGCAGGTAATCAGGAAGGCGAATGGAATGTTGGCCTTCATTGCGAGAGGGATGGAGTACAAAAGCAGGGAGGTCCTGCTGCAACTGTATAGGGTATTGGTGAGGCTGCACCTGGAGTACTGCGTGCAGTTTTGGTCACCTTACTTAAGGAAGGATATACAAGCTTTGGAGGGGGTACAGAGACGATTCACGAGGCTGATTCCGGAGATGAGGGGGTTATCTTATGATGATAGATTGAGTAGACTGGGTCTTTACTCGTTGGAGTTCAGAAGGATGAGGGGTGATCTTATAGAAACATTTAAAATAATGAAAGGGATAAACAAGATAGAGGCAGAGAGGTTGTTTCCACTGGTTGGGGAGACTAAAACTAGGGGGCACAGCCTCAAAATACGGGGGAGCCAATTTAAAACCAAGTTGAGAAGGAATTTCTTCTCCCAGAGGGTTGTGAATCTGTGGAATTCTCTGCCCAAGGAAGCAGTTGAGTCTAGCTCATTGAATGTATTCAAGTCACAGATCGATAGATTTTTAACCAATAAGGGAATTAAGGGTTACGGGGAGCGGGCGGGTAAGTGGAGCTGAGTCCACGGCCAGATCAGCCATGATTTTATTGAATGGCGGAGCAGGCTCGAGGGGCTAGATGGCCTACTCCTGTTCCTAATTCTTATGTTCTTATGAGAGAGAGAGAGAGAGCGAAAAACACACTGGGGGAGAGAGAGAAAGCAAGAAACACACTGGGGCAGAGAGAGAGAGCAAAAAACACACTGGGATAGAGAGAGAGAGAGAGAGAGAGAGAGAGCAAACACACTGGTCGTCATGTATTCAACCAGAATTGTAACCCATGTATAATTTGACCTAAGTTGTACACTGTGAGAACAATGACCACTAGGTGGTGAACTTGTGGGAGACACTCCTAACCTGGACCTTCAGAGATAAAAGGGGAAGCTCCACCCACTTCCATCACTTGAGTGCTATGGAATAAAGGACAGGTCACAGACTGACCTTCTCTCAAACATGTGTCTCATGTGCATTTATACTGTATAGTAAGGACGTATCAATGGCGACGAGAAACTGGGATTTAAACCACGCGAGCATGGTCACAAGCAGAACAGACGAGAGGTACTGTGTTAAGGAATGGTTGGGACAGAGATTCAACATTGTTAAAGCAGCACACAGTTCTCCAGGCAGACAAGGGCAATCGGGCATGCCCCAACATGTAGTCGAACCCAGAGGGGGAGTTCGACAGAGACAATGGCAAGCTGAACAGCGATTCATGCCATTGCAAGGGACAATGCGGCCAGTAATGAGGCCATCAACACCTGTTAATGGCGCACTCAAGGACAATAACATGGGCAGTCAGGGACGATCGACTGGCAAGGGACCTTTTGTTTCAAACAGCAGCTCATGTTGGAGGCGTGGAGGCGCACACTCAGCCGGAGTTTGCAGAGGTGAGCAAAATACCTGCAGAAATTGCAGAAATGAACACTGGGGGAAATCGCTGGAAGCTGAAGTTCAGCGAGTTCATGTGGAGCACGTATACAGTTCATACACCAGGACGCCACCGATAATGATGAAAGTGCTCCTCAATGGCATCCCAGTATCAATGGAGCTAGACACAGGGGCCAGCCAGTTCCTGATGGGTATCAAACAGTTCAAAAAGTTGTAGGCGTCCAAGGCCAGGAGACCAAAATTATCGCCGATTGACGCACAGCTACGGACATACACAAAGGAGATCATTCCGGTGCTAGGCAGCGCCACGGTAGTCGTGAGCCACAAAGATTTGGAGAACAGGTTGCCACTGGGTTGTCCCGGGGGATGGTCCCGCACTACTGGGGAGGAGTGGCTTGCTGTCATGAACTGGAAATGGGGCGATGTCAATGCAATTTCCTCTGTGGAGCAAGTATCATGCTCACAGATCCTGGACAAATTTGACTCATTATTTCAACCCGGCATTGGCACTTTCATGGGGGCCAAGGTAGTGATTCACATAAACCCGTCGCCAGGCCAGTACACCACAAGGCCAGAGCGGTGCTGTACGTGATGCGGGAAAAGATAGAAGGCGAATTGGACCGCCTGTTGAGGGAAGGCATCACCTCGCCAGTCGAATTAAGTGACTGGACGAGCCCGATTGTGCCGGTGCTCAAGGCGGATGGGTCGGTCAGGATATGTGGCGATTACAAGGCCACCATCAATCGGGTGTCACTCCAAGACCAGTACACGCTACCGAGAGCGGAGGACCTCTTTGCGACGCTATCCGCTGGCAAACCTTTTTCAAAATTGGACATGACCTCAGCTTACATGACCCAGGAGCTGGCGAGTGAGTCGAAGAAGCTGACCACCATCACGACACACAAGGGGTTGTTTGAGTACAACAGATGTCTGTTCGGGATACGCTCGGCCACCGCGATCTTCCAACGAAATATGGAAAGCCTCCTCAAGTCGATTCCAGGGTCGGTGGTTTTTCAGGACGACATCCTCATCACGGGTTACAATACTGAAGAACACCTCCACAACCTGGAGGAGGTGCTACGCAGACTGGACCGGGTAGGACTGCGACTGAAAAAGGCAAAGTGCATCTTCCTAGCTCCAGAGGTAGAATTCCTGGGGATGAGGTTAGCAGCAGACGGGATCAGCCCTACTGTGTCCAAGACGGAAGCGATCCAGAGAGCACCCAGACCCCGTAACATGACGGAGCTGCGTTCGTTCCTGGGGCTCCTGAACTATTTTGGTAACTTTCTTCCAAAATTGAGCATGCTGCTAGAGCCGCTACACGTGCTTCTACGCAAAGGTCGCGAATGGGTCTGGGGGGATAGCCCGGAAAGGGCTTTTAATAGAGCATGCAATTTGTTATGTTCCAGCAATCTGTTAACGCTATATGACCCATGTAAGAATCTTGTGTTAACGTGCGATGCGTCATCCTATGGTGTCGGGTGTGTATTGCAGCATGTCAATGCCAAGGGTCAGTTACAGCCGGTAGCTTATGCCTCCAGAAGTCTGTCCCAGGCAGAAAGGGGCTACGGGATGGTAGAAAAGGAGGCGCTCGCATGTGTATATGCGGTAAAGAAAATGCACCAGTACCTGTTTGGCAGGAAACTTGAGCTGGAGACAGATCACAAACCCCTAACGTCCCTTTTGGCCGACAACAAGGCCATAAATGGAAACGCATCGGCCCGCTTACAGAGGTGGGCACTCATGTTAGCCGCCTATGACGACACAATTCGGAACAGACCGGGCACCGAAAACTGCGCCGATGCACTCAACAGGCTCCCACTAGCCACCACTGAGGGGGCTACCGAGCATGGTCATGGCTGTTGAAGCTTTCGGAAGTGAAGGCTCACCCGTGACAACCCATCAGATTAATGTTTGGACAAATAGAGACCCGCTATTGTCTCTAGTCAAGAAATGTGTCCTGAATGGGGACTGGGCAGCCACATACAGGGCATGCCCTGAGGAATTTAAACCATTTCACAGGTGCAGGGATGAACTCTCGATTCAGGCCGATTGCCTACTGTGGGGAAACCGCGTAGTCATGCCCCAGATGGGCAGAGAGGTGCTCATCCGAGAACTCCACAATGGGCACCCGGGCATTGTCACGATGAACGCAATTGCCAGGTCACACGTTTGGTGGCCAGGGATAGACGCAGATCTGGAATTTTGTGTTTGCAGGTGCAACACGTGCGACCAGCTGGGCAATGCGCCCAGGGAAGCCCCCCTTAGCCCCTGGCCATGGCCCGCCAAGCCTTGGTCATGCATCCATGTGGACTACGCAGATCCTTTCATTGGAAAAATGTTTTTGGTTGTAGTAGACGCCTACTCCAAATGGATCGAGTGTGACATTTTAAATTCAAGCACATCCTCTGCCACGGTAGAAAGTCTACGGGCAATGTTCACCGCCCACGGTCTACCGGACATCTTGGTCAGCGACAATGGCCTGTGCTTCACAAGCACTGAATTCCAGGACTCCATGGCAGGCAATGGAATTAACCATGTCAGAACGGCACCATTCAAGCCGGCCTCAAACGGCCATGCAGAACGAGCAGTGCAGATAATCAAACAGGGGATGCTCAGAATCCAAGGGGGTTCCCTACAATGCCGCTTATCACGCCTCCTGTTGGCCTATAGATCCCGACCACACTCGCTCACAGGGGTTCCACCCGCAGAGCTGCTAATGAAAAGGACGCTCAAAACCAGGTTATACCTTATACACCCCACCATGAAAGAAATTGTCAAGAGCAGGCGCCAGTCACAATATGACTACCATGACAGGAATGCGAGGGCACGATGTATTGATGTAAATGACCCTGTTTTTGTCCTCAACTACGCTGCAGGGCCCAAATGGCTCGCAGGCACTGTGGTTGCCAAAGAGGGAAATAGGATTCTGGTAGTTAAACTTACCAATGGACAAATCTGCCGCAAACATGTGGATCAAACAAAAAGGAGGTTCAGCAACCCCATAGAAGAAGCAGAGGAAGAACACGATATAGAGTTCACTCCTCCACAGGTGACCGAACACAGGAACCAAAGGGAGGAGAGCCCAGTCACTGTGGGCAGTCCAGACAGGCCTGAGGCACCGCAAACAGCAGACATTCAAGCCAGCGCCCAGCAACCGGAGCCCCAACTCAGGCGCACTACAATAGAGCGTAAACCACCAGAGAGATTCAACCTGTGATCCCAATAAGACTTTGCGGGGGGAGGTGATGTCATTTATTCAACCAGCATTGTAACCCATGTATAATCTGACCTAAGTTGTACATTGTGAGAACAATGACCACTAGGTGGGAGACACTCCTAATCTGGACCTATATATTTATACATTCTGTCCCTTCTTGTCACGCTCTGATTATCATTTCCCCCAGTGCTACCCTGCTCAATTGCCAGCTCCTTGCTCTTTAACTTTTTAAATTTCTGCTCACTTGAACCCTCCCCCCACTAATTAGTTTAAAGCCTTCTCTACAGCCCTAATTATTTGATTCGCCAGGACACTAGTCCCTGCATGGTTCAAGTGAAGCCCGTCCCATCAGAACAGCTCCCTCTTGTTGTGTTCCTAACACAGATGAGACTGCACACAGGGAGGTTAAAGTGACAGTGACCTCAGTCTTTATTAAGACACTCCAGAGTAACAGGCCTTAGGGACCGGCATATATATAGTGCTCCCAAGGGATGCTGGGCTCCCTTGGGACTTCAGGGATTGCGCTCCCTAGTGGCAGAACATGGGAGTGAATACTTTACAGATACGCAACACCTCTTACCCCAGTATTGATGCCCCAGTGTCCCAGGAACCATAACCCATTCCTCCCATACCAGTCTTTGAGCCTCATGTTTAACTCTCTGATCTTATTTACCCTAGCAAATTTGCTCGTGGCTCAGGTAGCAACCCAGAGATTATTACCGATGTTGTTCTGCTTTTTAATTTGGCCACTCGCTGCCCATACTTCCTCAGCAGAATCTCTTTCTTTGTTCTATCGATGTCGTTGGTACCGACATAGACCACCACAACTGGATCTTCCCCCTCCCACTCCAAGTTCCTCTCCAGCCCTGAGGAGATGTCCTTAACCCTGGCACCGGGGCAGGCAACACAGCCTTCGAGACTCATGCTCTCAGCTGCAGAGAACGATATCTATCCCCCTGATGATACTGTCACCTACCACTACAACGTTTCTTTTTACTCACCCCACTTGAATGGCCCCCTGTACCACGGTGCTGTGGTCAGTTTGCTCATCCTCCCTGCAGTCCTTGCTCTCATCCACAAAGGGAGTAAGTGCCTCGAACCTGTTGAACAAGAGCAAGGGCTGAGGATCCTCCATCACTACATCCTGAGTCCCCATACCTGCCTCATTCATAGTCACACCCTCCTGTCCCTGACCACGGACCAAATTTGAATTAATTAATCTAAGAGGTGTGACTGCCTCCTGGAACACAACATCCAGGTTACTCACCCCATCCCTGATGTGTCGCAGTGTCAATAGCTCAGACTCCAGCTCATCAACACGGAGCCAAAGTTCCTGCAGCTGCAGACATTTACTACAGATGTGGTCGCCATGAAACTCAATGGTAATATGTCCTTAATATACAGTATAAATGCACACGAGGCCCATACTGGAGAGAAGGTCACTCTGTGACCAGTAACCTTTATTCCAGCACTGAAGTGGAGAAGGTGGGTGGAGCTTCCCCTTTTATACCTGAAAGTCCAGGTTAGGAGTGTCTCCCACAAGTTCACCACCTGGTGGTCACTGTTCTCACGGTGTACAACATAGGTCAGTTTATACATGGATTACAATGACAGTTGAATACATGACATCACCACCCCCCAAAAGTCTTATTGGGATCACAGGTTAAGGCTCTCTGGTGGTTTATGCTCCCTTGTAGAGCGCCTGAGTTAGGGCTCCGGTTGTTGGGCGCTGTCCTGAGTGTCTTCTGTTTGCGGTGCCTCAGGCCTGTCCGGACTGCCCACAGTGACTGGGCTCTCCTCCACTTGGTTCTGGTGTTCGGTCACCTGTGGAGGAGTGGACTCTACATCGTGTTCTTCCTCTGCTTCTTCTATGGGGTTGCTGAACCTCCTTTTTGTTTGATCCACGTGTTTGAGGCAGATTTGTCCATTGGTAAGTTTAACTACCAGAATCCTATTCCCCTCTTTGGCAATCACAGTGCCTGCGAGATATTTGAGCCCTGCAGCTTAGTTGAGTACAAAGACAGGGTCATTGACATCAATACATCACGCCCTCGCATTCCCATCATGGTAGTCACATTGTGACCAGCGCCTGCTCTCAAGAATTTCTTTCATGGTGGGCTGTATAAGGGATAACCTGGTTTTGAGCGTCCTTTTCATTAGCAGCTCTGCGGGTGGAACCCCTGTGAGCGAGTGTGGTCGGGATCTATAGGCCAACAGGAGGCGTGATAAGCGGCTTTGTAGGGAACCCCCTTGGATTCTGAACATTCCCTGTTTGATTATCTGCACTGCTCGTTCCACCTGGCCGTTTGAGGCCGGCTTGAACGGTGCCGTTCTGACATGGTTGATCCCATTTCCTGCCATGAAATCCTGGAATTCAATGCTTGTAAAGCACGGGCCATTGTCGCTGACCAAGACGTCTGGTAGACCATGGGCGGTGAACATTGCCCGTAGACTTTTTACCGTGGCAGAGGATGTGCTTGAATTGAGAATGTCACACTCGATCCATTTGGAGTAGGCGTCTACTAAAACCAAAAACATTTTTCCCATCAAAGGAACTGCGTAGTCCACATGGATGCATGACCGTGGCTTGGCGGGCGAGGACCAGGGGCTAAGGGGTTTTCCCTGGGCGCATTGCCCAGCTGGGCACACGTGTTGCACCTGCGAACACAAAGTTCTTGGCCTGCATCTATCCCTGGCCACCAAACGTGTGACCTGGCAATTGCCTTCATCATGACAATGCCCGGGTGCTCATTGTGCAGTTCTCGGATGAACGCCTCTCTGCCCATCTGGGGCATGACTACTCGGTTTCCCCATAGTAGGCAATCATCCTGAATCGAGAGTTCATCCTTGCGCTTCTGAAATGGTTAAAATTCCTCATGGCCTGCCCCGTACGTGGCTGCCCAATCCCCATTCAGGACACATTTCTTGACTAAAGACAGTAGCGGGTCACTATTTGTCCAGACTTTGATCTGACGGGCTGTCACGGGTGAGCCTTCGCTTTCGAAAGCCTCAACAGCCATGACCATCTCAGCAGCATGCTCGGTTGCCCTGTCGATGATGGCTAGTGGGAACCTGCTGTGTGCATCGGCACAGTTTTCAGTGCCCGGTCTGTGCCGAATTGTATAGTCATAGACGGCTAACGTGAGTGCCCACCTCTGTATGCGGGCCGACGCATTTGCATTTATGGCCTTGTTGTCGGCCAAAATGGACGTTAGGGGTTTGTGATCTGTCTCCAGCTCACATTTTCTGCCAAACAGGTACTGGTGCATTTTTTTTACTGCATATAAACATGCAAGCGCTTCCTTTTCTGCCATCCCGTAGCCCCTTTCTGCCTGGGACAGACTTCTGGAGGCATAAGCTACCGGCTGTAACCCTTGGCATTGACATGCTGCAACACACACCCGACCCCATAGCACGACGCATCGCACGTTAAAACAAGTTTCTTATATGGGTCACATAGCGTTAACAGATTGTTGGAGCATAACAAATTGCGTGCTCTGTCAAAAGTCCTTTCCTGGCTGTCCCCCCAGACCCATTCGCGACCTTTGCGTAGGAGCACGTGGAGCGGCTCTAACAGCGTGCTCAATTTGGGAAGAAAGTTACCAAAATAGTTCAGGAGCCCCAGGAACGAACGCAGCTCCGTCGTGTTACGGGGTCTTGGTGCTCTCTGGATCGCTTCCGTTTTGGACACAGTAGGTCTGATCCCGTCTGCTGCTACCCTCATCCCCAGGAATTCTACCTCTGGAGCTAGGAAGACGCACTTCGTCTTTTTCAGTCGCAGACCTACCCGGTCCAGTCTGCGTAGCACCTCCTCCAGGTTGTGGAAGTGTTCTTCCGTATCGCAACCCGTGATGAGGATGTCGTCTTGAAAAACCACCGTCCTTGGAATCGACTTCAGGAGGCTTTCCTTGTTTCGTTGAAAGATCACGGCGGCCGAGCGAATCCCAAACGGACATCTGTTGTACTCAAACAACCCCTTGTGTGTCGTGATGGTGGTCAGCTTCTTCGACTCATTCGCCAGCTCCTGGGTCATGTAAGCTGAGGTCAGGATCAATTTTGAAAAAGGTTTGCCACCGGATAGCGTCGCAAAGAGGTCCTCCGCTCTCGGTAGCGGGTACTGGTCTTGGAGTGACACCCGATTGATGGTGGCCTTGTAATCACCACATATCCTGACCGACCCATCCGCCTTGAGCACTGGCACAATCGGGCTCGCCCAGTCACTGGATTCGACTGGCGAAATGATGCCTTCCCTCACCAGGCGGTCCAATTCACCTTTTCCCGCATCACGTACGGAACCGCTCTGGCCTTCTGGTGTACTAGCCTGACATCCAGGTTTATGTGAATCACTACCTTGGTCCCCATGAAAGTGCCAATGCCGGGTTGAAATAGTGAGTCAAATTTGTCCACGACCTGTGAGCATGATATTCGCTCCACAGAAGAAATTGCATTGACATCGCCCCATTTTCAGTTCATGACAGCAAGCCAACTGCGGGACCGTACCCCAGGACAATCCAGAGTGGCAACCTGATCTCCGAATCTTTGTGGGCCATGACTACCGTGGCGCTGCCTAGCACCGGAATGATCTCCTTTGTATATGTCCGTAGCCGTGCGTCAATTTTGGCCTCCTGGCCTTGGACGCTCACAACTTGTCGAACTGTTTGATACCCATCAGGGACTGGCTGGCCCCCGTGTCTAGCTCCATTGATGCTGGGATGCCACTGAGGAGCATTTTAATCATTATCCCTGGCGTCCTGGTGTATGAACTGTATATGTGCTCCACATGAACTCGCTGAACTTCAGCTTCCAGCGATTTCCCCCAGTGTTCATTTGGCCTCGTAGGGCTTACATCGGGCCCGTCCTCCTTGTAAATCAACCTTGCTGCAGGCTTCCTGCATATACACGCCAAGTGACCACTGACGTTGCAATTTCTGCAGGTACATTGCTGATACCTGCAAGCTCTGACTGTGTGTTTGCCTCCACACCTCCAACATGAACCGTTGTTGGAAACAAAAGGTCCATTACCAGTCGATCATCTCTGACTTTCACTGTAACTGTCCTTAAACACACCATTGACAGGTGTTGATGGCCCCATTACTGGCCGCATTGTCCCTTGCGATGGCATGAATCACCGTTCAGCTAGCCAGTGTCTCTGTTGAATTCTCCCTTTGGGTTCGACTACATGCTCGGGCATGTCTAATTGCCCCTGTCTGCCTGGAGAACTGTGTGCCCCATTAACAATGTTGACTCCCTGTCCATTTGTTGCATTTAAACCAAGATTTTTGTCAAACATTATTCTGGTCTCTTCCTCCCCTGAGATAAATGTCTGGGCCATCAAAGCCGCCATTTCCAGGGTCAAATTTTTGGTCTCAGTCAGTTTCCTGAAAACCCCAGTGTGCCCGATGCCCTCAATAAAAAAGTCTCGCAGCATCTCCGCTCTGCATGCATCTGGGAACTTACATAGGCTCGCCAGTCGCTGGAGGTCTGCCACGAAGTCTGGAACGCTTTGCCCTTCTCGCTGCCGGTGCATGTAAAACCGGTGTCTCGCCATGTGCATGCTGCTCGCCGGTTCAAAGTGTTCCCTGATCAACTTACTGAGCTCTTCAAAAGTCTTGTCCGCCGGCTTCTCTGACGCAAGAAGGTCCTTCATCAGGGAGTGCATTCTGGATCCACAAACCGTCAGGAGATGAGCCCTGCGTTTGTCAGCTGAATTCTGTCCCAGCCATTCCTTGGTGACAAAACTTTGCTGTCGTCTCTCAACAAAATCGTCCCAATCACCACCAACACAGTACCTCTTGTCTGTGCTGCTGGTGGCCATGCTCCCGTGGTTTAAATCCCAGTTTCTCGTCGCCAATAATATGTCCTTACTGTACAGTATAAATGCACACGAGGTCCATACTAGTAGAAGGTCACTCTGTGACCAGTAACCTTTATTCCAGCACTGAAGTGGAGAAGATGGTGGAGCTTCCCCTTTTATACCTGAAAGTCCAGGTTAGGAGTGTCTCCCACAAGTTCACCATCTAGTGGTCAGTGCTCTCACGGTGTACAACTTAGGTCAGTTTATACATGGATTACTATGACAGTAGAATACATGACAAATGGGGTCAACTACCTCCCACATGCAACAGCAGAAACACATCGTCTGCTTAGCCAACACTAATGTATTTAATTCAGTTTTGTTTTTAAATACAGTTCTTAATTAAACCAGTGCTCCAGAAAAACTGAACAACCAATCACTTCTCTTGGTTCCTGTGATGTCACACTTTGATTTTGATTCTTTTGACTTCTTATCTGCCCACACTGGGAGAGAGGGAGAGCAACACACACTGGGGGAGAGAGAGAGAAGGAGTGACACACACTGGGGGAGGGAGAGAGAGGGAGCAACACACACTGTGGGAGAGAGGGAGAGCAACTCACACTGGGGGAGAGAGAGAGAGAGCAATACACACTGGGGGAGAGAGAGAGGGAGCAACACACACTGTAGGAGAGATAGAGCAACACACACTGGGGAGGAGAGAGAGAGAAAGGGAGCAACACATACTGGGGTAGAGA
Organism: Pristiophorus japonicus; assembly: GCF_044704955.1. Lineage (NCBI taxonomy): Eukaryota > Metazoa > Chordata > Chondrichthyes > Pristiophoridae > Pristiophorus > Pristiophorus japonicus. The sequence continues at coordinate 142,204,929 of NC_091979.1, read as the reverse complement.
GAGCAACACACACTGCGGGAGAGAGAGAGAGGGAGCAACAGATACTCTGTGGTGGGTGGGGGGGGGAGAGAGCAACACACACTGGGGGGGAGAGAGAGAGAGAGAGAGAGAGCAACACACACTGGGGGAGAGAGAGTGCAACACACACTGGGGGAGCGAGAGAGAGCAACACACACTGGGGGGGAGAAAGAGAGCAACACACACTGGGGGGGAGAGAGAGAGAGAGCAACACACACTGGGGGGGGGGGGAGAGAGAGAGAGAGAGCAACACACACTGGGAGAGAGAGAGCGCAACACACACTGGGGGAGCGAGAGAGAGCAACACACACTGGGGGGAAGAGAGAGAGAGCAACACACACTGGGGGAGAGAGAGCGCAACACACACTGGGGGAGTGAGAGAGAGCAACACACACTGGGGGGGAGAGAGAGAGAGAGCAACACACACTGGGGGGGCGAGAGAGAGAGAGCAACACACACTGGGGGAGAGAGAGAGAGCAACTCACACTGGGAGAGAGGGAGAGAGCAACACACACTGGGGGAGAAAGAGAGAGCAACACACATTGGGGGAGAGAGAGAAACATACACTGGGGAGAGAGAGAGAGATAATCAGACTGGGGGAGAGAGAGAGCAACACACACTGGGGGAGAGAGAGAGCAACACACACTGGGGGAGAGAGGGAAACACACACTGGCGGAGAGAGAGAGCAACACACACTGGGGGAGAGAGAGAGAGCAAATCACACTGGGGAAGAGAGAGAGAGCAACACATACTAGGGGAGAGAGAGAAACACACACATTGGGGGAGAAAGTGTTATATGTGCAGACTATAGATATACTCTCTGTGTAGTCACTGTATAGTTGCATAAGATGGAGACTTGATTATCTGATGTACTATCAATAAGGTTTACACTGTGTATATACAATGCTGGCACCACTAGAGGGTGCAACTGGTGGAGACTGGGGTTTCCTGCCCCTGTGGCAGAGGCTGTCCACCAGAGGGCACTGCAGTGGGAGACCTGAGGGTCACCTGCATAGGTGTGCAGGGCCGAGTTTAAAAGGCTGCTCACATGCTTGTGCCTCATTCTGGAGTTACGAATAAATGACCAAGGTCACTACAGTTTGAGTACAACACATTGCCTCGTGGAATCATTCATAAGTACATTTCAGACATAACAGAAAGAGAGAGCAACACACACTGGGGGAGGGAGAGAGAGAGCGAAACATACACTGGGGCAGAGAGAGCGAGAAACACACACTGGGGGAGAGAGAGAGCAACACGTACTGGGGGAGAGAGAGAGAGCAATCCATCTGGGGGGGGAGAGAGAGAGAGAGCAACACACACTGAGGGAGGGAGAGAGAGAGCGAAACACACACTGGGGGAGAGAGAGAGCAACACGTACTGGGGGAGAGAGAGAGCAACACGTACTGGGGGAGAGAGAGAGAGCAATCCATCTGGGGGGGAGAGAGAGAGAGAGCAACACACACTGAGGGAGAGAGAGAGAGTAACACACACTGGGGGAGAGAGAGAGCAACACACACTGGGGGAGAGAGAGAGCAACACACACTAGGGGAGAGAGAGAGAGAGCAACACACACTGGGGGAGAAAGAGAGCAACACATACTGGGGGGGGGAGAGAGAGAGCAACACACACTGGGGGAGAGAGACAGAGAGAGCAACACACACTGGGGGAGAGAGAGAGCAACACACACTGGGGGGGAGAGAGAGAGAGAGAGAGAGAGCAACACACACTGAGGGAGAGAGAGAGAGAGCAACACACACTGGGGGAGAGAGAGAGCAACACACACTGGGGGGGAGAGAGAGAGAGAGAGAGAGCAACACACACTGGGGGAGAAAGAGAGCAACACATACTGGGGGGGGGGGGAGAGAGAGAGCAACACACACTGGGGGAGAGAGACAGAGAGAGCAACACACACTGGGGGAGAGAGAGAGCAACACACACTAGGGGGGAGAGAGAGAGAGAGAGAGAGCAACACACACTGGGGGAGAGAGAGAGCAACACACACTGGGGGGGGGAGAGAGAGAGAGAGAGAGCAACACACACTGAGGGAGAGAGAGAGAGAGAGCAACACACACTGGGGGAGAGAGAGAGCAACACACACTGGGGGGGGGGAGAGAGAGAGAGAGAGAGAGCAACACACACTGAGGGAGAGAGAGAGAGAGAGCAACACACACTGGGGGAGAGAGAGAGAGAGCAACACACACCGGGGGAGAGAGAGAGAGAGCAACACACTCTGGGGGAGAGAGAGAGCAACACACACTGGGGGAGAGAGAGAGAGCAGCACACACTGGGGGAGAGAGAGAGCAACACACACTGGGAGAGAGAGAGAACAAATCAGACTGGGGAGAGAGGGAGAGAAGCATACACTGGGGGAGAGAGAGAGAGCAACACACACTGGTGAGAGATAGCGAGGGAGAGCAACACACACTCGGGGAGAGAGAGAGAGCAGCACACACTGGGGGAGAGAGAGAGCAACACACACTGGGAGAGAGAGAGAACAAATCAGACTGGGGAGAGAGGGAGAGAAGCATACACTGGGGGAGAGAGAGAGAGCAACACACACTGGTGAGAGATAGCGAGAGAGAGCAACACACACTCGGGGAGAGAGAGAGAGCAACACACATTCGGGGAGAGAGAGAGCGCAACACACACTGGGGGAAAGGGAGAGAGCAATACAGACTGGGGGGAGAGAAAGTGAAACACACACTGGGAGGGAGAGAGAGAGCAACACACACTGGGGGAGAGAGAGAGTAACATACTCTGGGAGAGAGAGAGAGCTACACACACTGGGGGAGGGAAAGAGGGAGAGTAACTGTTATGTATGTAATAACTCGATAGACTGAATACTCTAAACTCACATACAAACCTGGCTCAACTTTATTCGAGCCCACAGTGCCCACATTACATGGTGGCTTGCTCTATATGCCTGGCCCACATGCACGCGCGTACAGTCCAATGACCTCTGACAGTGGCACCCCCTGATGAATAGTAACCCCAAGCATACATACATGGCAACATCCCCCTTCAAGATCTTAGTATCAGTCTTCTTACAAATTAAGACGGTCCGGGGCTTTCTGCTCACGAATTGATCGTCTCAGCTCAACTCCAGTACTGGGCGAGTGTTTTGAGTCTGTTATGACTGGGGGCTGGGTAGCCGATCTGATGGGAGTGGCAATGACCATGTCAGAGATTGAAAGTCCAGATTCATTGATGACGGCAGAGACCTCTGATGACTGAGGGTAGTTGGTTTGTCACTGATTGTATCTTCGTCAACTTGTTCCAGTTCATCCGTGTGCCGCAGCTTTGCTCAACATGCTTCCTGCATGTTTGCCCATTCTTGAGCATGACAATAAACACTCTGTTATGCTCCTTGGCCGTAACAGTACTGGCGACCCACTTGGGACCTTGACCATAATGTAGCACATACACAGGATTGTTAACAGAGATGCTGCATGATACAGCAGCATGATCATGATACCACTGCTGATTTTGACGTCTCTTTTCAACATGATCATTCAAGTCAGGATGGATGAGAGAGAGCTTGGTCCTGAGATCTCTCTTCATCAATAGTTCAGCAGGGGAGACCCCAGTAAGCGTGTGGGGTCTTGTCCTGTAACTAAGCAATATGCATGATAAGCGAGTCTGCAGTAAACCCTGAGTTACACGTTTCATACTCTACTTGATTGTTTGGACCGCACGCTCTGCTTGACCATTAGAAGCAGGTTTGAATGGTGCTGACATCACATGTTTAATACCATTGAGTTTCATGAACTCTTAAAACTCCAGACTTGTGAAGCAAGATCCATTGTTGCACACAACGATGTCAAGCAGACCATAAGTAGCAAACATGACACGAAGGCTCTCAATGCTAGCTGTGGATGTACTGGGTGACATGATTATACACTTTATCCACTTGGAATATACATCCACCACAATAAAAAACCCACCACAAGAAAGGACCTGAAAAGTCAATTTGGATCTTCGACCATGGTTTGGATGGCCATGATCACAGACTCAGCAGAGATTCCGCTGGTACTTTGCTTAGCTGCATGCAAGTGTTGCACTGATGCTCACATGATTCCAGATCAGAGTCAATTCTAGGCCACCATACATGAGAACTGGCAATGGCTTTCATCATGACAATACCAGGATGAGTACTGTGCAGATCACGTACCAGTTTCACTCTGCCTTTCTTAGGCATAACAACACGATTACCCCACAGTAAACAATCTGACTGAATGGATAGTTCGTCTTTGCGAACTATCCATTGCGTCATCACACATTTCCATCGGTATAGCAGACCAATCACCACCAAGGACACAACGTTTTACAACTGATAAAATCGGATCCTGTCTGGTCCAGGTCCAAACTTGATGAGCAGTGATAGAGGTTCCTTCACTCTCAAAAGCATCCATAACTAACAGTAGATCTGCAGGTTGTGGCGTCTCCACCTCCAGTGCGGGCAAAGGCAGACAGCTCAGTGCATCGGCACAATTCTTGGTGCCAGGTCTATGGCGAATGACATGATCATTGGCAGATAATGTCAGCGCCGACCTCTGGATATGGGACGATGCATTGGTATTGATACCTTTGTTTTCAGAAAACAATTAAATGAGTGGCGTGTGATCCGTTTTGAGTTCAAAACGAAGACCAAACAGGTAGTGATGCATTTTTTAACTCCATACACACAGGCTAAAGCTTCTTTTTCTACCATGCTTAGGCTCTTTCTGCCTTTGACAAATTTTTCGAAGCATACGCAACAGGTTGTAGTTTACCCGACTCATTAGCTTGTTGGAGCACGCAGTCAACCCCATGTGATGAAGCGTCACAGGCCAATACTAAATGCTTACATGGATCATAATGTACCAGCAACTTGTTAGGGCGAAGCAGATTTGTAACTTTCTCAAAAGCTCTATCTTGAGACACACCCCAAACCCGATTGTCGCTTTTTCTGAGCAGCATGTGCAGTGGCTCTAATAAACTGCTCAATCTAGGTAAGAAATGACCAAAGTAGTTAAGTAGACCAAGGAACGAATGCAGCTCCATCACATTCTGAGGCCCGGGTGCATTTTTGATGCCTTGGTTTTCGAGTCTGTAGGCCTGATGCCGTCAGCAGCAATCTTCCTCCCCAGAAATTCGACTTCCAGTGCCGTGAAGACGCACTTCGAACGTTTCAGCCTGAATCCCACTTTGTCCAGACAATGTAGAACCTTTTCAAAGTTGTTCAGGTGTTCGGCAGTGTCACGACCTGTGACCAGGATATCATCTTGAAACACGACGGTTCTAGGGACGGACTTCAGTAGACTCTCCATGTTCCTCTGAAATATGGCTGCAGCCGAGCGAATTCCAAAAGGACACTGTTGTAGATAAACAGTCCTTTATGAGTGTTGATGCACGTAAGTTTCTTCGACGTGTCGACGAGCTCCTGTGTCATATAGGCCGATATCAGATCCAGTTTAGTGAACGACTTCCCACCGGCTAGCGTTGCAAACAGGTCATCAGCCTTCGGTAATGGGCACTGATCCTGTTTCGAAAATTGGTTGATCGTGACCTTGTAGTCTCCATAAATCCTGACTATGCCAACATAGGAACAATGTGACTGGCCCATTCGTTAAATTTGACCGGTGATATGACCTCTTCACATTGAAGTCTATCCAGCTCAATTTCGGCCTTCTCCCTCATCATGTACGAAACAGCCCGAGCTTAGTGATGGACGGGTCTTGCACTCGAGTCCAGGTGAATCTGCACCTTGGCTCCCGTGAAATTTCCGATGCCCGGTTCAAACAGTGAGGGAAACTTGCTCAGCATTTGAGCACACGAAGTGTTATCCACCAATGACAACGCTTTGATATTGTTCCAATTCCAATTCCATTTGATTTTTTTGAGCTAATTTTGGAGCATTTCCTGGAATGATCCATAATGGTAGACCATCATACGACCCCTTGACTACAGCACTGCCAATCACCGGTATGAGTTCTTTGGTGTAAGTACGCAACTTGGCATTGATTGGACTCAGCTTAGGCTTCACAGACATAGTGCCCCACAGCTTGTCGAATGTGCTTTGGCTCATTATCGACTGACAGTATTATCGACGGAGGGCAGCAGTGAGTCGTTGAGGAGGCGGCGCGTGAGTCCGGGGAGACCTATAAAGGCCCAACAGTCGGAGGGCAGCGGTGAGTCATTGAGGAGGTGGCGCAGGAGTCCAGGGAGGCCTATAATGGCCCAACAGTCGGAGGGCAGCGGTGAGTCATTGAGGAGATGGCGCAGGAGTCCAGGAAGGCCTATAATGGCCCAACAGTTGGAGGGCAGCGGTGAATCGTCGAGAAGGGAGCACAGGAGTCTGGGGAGACCTATAAAGGCCCAACAGTCAGAGGGCACTGGTGAGTCGTCGAGGAGGTGGCGCAGGAGTCCAGGGAGGTCTATAAAGGTCCAACAGTCGGAGGGCAGCGGTGAGTCGTCAAGGAGGCCAGCTGATGCAAGGAGAGAAGACAAAAAAGAAGCAAAAAGAAATCAAAGGGTGACGTCACAGCCAAGGGGGTAGGTGATTGGCTGGTGATTGGTGAGCAGCTTTTCTTCTTTTTCTTTTCCTTTATCAGTAGGTAACCTTTGGCATTGTTGCCAAATTAAGTTAATTTAAGGGTTAAGTCATGGCAGGAGAGCCCAGACCCATGTCATGCTCCTCCTGGCTATGTGAGAACTCAGGGACACTTCGAGTGTTCCTGATGACTACATGAGCAGGAAGTGTATCCTGCTGCAGCACCTGACAGACCGGATTGCGGCACTGGAGCTGCACATGGATTCACTCTGGTGCATCCGCAATGCTGAGGATATCGTGAATAGCACGTTTAGTGAGTTGGTCAAACCACAGCTAAAGGTTACTCAGGTAGATAGGGAATGGGCGACCATCAGGAAGAGCAGTGGAAGGAAGGTAGTGCAGGGGTCCCCTGTGGTCAACACCTCCAAAACAGATAGACTGCCTTGGCTGCTGTTAAGGGGGATGACTCACTAGGGGAGGGCAGCAGCAGCCAAGTTCATGACACCATAGGTGGCTCTGCTGCACAGGAGGGCAGAAAAAAGAGTGGGAGAGCTATAGTGGTAGCGAATTCTATTGTAAGGGGAATAGATAGACGATTCTGTGGTCGCAATCGAGACTCCAGGATGGTATGTTGCCTCCCTGCTGCAAGGGTCAAGGATGTCTCGGAGCGGCTGTAGGACATTTTGGAGGGGGAGGGTGAACAGCCAGTTGTCATGGTACATATAGGTACCAACGATATAGGTAAAAAACAGGATGAGGTCCTACAAGCTGAATTTAGGGAGCTAGGAGTTAAATTAAAAAGTAGGACCTCAAAGGTAGTAATCTCAGGATTGCTACCAGTGCCACGTGCTAGTCAGAGCATGAATCATTGGATAGCTCAGATGAATAGGTGGCTTGAGGAATGGTGCAAGGGGGAGGGATTCAAATTCCTGGGACATTGGAGCCGGTTCTGGGGGAGGTGGGACCAGTACAAACCGGACGGTCTGCACCTGGGCAGGACCGGAACCAATGTCATAGGGGGAGTGTTTGCTAATGCTGTTGGTGAGGGGTTAAACTAATATGGCAGGGGGCTGGCAACCTATGCAGGGAGACAGAGGGAAGTAGAATGGGGGCAGAAGCAAAAGGTAGAAAGAAGAAAAGTAAATGTGGAGGGCAGAAAAACCCAAGGCAAAAATTAAAAAAGGCCACATTACAGCAAAATTCTAAAGGGACAAAGTGTGTTAAAAAGACAAGCCCGAAGGATCTGTGCCTCAATGCGAGGAGTATTCGTAATAAGGTGGACGAATTAACTGTGCAGGCAGCTGTTAACAAATATGATATAATTGGCATTACGGAGACATGGCTCCAGGGTGACTAAGACTGGGATCTCAACATCTAGGGGTATTCAACATTCAGGAAGGATAGACAGAAAAGAAAAGGAGGTGGGGTAGCATTGCTGGTTAAAGAGGAAATTAATGCAATAGTAAGGAAGGACATTAGCTTGGATGATGTGGAATCTGTATGGGTAGAGCTGCTGTACACCAAAGGGCAGAAAACGCTAGTGGGAGTTGTGTACAGACCACCAGACAGTAGTAGTGAGGTTGAGGACAGCATCAAACAAGAAATTAGGGATGCGTGCAATAAGGGTACAGCAGTTATCATGGGCGACTTTAATCTACATATAGATTGGGCTAACCAAACTGGTAGCAATGCAGTGGAGGAGGATTTCCTCGAGTGTATTAGGGATGGGTTTCTAGACCAATATGTCGAGCAACCAACCAGAGGGCTAGCCATCCTAGACTGGGTGATGTGTAATGAGAAAGGACTAATTAGCAATCTTGTTGTGCGAGGCCCCTTGGGGAAGAGTGACCATAATATGGTAGAATTCTTTATTAAGATGGAGAGTGACACAGAGACAAGGGTCCTGAACTTAGGGAAAGGTAACTTCAATGGTAAGAGATGCGAACTGGCTAGAATAGACTGGCAAATGATACTTAAAGGGTTGACGTTAGAAAAGCAATGGCAAACATTTAAAGATCACATGAATGAACTTCAACAAATGTACATCCCGGTCTGGAGTAAAAATAAAACATGGAAGGTGGCTCAACCATGGCTAACAAGGGAAATTAAATGTAGTGTTAAATTCAAGGAAGAGGCATATAAATTGGCCAGAAAAAGCAGCAAACCTGAGGACTGGGAGAAATTTAGAATTCAGCAAAGATTTTAATTAAAAGGGTGGAAATAGAGTATGAGAGGAAGCTTGCCAGGAACATAAAAACTGACTGCAAAAGCTTCTATAGATATGTGAAGAGAAAAAGATTAGTGAAGACAAACGTAGGTCCATTGCAGTCAGAATCAGGTGAATTTATAATGAGGAACAAAAAAATGGCAGACCAATTGAACAAATACTTTGGTTCTGTCTACTCGAAGGAAGACACAAATAACCTTCCGGAAGTATTAGGGGACAGAGGGTCTAGTGAGGAGGAGGAACTGAAGGAAATCCTTTATGGCGGGAAATTGTGTTTGGGAAATTGATGGGATTGAAGGCCGATAAATCCCCAGGGCCTGATAGACTGCATCCCAGAGTACTTAAGAAAGTGACCCTAGAAATAGTGGATGCATTGGTGGTCATTTCCCAACATTCTATAGACTCTGGATCAGTCCCTATGGATTGGAGGGTAGCTAATATAACCACACTTTTTAAAAAAGGAGGGAGAGGAACCTCTTTACTCAAAGAATTGTGAACCTGTAGAATTCTATACCACAGAAAGTTGTTGAGGCCAGTTTGTTAGATATATTCAAAAGAGAGTTAGATGTGGCCCTTATGGCTAAAGGGATCAAGGGGTATGGAGAGAAAGCAGGAATGGGGTACTAAAGTTGTAATGATCAGTCATGATCATATTGAATGGTGGTGCAGGCTCGTTCTTGCTATTGAGGGAGTGCAGCGAAGGTTCACCAGACTGATTCCCGGGATGGCGGGACTGACCTATCAAGAAAGACTGGATCAACTGGGCTTGTATTCACTGGAGTTCAGAAGAATGAGTGGGGACCTCATAGAAACATTTAAAATTCTGACGGGGTTAGACAGGTTAGATGCAGGAAGAATGTTCCCAATGTTGGGGACGTCCAGAACCAGAGGTCACAGTCTAAGGATAAGGGGTAAGCCATTTAGGACCGAGATGCGGAGGAACTTCTTCACCCAGAGAGTGGTGAACCTGTGGAATTCTCTACCACAGAAAGTTGTTGAGGCCAATTCACTAAATATATTCAAAAAGGAGTTAGATGAGGTCCTTACTACTAGGGGGATCAAGGGGTATGGCGAGAAAGCAGGAATGGGGTACTGAAGTTGAATGTTCAGCCATGAACTCATTGAATGGCGGTGCAGGCTAGAAGGGCCGAATGGCCTACTCCTGCACCTATTTTCTATGTTTCTATGAAAGGCCGAATGGCCTACTCCTACACCTAATTTCTATGTTTCTATGTTTCTATGTAACTGCTCAAAGTCCGCCATCGGGGGTGAATCAAATCTTGCCTTGTTGTCATTGCGGGGGCTAACATCGGGCCCATCAATGCCGATTCAAGCAATACGTGTGCAAAGGCTGTGCAACAATGGGGCACCTTCAACGAATGTGTCCGCAACCGAGCAAGTGTGCTGTGACACACCACATGGCTGAGGATGATCGATCCATGGATCAAGCGGCACAGGCAACTCAACCCGAGGTAATGGATGAAGAAGTGTTTGGGGTACATTCTTTTACCAAAAGTCCTCTGATAATGCTGGAAGTTAAATTAAATGGGGTTCCAGTATCATGGAATTGTACACGGGTGCGAGTCAGTCAATAATGAGCCAGAGGGCTTTCGTAAAGTTGTGGGACACTAAGGCAAAAAGACCCAAACTGAGCCCAATCAATGCGAAGCTGCATGCCTACACCAAAGAGTTCATACCAGTCATTGGCAGTGCGGCAGTAAAGGTATCGTACGATGGAGCTGTGCATGATTTATCGTTGTGGACAGTTCCAGGCAGTGGCCCTACACTGTACGTCAGGAGTTGGCTTGAGAAAATTAGATAGAACTGGAACGATATTAAAAACTTATCATCAGTGGATGACGCTTTGTGTGTTCAAATGCTGAGCAAGTTTCCCTCTTTGTTTGAACCAGGCATCGGCAACTTCACGGGAGCCAAGTTGCGGATCCACCTAGGCCCGGATGCAAGACCCATCCATCACAAGGCTTGAGCGGTTCCATACATGATGAGAGAGAAGGTCGAGATCAAACTGGACAGACTTCAACGGGAAGGAATCACATCACCGGTCGAGTTCAGAGAATGGGTCAGTTCAATTGTTCCAGTGTTGAAAAGTGATGGCATGGTCAGGATCTGCGGCGACTACAAGGTAACGATCAACCACGACAGGATCAGTACCCGCTGCCCAAGGTGGATGACCTGTTCACAACTTTAGCGGGGGGAAGTCATTCACCAAGTTGGACCTAACCTCTGCCTACATGACACAGGAGTCAAAAAAACTATGGAGCGGCTAGAAATTTTTTTCACCGCAAATAATATCATCGAAGTCCCCAATGATGAAAACCATAACCGGGTGGTGTTGGAATGAAAAAGGGTGATTTTCTTAACTGAAGTAGGGCCCAAGGTGTATGAAACCCTGAAAAATGTCCTTGTGCCTTTCAAGCCAAAGGACACAACTCTTAAGAAGAGTTAGAACAGCACTACAGCCAAGCCCCTGAAAATTGCTGAAAGTTATAATTTCATAATACGAGATCAGTTAACGGAAGAAAATATCAGTGAGTGCATTGTAGCATTAAAAAAGTTATCTATTCACTGTAATTTTGGAAATTTTCAGGACCGAGCATTGAGTGACTGCTTTGTTTGTGGATGAAAAATGATGAGATCAGAAGTTATTGACAACTCCTAACTTGACGTTTGATTTAGCTTGTCAGACAGCTATGTCAATGAACATGGCCGACCAATATTCCTAAGAATTTCATACTATTTCCAGCCATCAGACAACCGAAGTGAATTGCCTGCAGGTTAAAAGTAAAAGGCAGTTGGGACCAAGGTCTCAGAAACTGGTAATGGTAACACAACATTGAAGTCCTGCTATCGATGCCTGGGACAACACATTGTTCAAAGTTGTCCATTTGTGAAGGCAGAGTGTTTCATCTGCAGGAAAACTGGGCACCTTGCGAAGGCAAGCCGACTGAAGGGTAAACCAGCTTTCAAAGCTAAGTGTAGAAATCCCTAGAGACTACATAGCATGGAAGAAAAATAACAGGACGAGGTAGTTTTAGAGCTACACATCATCAGGAGCAAGAGGTTACCTTACAGCGATTTGAAAAATATCATAATCCACATAGATGTTGCAAGAACCAAGATACCCATGGAAATCGACACTGGTGCATCCATGAGTGTAGTACCGGAGTCGCTATACCTCGACAAATTGCGTGATTTCCCATTGGAGAAATCCAAGATAGAGCTGCGAGGCTACTCGGGAGAGAACATTCCTGTGGTAGATCGTATCACCGTAATACAAGGATCAATTTCAGAGTTTGCCTCTATTATTAGTGGCAGGAGACAAGCCTGCCTTACTAGGAAGGAATTGGTTGGGATCACTGAAGCTGGATTGGAGTGAGATTTTTCATGTTGAAACAAGATTTGCGTCAAAGGATGATGTCATCAATAATTATCCAAAGGTGTTCTGTGAAACAAGCAGTCCAATCCAAGGCTTCAAGGTGAGTGTCAGGGTATGGAACGAGGCTAGATCGGTTTACTGCAAGCCACGTTCCATGCCATATGCCCTCAAGGAGAAAGAACATTATTTTTAAGATAGAGCTATGTAATTGGGCTATACACATTTTTGTTGTACCTAAGTCCGATGGTAAGGTAAGATTGTGTGGTGATTATAAAGTAACCGTAAACCAGGTTCTTGAGGGTAATCTCCCCAATACATTGCCAAATGTAGAAGATTTGTTCACAACACTGACAGGTGGTCAGATCTTCTCAAAGTTACATCTTACAAATGCCTACTTACAGCTTGAACCAGATGAGGAGTCATGCTTGACTATAAATACTCATCTAGGCCTATTAATAGGCTACCGTTTGGAATGTATTCCGCCCCTGCCATATTCCAAGGGGTATTGAACCAGATTTTGCAAGGTATTGAAGGGGTAGTATGTTATTTAGATGACATACTAATTTCAGCACCAAATAGGCAATTTCATAATAACATATCGAATGAAGTCCTCAAATGGCTAGAGAAGCACAGAGTACGAGTGTCTGCTTGCAAGTGTGAGTTATTTTGAAACTCAGTGGAATACTGAGGGTACAGGGTAGACAAAGATGGTTTATATCCAACCAAGGGGAAGCTGGATGCATTCAGAAATGCAACCACTCCCAAGAATGTCACTGAACTTCGATCATTTTTGGATCTTTTGAAATATTATGGGAAGTTCCTACCAAATTTGGCTACAGTATTATATCCATTGAATGAACTATTGAAAAAACAGGTTCATTGGAAGTGGTCAGAAGAATGCGATACAGCATTCAAGGTGTGTAAAAGCAAATTGGTAGAGAGCACCATGTTAGTCCACTGTGACGTATCTAAGGAGATTAAGCTAACATGTGATGCCTCTCCATATGGAGTTGGAGCAGTGATCTCTCATGTATCACGTAGTGGGGAGGAGAGACCAATTGCTTTTCCTTCATGCACTCTCAGTGCCAGTGAGAGTAACTATGCGCAAAATGAAAGGGAAGCTTTGGCATTAATTTTTGGGGTCAAGAAGTTCCACAAATACTTATATGGTCATAAGTTTACCATTGTTACAGGCCATAAGCCGTAACAGCAATCCTCCATCCAAAGTCCCCAATTCCAACATTAGCTGCAGTCTGAATGCAGAGATGGGCTTTGATTTTGTCAGCATATACATATGATACTGAATACAGACGATCAGCTGATCACAGTAATGCTGATGCTATGTCTAGATTGCCTTCCCCATCACAAGTTACACCCAATAGGGAAGAAGTGTTTTATTTTTCATTCGTTGCTGAGCTGCCAGTCACAGCTGAAGAGATTGGTAGAGCAACCAAACGTGACCCAGTTATATTGCAAATGGCTGGCCATACCAGGTAACAGACAAAGATATTCATCCATTCTTCATTCGTAGGAATAAATTATCAGTCGATATAATGTGGGGTGCATAAGAAATAAATTCAGATCCAAATTATTAGGAGACCTCCAAGACCAGCACCTGAGAATGTGCTTGACCAAGAGTTTTGCACGCAGTTACTTATGGTGGCCAGGCCTTGATAAAGATATAAATCATCAGTCAGTGAGCAAAAAGCCACCATCAGTCCTATAACAGCCATGGAAATGGCCTCCCAGGGTGTGGCAAAGGCTACATATCGATTTTGCTGAGCTAGAAGAACAACAATTGTTCATTGTGATTGATAACCATTTGAAGTAGGTCGAGGTGTTTCCAATGTGGAAAATAACAATAAGTAAAACATTGGACATTTTACGAAGATTATTTTCTTCATTTGGCCTCCCAGAAGAAAATGTTTCTAATAATGGACCACAATTTCGTTCAGAAGAATTTGCACAGTTCACGAGCAAAAATGGTGTGAAACATACAAGGTTCCATCATACCACCCTGCTTCAAATGGTGCAGCAGAGCGCACTGTACAAATTGTAAAACGTGCTCTCATCAAACAGATGTTGGATCCAAATCCAAAGAAACAACAGTTGTCATTGGACCACAAATTGACTAATTTTCTAATTACGTATCGTAATACTCCTCACATAACTACTGGTAGAACACCAGCAGAGTTGTTTCTCAAACGACAGCCACGAATCAGATTTTCATTGTTAAAACCAAACTTGGCAGTCCGTAGAAGAGACACAATTAAGACAGAAAGAGAATCATGATAGGGGTAGAGTAAAAGAGAGAAGTGTGAAATTAAATTAGAAGGTGAGAGTGAAGAACTATCACCATAAATGTTTAAAGTGGTTACCAGGAAATGTGGTGAAGATATGTGGTCCTCGCACATATTTGATCAAGATGTTTGATCATGGACAGGTTAGATTTGTTCACCTTGATCATATTTTACCTACAGACATGAAAATAGTTGAAGGTGGGAATGATTCAATTATTTCTGACTCATCAGATTGTTTTGATACACCAGTAGCATATCCTACATCCAATGTACTGGAAACAAATCCAAGAGAAAGTCAGAATTTAAGTCTGAGTCCAAGTCAGGAAGACAAACAGTCTGAAGTTCAATTGGAAATCAAGGGCATCCCTTGGAGAAAAAATTTCCTCAGAATGAGCCTCGAATGAGTTTAAATTCGACACCATGTTTGGACGGTTCTGCTCGAGAGTGAAGATATCCTCTTCGAAACAGAAAACAAGTGGTTAAGCTTCATTTGTAAATATGGCAAAATAAGTCCATATCTTTTGTTATGTATAACCATGCAAGTTCTGTATGATGTTTGTTTTGTTATAATTACTTCTTCATTAAGGAGGGGAAAGTGTAATATATATAGCTCCACCTGTGGACTCCTGTGGCACTGCAGCCGGTGCTGTTTATAATAAAGAAGGGAACAGGTCACCTGACTGAGCTCTGGAGTGTTCTGCCATCTTAAGGCTGTGTGTGTGTTTGTGAGTTGTGCTGAAGATATAACAACACACTGGGGGAGTGAGAGCCACACAAACTGGGGGAGAGAGACAGCAACACACACATTGCGCGGGAGAGCAACACACAGTGGGGAAAGAGAGAAACACAAACTGGGTGAGAGAGAGAGCATCACACACTGGGGGGAGAGAAGGACACACACTGGGGGAGAGAGAGAGGGACACACACTGAGGGAGATAGAGAGGGACACACATTGGGGGAGAGAGAGAGAGCAACACACACTGGGGGAGAGAGAGAGCAACACAAACTGGGAGAGAAAGAGAACATCACACACTGGGGGAGAGAGAGAGAGCGAGAGCACAAACTGGTAAGAGAGAGAGAGAGCAACACACATTGGGGGAGAGAGAGAGAGATAGAGAGAAAAAGAGAAGCACACACTGGGGGAGAGAGAGAGAGAGAGCAACACACACTGGGGGAGAGAGAGAGAGCAACACACACTGGGGAGAGAGAGAGAGAAGCACAAACTGGGGGAGGGAGATGTTAAGTATGGAAGAATGCCACAAGATTGAGTACTGTAAGCTAAATCTGATGTGACCTTAATCTCTTCAATACAACTCCAGAATGCCTAAGCAGCATGGCAGGCAACCTTTTATACTCCCCTACACGAGGTATGCACGTGACCCTTGGGCCTCCAACAGTTGCACCCTCTGCTGGCAAGTCTTACACAGTTACAATGTTTACATGCATAACATCACTCCCCCCCCCCAAAGTCTTTGATACAAATTATTTACAAGTTGAGAAGATCCGGGGCCCTACGCTCCCTGGTTGATCATCTGAGATCAAACTCTGGCATGGGTGAGTTGGTCAGACGATTGCTGCACTGCGGCACGGCTGGTCTAACAGGACTGTTAGGAATGGTGGGTTCATCCTCTTGATTGACAACGAGGTCGAGTGCTGGTTGAGTGTGTGTTCGTGGATCGATGATGGTGATGTCCTCTTCAGGTTGTTCCTGGTTGTCGGTGAACCGCAGTTTGGTCTGATCCAAATGCTTTCTGCACGTTTATCCATTCAATAGTTTGACTATAAATACTCTATTCCCCTCCTTGGCCAAGACAGTGCCAGCGACCCATTAAGGACCATGACCGCAATTAGGGACAAACACAGGGTCGTTAATATCAATGTCACGTGATATGGCCGCGCGATCGTGGTACATGTTTTGCGGTGACGCTGGGTTTCCACATGGTCATTTAGATCCGGGTGGACTAGGGAGAGCCTGGTTTTAATTGCTCTCTTCTTTAACAATTCTGTAGGGGGAACCCCAGTGAGCAAGTGGGGTCGCGTCCGGTAGCTGAGCAGAACCCGAGATAAGCGGGTTTGCAAGGAGCCTTCCTTCACGCGTTTCAAGCTCTGCTTGATAGTTTGGATGCCTGTTCCGCTTGACCGTTGGATGCGGGCTTGAACGGGGCAGACCTGACATGCTTGATGCCATTGCGGGTCATAAACTCGTTGAATTCCGAGCTGGTGAAACACGGTCTATTGTCACTGACAAGGATGTGGGGAAAGCCATGAGTGGCGAACATAGCCCGAAAGCTTTCAATGGTGGCAGTGGATGTGCTGGATGACATGATTCCACATTCAATCCATTTAGAGTAAGCATCCACTACAACTAAAAACACCTTTCCGAGAAAGGGGCCATCACAATCTACGTGGATCCTGGACCACGATTTGGAGGGCCATGACCACAGACTCAATGGAGCCTCCGTTGGTGCATTGCTCAATTGTGAGCACGTGTTGCACTGGTGTACGCATGAATCTAAGTCTAAGTCAATGCCGGACCACCAAACATGCGACCTGGCTATAGCTTTCATCATGACTATGCCTGGGTGTATATTATGTAGATCACGTATAAACGTTTCCCTGCCTTTTTTTGGCAAAACCACGCGATTACCCCATAAGAGACAATCCGACTGGATGGGCATTTCATCTTTGCGTCAGTGAAACGGCTTAATTTCATCTTGCATTTCCCCGGGAACGACCGACCTGCTCCCATTGAGGATGCAACTTTTTACAAGTGATAGCACAGGATCCTGGCTGGTCCAGGTCCTGATCTGGCGAGCAGTGATGGGTGACCCTTCACTCTCAAAAGCATCCATGACCAGAAGCAAGTTTGCAGGCTGTGTCATTTCCACCCCAGTAGTGGGCAATGGTAGCCAACTGAGGGCATCAGCACAGTTCTCCGTGCCTGGTCGGTGGTGGATAACATAGTCATAGGCGGACACATAGTGCCCATCTTTGGATGCAGGACAAAGCATTGGTGTTTATTCCTTTGCTTCCTGAAAACAGTGAAATGAGCAGTTTGTGGTCAGTTTCAAGCTCAAGCCGAAGTCCAAATATGTAGTGGTACATTTTCTTAACATAGAAACATAGAAACATAGAAAATAGGTGCAGGAGTAGGCCATTCGGCCCTTCAAGCCTGCACCACCATTCAATAAGATCATGGCTGATCATTCCCTCAGTAACCCTTTCCTGCTTTCTCTCCATACACCTTGATACCTTTAGCCGTATGGGCCTTATCTAACTCCCTCTTGAATATATCTAACGAACTGGCATCAACAACTCTCTGCGGTAGAGAATTCCACAGGTTCACAATTCTCTGAGTGAAGAAGTTTCTCCTCATCTCGGTCCTAAATGGCTTACCCCTTATCCTTAGACTGTGACCCCTGTTAACTCCACATACACATGCTAACGCCTGTTTCTCGACCATACTGTAGTCTCTTTCAGCCTTAGACAGACTTCTAGACGCGTGTGCAACCGATTGAAATTTGCCCGATACATTGGTTTGCTGTAACACACAGCCGACCCCGTACTAAGATGCATCACAAGCTAGCACTAATCGTTTACACGGGTCATAGTGTACAAGTAACTAATTAGAACAAGTAGATTTCTGGCCTTCTCAAAGGCTGTCTTTTGAGATTTACCCCAAAGCCAGTCGTCACCCTTACGTAGCAACATGTGCAACGATTCCAGCAAAGTGCTTAACCTGGGTAAGAAGTTACCAAAATAGTTGAGGAGTCCCAGGAACGAATGCAGCTCCATCACATTCTTGATGGCCTCTGTCTTTGAGTCCGTGGGTCTGATGCCGCCTGCCTCAATTTTTCTCCCCAGGAAAACACACTTGAAGCGTTTCAGCCTGAGTCCCACTCTGTCTAGTCGACATAGAACCTCTTCCAGATTTTACAGGTGTTCAGTGGTGTCACAACCGGTGATCAGGATGTTGTCTTGAAACACAATGGTGCGCGGAACCGATTTCAGCAGACTCTCCATGTTCCTCTGGAAGATGGCAGCAGCCTAACGAATCCCAAAAGGGCACCTGTGGTATATAAAGTCCTTTGTGCGTGTTGATGCACGTCAATCTTTTTGAAGATTCAGCCAGCCCCTGTGTCATGTAGGCGGAGGTTAGATCCAACTTGGTGAATGACTTTCCCCCGCTAACGTTGCGAACAGGTCATCTGGCTTGGGTAGCAGGTACTGGTCATGTAACGAGACTCGGTTGATCATTACGTTATAGCCTCCGCAGATTCTGATCATGCCATCGCTTTTCAACACCGGAACAATCGGACTGGCCCACTCGTTGAACTCGACTGGCGATATGATTCCCTCTCGTTGAAGTCGATCTCGACTTTCTCCCTCATCATATATGGAACTGCTTGAGCCTTGTAATGAACGGGCCTTGCATCGGGGACTAGATGGATCTGCACCTTGGGGCCTGTGAAGTTGCCGATGCTTGGTTCAAATAGCGACGGAAACTTGCTCAGCACTTGGGCGCACGAGGCATCATCCATTGAAGATAGTGCTTTGATGTCGTCCCAGTTCCATCGAATCTTTCCCAGCCAGCTTCTGCCGAATTTGGCCATCGCCTGGTACAATCCACTGTGATTAAATCATGCACAGCTCCATCGTACGATACTTTAACTGCCGCACTGCCAATGACTGGTATGTGCTCTTTGGTGTAGGTACGCAGCTTTGTCTGAATCGGGCTCAGTTTGGGCCTTTGTGCCTTGTTGCCCTACAGTTTCTCAAAAGCTTTCTGGCTCATAATTGACTGACTCGCTCCCATGTCCAACTCCATTCATACCGGAATACCGTTCAATTTGAATTTCAGCATGATCGGAGGGCTTTTGGTGGTGAAGGTGTGTACCCTATACACTTCTTCCTCAGGTTGAGTTGCCTCTCTTGTTTGTTCTGCGTGATCCAGCCGGATCGATCATCCTCTGCCGACTCTGCCACGTGGTGAGTCGCAGCACTCTTGCACATTCGCTGGAGGTGCCCCATTGTTTCTCAGCCTTTGCACATGTAGGGCTTGAATCAACATTGATGGGCTCGATGATTACCCCCGCAGCACAACATGGTGCTAATGGATTTGCATTCACGCCCGATGGTGGATTCCGAGTCATCCTGAGTCTTGCAGCTGCAGACGTGTAGGCCCTGCCATATGCAGTTCTGCCTGCTAGCAACATTATTTTATGCACAGTACTTGCCAGTGAGCTTTGATGCTGGGAAGATATCTGTCTTGTATTATCACTCGTGGATATGAATGCCTGGGCTATCGTGATGGCCTTGCTTAGGTCTAGGTATTCGGCAGACAGCAGCTTGCGAAGAATGACCTCGTGGCCAATGCCAAGCACAAAAAAGTTCCGCAACATTTCCCCCAAAAATCCAGCAAATTCGCAAGTTCCCGCAAGGCGTCTCAGGTCAGCGACATAACTCGCCACGTCCTGGCCCTCGGAGCGGTGGTGCGTGTAGAAGTGATACCTGGCCATTAAGACGCTCTCCTTCGGCTTGAGGTGGTTCCGAACCAGCGTACACAACTCTGTATATGTCTTCTCCGCTGCTTTCTCCGTTGCTAGCAAATTATTGATGAGGCCGTATATTGTGGACCCACACACGGTGAGCAGAATTGCCCTGCGCTTGATCGCTTTATCGTCCCCATCCAGCTCGTTGGCCACGAAGTACTGATCGAGACGCTCAATGAAGGCTTCCCAATCATCACCCTCTACAAATCTCTCTAAAATACCAACGGCAGCTATGGCCACGTGAAAGTTCATAATCTGTTACTCGTCGCCAATTGTTAAGTATGGAAGAACTCCAGAAGACTGAGTACTGTGAGCTAAAACTGATGTGACACTGGGGGAGAGAGAGAGAGCAACACACACTGGAGGAGAGGGAGAGAGAAGCACAAACTGGGCTAGAGAGAGAGCAACACACACTGGGGGAGAGAGAGAGAGCAACACACACTGGGGGAGAGAGAGAGAGCAACACACACTGGGAGAGCGAGATAGCAACAAACACTGGGGCAAAGAAAGAGTGTTGTGTACAGTAGAACTCGACGAGGCTGAGTACTGTGAACAAAACTTAGTGTGACCTTAGTCTTCTTTATTACAACTCCAGGGTGCCTAAACAACATGGCTGCCAACCTTTTATACTGGCCCTGCACGTGTGTGCAGGTGACCATTAGGTATCCAACAGTTGCGCCCTCTGGTGGCAAGTATTACATAGTTACATACATAACATCATTTCCCCCCAAAGTCTTCGGTACAAGTTATTTACAAGTTGAGGCGATCCGGATGCCTTTGCTCCCTGGTTGATCGTCTAAATTCAAACCCTGGCGTGTGTAAGTTGGTCGGACCATTGCTGCATTGCACCGCGGCTAGTCTGACCGGACTGACAGGAACAGTGGGTTCATCCTTATGATTGACAGCGAGGTCGATTGCTGGTTGGATGTGTGTTGGTGGATCGTCGATGGTGATGTCCTCTTCAAGTCGTTCCTGGTTGTCAGTAAATTGCAATTTGGTCTGATCTAAATGTTTTCTGCACTTTCGGCATTTAACAGTTTGATTATAAACACCCTATTCCCTTCCTTGGCCAAAGCAGTGCCAGCAACCCACTTGGGACCATGACCGTAATTCAGGACAAACACGGGGTCGTGACATCAATCTCACGTGAAACAGCCATGCGATCGTGGTACATGTTTTGCCGGTGTCGCCGGGTTTCCACGTGTTCATTAAGATCCAGGTGGACTAGGGAGAGCCTGGTTTTGAGGGCTCTCTTCATTAACAATTCTGCCGGGGGAATCTCGGTGAGCGAGTGGTGGCGCGTCCGGTAACTGAGCAGAATGCGAGGCAAGCGGGTCTGCAGGGAGCCGTCCTTCACGTGTTTCATGCTGTGCTTGATTGTTTGGACTGCCCCCTCCGTTTGACCGTAAGACGTGGGCTTAAACGGGGCAGACCTGACATGCTTGTTGCCATTGCGGGTCATAAACTCGTTGAAATCTGAGCTGGTGAAACACGGTTCAAATTTTGCTGACAAGGACGTTGAGCAAGCCATGGGTGGCGAACATGGCCCGGAGGCTTTCAATGGTGGCTTTGGACGTGCTGGGTGACATGATTACACATTCAATCCATTTGGAGTAAGCGTCCACAACTACGAAAAACATCTTTCCTAGAAAGGGGCCAGCAAAATCTACATGGATCCTGGACCACGGTTTGGAGGGCCATGACCACAGATTCCGTGGAGCCTCCCTTGGTGCACTGCTCAGTTGTGAGCAATTGTTGCACGGATGCACGCATGACTCCAAGTCCAAGTCAATGCCGGGCCACCAAACATGCAACCTGGCAATTGCCTTCATCATGAAAATGCCTGGGTGGGTACTGTGTAACATAGAAACATAGAAATTAGGTACAGGAACAGGCCATTCAGCCCTTCGAGCCATTCAATATGATCATGGCTGATCATGCAACTTCAGTACCCCACTCTTGCCTTCTCTCCATACCCCCTGATCCATTTAGCCATAAGGGCCACATCTAACACCCTTTTGAATATATATGCAACAAACTGAACTCAACAACTTTCTGTGATAGAGAAGTCCATATGTGCACAACTTTCTGGGTGAAAAAGTTTCTCATCATTTCGGTCCTAGATGGCTTACCCCTTATCCTTAGACTGTGACCCCCTGGTTCTGTACTTCCCCAACATCGGGAACATTCTTCCTGCATCTAAACTGTCCAGTCCCGTCAGAATTTTATATGATTCTATGAGATCCCCTCTCATTCTTCTAAATTCCAGTGAATATAAGCCCAGTTGATCCAGTCTTTCTTCATATGTCAGTCCTGCCATCCTGGGAATCAGTCTGGTGAACCTTCGCTGCACTCCCTCAATAGCAAGAATGTCCTTTCTCAGATTAGGGGACCAAAACTGCACATAATACTCAAGGTTTGGTGTCACCAAGGCCCTGTACAACTGCAGCAAGACCTCCCTGCTCCTATACTCAAATCCTCTTGCTATGAAGGCCAACATGCCATTTGCTTTCTTTACTGCCTGCTGTACCTACATGCCTACTTTCAATGACTGATGTACCATGACACCCAGGTCTTGTTGCACCTCCCCTTTTACTAATCTGTCACCATTCAGATAATAATCTGCCTCCCTGTTTTTGCCACAAAAGTGGATAACCTCACATTTATCCACATTATACTGCATCCGCCATGCATTTGCCCACTCACCTAAACTGTCCAAGTCACTCTGCAGCCTCTTATCATCCTCCTCACAGCTCACAGTGCCACCCAGCTTAGTGTCATCTGCAAACTTGGAGATATTACATTCAATTCCTTCGTCTAAACCATTAATATATATTGTAAATAGCTGGGGTCCCAGCACTGAACCTTGCGGTACCCCACTAGTCACTGCCTGCCATTCTGAAAAGGACCCATTTATTCCCACTCTTTGCTTCCTGTCTGCCAACCAGTTCTCTATCCACGTCAATATATTACCCCCAATATCACGTGCCTTAATTTTGCACACTAATCTCTTGTGTGGGACCTTGTCAAAGCCTTTTGAATGTCCAAATACACCACATCCATTGGTTCTCCTTTATCCACTCTACTAGTTACATCCTCAAAAAATTCTAGAAAATTTGTCAAGCCTGATTTCCCTTTCATAAATCCATGCTGACTTGGACCGATCCTGTCACTGCTTTCCAAATGCGCTGCTATTACATCTTTAATAATTGATTCCAGCATTTTCCCCACTACCGATGTCAGGCTAACTGGTCTATAATACCCTGTTTTCTCTCTCCCTTCTTTTTTAAAAAGTGGGGTTACATTAGCTACCCTCCAATCCATAGGAACTGAACCAGAGTCTATAGAATGTTGGAAAATGTACCAGTGCATCCACTATTTCTAGGGCCACTTTCTTAAGTACTCTGGGATGCAGACTATCAGGCCCTGGGGATTTATCGGCCTTCAATCCCATCAATTTCCCTAACACCATTTCCTGACTAATAAGGATGTCCCTCAGTCCCCTCAGTTCCTCCTTCTCGATAGACCCTCGGTCCACTAGTATTTTCGTGAGGTTATTCGTGTCTTCTTTAGTGAAGACAGAACCAAAGTATTTGTTCAATTGGTCTGCCATTTCCTTGTTCCCCATTATGAATTCACCTGATTCTGACTGCAAGGGACCTACATTCGTATTCACTAATCTGTTTCTCTTCACATATCAATGGAGGCTTTTGCAGTCAGTTTTTATGTTCCCTGCAAGCATACTCTCATACTCTATTTCCCCCCTCCTAATTAAACCCTTAGTCCTCCTCTGCTGAATTCTAAATTTCTCCCAGTCCTCAGGTTTGCTGCTTTTTCTAAAAATGTATGTGCCTCTTCCTTGGATTTAACACTATCCCTAATTTCCCTTGTTAGCCACGGTTGAGCCACCATCCCCGTTTTATTTTTACGCCAGACACAGATGTACAATTGTTGTAGCTCATCCATGTGATCTTTAATGTTTGCCATTGCCTATCTACCGTCAACCCTTTAAGTATCATTCGCCAGTCTATCCTAGACAATTCATGTCTCATGCCATCGAAGTTAGCCTTCTTTAATTTTAGGACCGCAGTCTCTGAATTAACTGTGTCACTCTCCATTTTAATGAAGAATTCTTCCTTATTATGGTCACTCTTCCCCAAGGGGCCTCATACTACAAGATTGCTAATTAATCCTCTCTCATTGCACAAGACCCAGTCTAGGATGTCCTGCTCTCTAGTTGGTTCCTCGACATATTGGTCTAGAAAACCATCCCTTATACACTCCAGGAAATCCTCCTCCACAGTACTGCTACTGTAGTGTACATAGGCACCTTTAGTGATGACTCCACGAGGCAGGGTATGATACTTAAACTGTGCAGACCTGTAGTCCTTTATTTGCAGCTCCTGAGTGCAGACAACAAGCTGTGTGTTCCTTTTTATACTAGCTTACCTGCAGTGTGCAGGTAACCCTTAAGTCTCCAGCAGCAGCACCCTCTGGTGTACAGGCAAGGTGTGTACAGTGTAAAGGTACATTCAGTGTTGCATAACAGTGTTACAGGCATCACACAGTAACAGGCATGCATACACAACAGCTACCAGTTTGGTTAGCCCAATCTATATGTAGATTAAAGTCATCCATGATAACTGCTGTACCTTTATTGCACGCCTCCCTAATTTCCTGTTGGATGCCATCCCCAAACTCACTACTACTGTTTGGTGGTCTGTACATAACTCCCACTAACAGTTTCTGCCCTTTGGTGTTTCGCAGCTCTACCCATATAGATTCCACATCATCCACGCTAATGTCCATCCTTACTATTGCGTTAATCCCCTTTTTAACCAGTAACACTACCCCACCTCCCTTTCCTTTCTGTCTATCGTTCCTGAATATTGAATACCCCTAGATGTTGAGTTTCCAGACTTGGTTAACCTGGAGCCATGTCTCCGTAATCCCAATTACATCACATCCGTTAACAGCTATCTGTGCAGTTAATTCATCCATTTTATAACGAATGCTCCTCGCATTGGGACTCAGAGCCTTCAGGCTTGTTTTTTTTTATCACTCTTTGTCCTATTAGACATGCTGTAAAGTGAGCCTTTGAGATTTTTGCCCTTGATTTCTCTGCCCTTTACTTGAACTTTTCCCCTTCCTACCTTTTGCTTCTCCCCTTTTTACTTCCCCCAGCCTCCCTGCATAGATTGTGTACTTCGCGTATAAACGTTTCCCTGCCTTTATTTGGCAAAACCACGCGATTACCCCATAAGAGCCAATCCAACTGGATGGCCATTTCATCTTTGCATCGGTGAAACAGCTTAATTTCATCTTG
This sequence comes from Pristiophorus japonicus, assembly GCF_044704955.1. NCBI lineage: Eukaryota > Metazoa > Chordata > Chondrichthyes > Pristiophoridae > Pristiophorus > Pristiophorus japonicus. Next base: position 142,179,574 of record NC_091979.1, on the reverse strand, counting down.
CATTTCCCCGGGAACAGCCGACCAGTTCCCATTTAGGACGCAACTCTTTACTAATGATAGCACAGGACCCTGGCTGGTCCAGGTCCTGATCTGGTGAGCGGTGGCGGGTGACCCCTCGTTCTCAAAAGCATCCATGACCAGTAGCAAGTCTGCGGGCTGCACCATTTCAACCCCAGTGGTAGGTAATTGTAGCCGGCTGAGAGCATCGGCACAGTTTTCAGTGCCTGGTCTGTGGCAGATAACATAGTCATAAGCGGAAAATGTTAGTGTCCATCTTTGGATGCGGGACGAAGCATTGGTGTTTATACCTTTGCTTTCTGAAAACAGCTAAATAAGCGGCTTGTGATCAGTTTCAAGCTTAAACCGAAGTCCAAATAGGTATTGGTGCATTTTCTTAGCCCCATACACACATGCTAACGCCTCTTTCTCGACCATACTATAGGCTCTCTCAGCCTTAGACAGACTTCTAGATGTGTATGCAACTGGTTGGAGATTGCCCGATACATTGGTTTGCTATAACACACAGCCGACCCCGTACGATGAGGCGTCACAAGCTAGCACTAAACGTTTACATGGGTCATAGTGTACAAGTAGCTTATTTGAACATAACAGGTTCCTGGCCTTCTCAAAGGCTGTGTCTTAAGATTTGCCCCAAATCCAGTCGTCACTCTTACGTTGCAACATCTGCAAAGGCTCTAGCAACGTGCTCAACCCACGTAAAAAGCTGCCGAAATAATTGAGAGGTCCCAGGAATGAACGCAGCTCCGTCACAGTCTGTGGTCTGGATGCATTCTTGATGGTCTCTATCTTTGAGTCCGTGGGCCTGATGCTGTCTGCTGCAATCTTTCTCCCCCAAAATTCGACTTCTGACACCAGGAAAACACACTTGGAGCATTTCAGCCTGAGTCCCACTTTGTCTAGCTGACTTAGAACCTCTTCCAGGTTGTGTAAATATTTGATGGTGTCATGACCAGTGATCAGGATGTCGTCTTGAAACACAACGGTGCACGGAACAGACTTCAGCAAACTCTCCATGTTTCTCTGGAAAATGGCTGCAGCCAAGCGAATCCCGAAAGGGCACCTGTGGTATATAAACAGTCCTTTGTGTGTTGATGCACGTCAGTTTTTTGACGATTCAGCCAACTCCTGTGTCATGTAGGCGGAGGTTAGGTCCAACTTAGTGAACGGCTTCCCTACCCAGCTAACGTTGCGAACAGGTCATCCGCCTTGGGCAGCGGGTATTGGTCCTGTGGTGAGATTCGATTAATCGTTACCTTGTAGTCTCCGCAGATTCTGACCATGCCTTAGCTTTTCAACACCAGAACAATTGGACTGGCCCACTCGTTGAACTCGACTGGCGATATGATCCCTTCACATTGGAGTCTGTCCAGTTCAATCTCGACTTTCTCCCTCATCATGTACGGAATCGCCCGAGCCTTGTGATGGATGGGCCGTGCATCGGGGTCTAAATGGATCTGTACCTTGGCACCTGTGAAGTTGCCGATGCCTGGTTCGAATAGCAAGGGAAACTTACTCAGTACTTGAGCACACGAGGTGTCATCCAGTGAAGACAGTGCTTTGATGTCGTTCCAACTCCATTTACCTTTTCTAGCCAGCTTTTGCCGAAGAGCATTGGGCCATTGCCTGGAACAATCCACAATGATAGGTCATGCACAGCTCCATCATGCGATACCTTCACTGCCGCACTTCCAATGACTGGTATGAGCTCTATGCTGTAGGCATGCAGCTTTGCATTAATCGGGCTCAGTTTGGGCCTTTGTGCTTTATTGCCCCACAGTTTCTCGAAAGCCTACTGGCTCATTATTGAGTGACTCGCACCCGTGTCCAACTCCATGGATACTGGAACTCCATTTAATTTGACTTTCAGCATTATAGGAGGGCTCTTGGTGGTGAAGGTATGTACTCGTTACACTTCTTCTTCAGGTTGAGTTGCCTGTGCTGCGTGATCCACGCGGAATCGATCATCCTCTGCCACGTGGTATGTCGCAGCACGTTTGCACATTCGCTGGAGGTGCCCCATCGTTGCGCAGCCTTTGCACACGTAGTGCTTTAACCTGATACGTCCTTACTATACAGTATAAATGCACACGAGGCCCATGCTTGAGAGAAGGTCAGTCTGTGACCTGTCCTTTATTCCTTAGCACTCAAGTGCAGGAAGTGGGTGGAGCTTCCCGTTTTATCTCTGAAGGTCCAGGTTAGGAGTGTCTCCCACAAGTTCACCACCTAGTGGTCATTGTTCTTACAGTGTACAACTTAGGTCAGATTATACATGGGTTACATTGCTAGTTGAATAAATGACATCACCTCCCACCCCAAAGTTTTATTGGGATCACAGGTTGAGTCTTTCTGGTGGTTTACGCTCCCTTGTAGAGCGCCTGAGTTGGGGCTCCGGTTGCTGTGCGCTGGCCTGAGTGTCTGCTGTTTGCGGTGCCTCAGGCCTATCCGGACTGCCCACAGTGACTGGGCTCCCCTCCCTTTGGTCCCTGTGTTCGGTCACCTGTGGAGGAGTGAACTCTATATCGTGTTCATCCTCTGCTTCTTCTATGGGGTTGCTGAACCTCCTTTTTGTTTGATCCACATGTTTGCAGCAGATTTGTCCATTGGTAAGTTTAACTACCAGAATCCTATTTCCGTCTTTGGCAGCCACAGTGGCTGCGAGCCATTTGGACCCTGCAGCGTAGTTGAGGACAAAAACAGGGTCATTTACATCAATACATCGCGCCCTCGCATTCCTGTCATGGTAGTCATATTGTGACTGGCGCCTGCTCTCGACAATTTCTTTCATGGTGAGGTGTATAAGGGATAATCGGGTTTTGAGCGTCCTTTTCATTAGCAGCTCTGCGGGTGGAACCCCTGTGAGTGAGTGTAGTCGGGATCTGTAGGCCAACAGGAAGCATGATAAGTGGCTTTGTAGGGAACCCCCTTGGATTCTGAGCATCCTCTGTTTGATTATCTGCACTGCTCGTTCTGCCTGGCCGTTTGAGGCCGGCTTGAACGGTGCAGTTCTGACATGGTTAATTCCATTGCCTGCCATGAAGTCCTGGAATTTAGTGCTTGTGAAGCACGGGCCATTGTCGCTAACCAAGATGTCTGGTAGCCGTGGGTGGCGAACATTGCCCGTAGACTTTCTACCGTGGCAGAGGATGTGCTTGAATTTAAAATGTCACACTCGATCCATTTGGAGTAGGCGTCTACTACAACCAAAAACATTTTTCCCATGAAAGGACCTGCGTAGTCCACATGGATGCGTGACCACGGCTTGGCGGGCCATGGCCAGAGGCTAAGGGGGGCTTCCCTGGGCGCATTGCCCAGCTGGGCAAACGGGTGTCGCACCTGCGAACACAAAGTTCCAGATCTGCGTTTATCCCTGGCCACCAAACGTGTGACCTGGCAATTGCCTTCATCATGACAATGCCCGGGTGCTCATTGTGGAGTTCTCTGATGAACACCTCTCTGCCCATCTGGGGCATGACTACGCGGTTTCCCACAGTAGGCAATCGGCCTGAATCGAGAGTTCATCCCTGCGCCTGTGAAATGGTTTAAATTCCTCAGGGCATGCCCTGTACGTGGCTGCCCAGTCCCCATTCAGGACACATTTCTTGACTAGAGACAATAGCGGGTCTCTATTTGTCCAGACTTTAATCTGACGGGCTGTCACAGGTGAGCCTTCGCTTCCGAAAGCTTCAACAGCCATGACCATCTCAGCAGCATGCTCGGTAGCCCCCTTAGTGGTGGCTAGTGGGAGCCTGCTGAGTGCATCGGCGCAGTCTTCGGTGCCCAGTCTGTGCCGAATTGTGTAGTCAATAGGCGGCTAATGTAAGTGCCCACCTCTGTAAGCGGGCCGATGCGTTTGCATTTATGGCCTTGTTGTCGGCCAAAAGGGATGTTAGGGGTTTGTGATCTGTCACCAGCTCAAATTTCCCGCCAAACAGGTACTGGTGCATTTTCTTTACCGCATATACACATGCGAGCGCCTCCTTTTCTACCATCCCGTAGCCCCTTTCTGCCTGGCACAGACTTCTGGAGGCATAAGCTACCGGCTGCAACTGACCCTTGGCATTGACGTGCTGCAACACACACCCGACACCATAGGACGACGCATCGCACGTTAACACAAGTTTCTTACATGGGTCATATAGCGTTAACAGATTGTTGGAACATAACAAATTGCGTGCTCTATTAAATGCCCTTTCCTGGCTGTCCCCCCAGACCCATTCGCGACCTTTGCGTAGGAGCATGTGTAGCGGCTCTAGCAGCGTGCTCAATTTGGGAAGAAAATTACCAAAATAGTTCAGGAGCCCCAGGAACGAACGCAGCTTCATCGTGTTACGGGGTCTGGGTGCTCTCTGGATCGCTTCCGTCTTGGATGCAGTAGGGCTGATCCCATCTGCTGCTACCCTCATCCCCAGGAATTCTACCTCTGGAGCTAGGAAGACGCATTTCGCCTTTTTCAGTCGTAGCCCTACTCGGTCCAGTCTGCTTAGCACCTCCTCCAGGTTGTGGAGGTGTTCTTCAGTATCGTAACCGTGATGAGGATGTCGTCCTGAAAAACCACTGTCCCTGGAATCGACTTGAGGAGGCTTTCCATATTTCGTTGGAAGATCGCGGTGACCGAGCGAATCCCGAACGGACATCTGTTGTACTCAAACAACCCCTTGTGTGTCGTGATGGTGGTCAGCTTCTTCGACTCACTCGCCAGCTCCTGGGTCATGTAAGCTGAGGACAGGTCCAATTTTGAAAAAAGTTTGCCACCGGATAGTGTTGCAAAGAGGTCCTCTGCTCGCGGTATTGGGTACTGGTCTTGGAGTGACAGTGGCCTTGTAATCACCACATATCCTGACCGAACCATCCGCCTTGAGCACCGGCACAATCGGGCTCGCCCAGTCACTGAATTCGACTGGCGAGATGATGCCTTCCCTCAGCAGGCGGTCCAATTCGCCTGCTATCTTTTCCTGCATCACGTACAGCACTGCCCTGGCCTTGTGGTGTACTGGCCTGGCGACGGGTTTATGTGAATTACTACCTTGGCCCCCTGAAAGTGCCAATGCCAGGTTGAAATAATGAGTCAAATTTGTCCAGGATCTGTGAGCAAGATACTCTCTCCACAGAGGAAATTGCATTGACATCGCCCCATTTCCAGTTCATGACAGCAAGCCAACTTCTCCCCAGTAGTGCGGGAACGTCCCCCGGGACAACCCAGAGTGTCAACCTGTTCTCCGAATCTTTGTGGGTCACGACTACCATGGCGCTGCCTAGCACCGGAATGATCTCTTTTGTGTATGTCCGTAGCTGTGCGTCAATCGGCGATAATTTTGGCCTCCTGGCCTTGGATGCCCACAACTTTTTGAACTCTTTGATACCCATCAGGGACTGGCTGGCCCCCGTGTCTAGCTCCATTGATACTGGGATGCCATTGGGGAGCACTTTCATCATTATCGGCGGCGTCCTGGTGTATGAAATGTATACGTGCTCCACATGAACTCACTGAACTTCAGCTTCCAGCGATTTCCCCCAGCATTCATTTCTGCAATTTCTGCAGGTATTTTGCTTATCTCTGCAAACTCCAGCTGAGTGTGTGCCTCCACGCCTCCAACATGAGCTGATGTTGGAAACAAAAGGCCCCTTGCCAGTCGATCGTCCCTGACTGCCCCTGTGATTGTCCTTGAGTGCACCATTAACAAGTGTTGATGGCCCCACTACTGGCCGCATTGTCCCTTGCAATGGTGTGAATCGCCGTTCAGCTTGCCATTGTCTCTGTCGAACTCCCCCTCTGGGTTCGACTACATATTGAGGCATGCCCGATTGCCCCTGTCTGCCTGGAGAACTGTGTGCTGCTTTAACAATGTTGATTCTCTGTCCCAACCATGCCTTAACACAGTACCTCTTGTCTGTTCTGCTAGTGGCCAAGCTCGCGTGGTTTAAATCCCAGTTTCTTGTCGCCATTGATACGTCCTTACTATACAGTATAAATGCACACGAGGCCCATGCTTGAGAGAAGGTCAGTCTGTGACCTGTCCTTTATTCCTTAGCACTCAAGTGCAGGAAGTGGGTGGAGCTTCCCCTTTTATCTCTGAAGGTCCAGGTTAGGAGTGTCTCCCACAAGTTCACTACCTAGTGGTCATTGTTCTCACAGTGTACAACTTCGGTCAGATTATACATGGGTTACATTGCTGGTTGAATACATGACAGAATCGACATTGATCAGCCTGATAATTACCCCCACAGTGCCAACACGGTGCTAATGGATTCACATTCATCCCCGATGGCGGACAGCCGCAGGCGTATAGGCCTTGCCATATGCAGCTCGGAATGCTAGCGACGTCATTTTATGCACATTACTTGCCGGTGAGCTTCGATGTTGAGAAGATATCTGTTTGGTGTTATCGCCAGTGGCCATGCATGCCTGGGCAATCGCGATGGCCTTGCTCAGGTCTAGGGTTTCGGCAGCCAGCAGCTTTTGAAGAGTGACCTCGTGGCTGATGCCCAGCATTAAAATGTCCCACAGCATTTCCCCCAATGCAGCTCCAAAATCGCGAGGTCCTGCGTAGCGTCTCAGGTCAGTGACATAATCCGCCCCCGGAGCGATGGTGCGTGTAAAAACGATATCTGGCCATGAGGATACTCTCCTTCGGCTTGAGTTGGTCTCTAACCAGCGTGCCCAATTCTGTATATTCCTTCTCCATTGGCTTTGTCGGTGCGAGCAGATTCTTGATGAGGCCGTGTATTTTAGGCCCACATACAGTGAGGAGAACCACCCTGTGCTTGGCCGCATTAATGTCTCCTTCCAGCTCGTTCGCCATGAAGTATTGATAGAGGCACTCGATGAAGGCTTCCCAATCATCACCCACTATGAATCTCTCTAATATTCCAACGGCAGCCATGTTTGCATGAAGGTTCGTGTTGTGTTACTCATCGCCAGTTGTGTATGGAGGAACTCCACGAGGCTGAGTACTGTGAGCTAAACTTAGTGTGAACTTAGTCTTTTTTATTACAACTCCAGAGTGCCAAAACAACATGGTTGCCAACCTTTTATACTGGCCCTGCACGTGTGTGCAGGTGACCATTAGGACTCCAATAGGCACGCCCTCTGGTGGCAAGTACTGCATAGTTACATACATAACACAAAGACTGGGGAGAGAGAGAGAGAGAGCAACACACACTGGGGGGAAAGAGGGAGAGAGCAACACACACTCGGGGGGGAGAGAGACAGCAACACACACTGGGGGAGAGAGAGAGAGCAACATACACTGGGGGAACGAGAGAGTGCAACACACACTGGGGGAGTGAGAGAGCAACACACACTGGGGGAGAGAGATAGCAACACACACTGGGGTAGAGAGCGGGAGATAACACACATTTGGGGAGAGAGAGAGCAGCACTGTTATGTATGCAATAAAGGTTCAAACTGAGTACTGTTTAAGTAAGCAAGGTACAACCTTGCTTCTGCTTTATAAAGACCCAAAGTGCCTGACTCACAAAATGGCTGGCCTTTTATACCAGAGCAGCACCATGTACATGCTGCTCAGTGGCCTCCAACAATGACACCATCTGGTGGCTACAAACAGTATGTACATACATGACAATACCCTCCTCTGAGATCTTATCACAAACTTTCACAGGTTGGGACGGTCCGATGCTTTATGCTCCCGGGTTGACCGTCTCAGTTCGATTCGGCCTTGGGTAAATGTGCGGAGTCTGTTGTGGCTGGTGGCTGGATGGCTGACTTGTTGGAGATGGCAGTGGCCATGTCAGGAATTGCAAGTCCATTTTTATTGAACAAGTCCGTGATGGAAATTCCAGGTTCACTGATGACCCTTGAGTCCTCTGAAGGCTGCTGGTAGGTTGGTTGGTCGTCGACGGTTTCTTCGTCCGACTGCTCTGGCTCGTCTTGTGTGCCTCAGCTTTGTTTGATCCATGTGTTTCCTGCCAGTTTTCCCATTCTTGAACTTAATAACAAATACTCTGTTGCCCTCCTTGACCATGACCATACCAGCGATCCATTTGGGACCCTGACCATAATTCAACACATATACAGGATCATTAACAGAAATCTCGCGTGACACAGTTGCGCAATCGTTGTACCCTTGTTGACTCTGTCTTCTGTATTCAACGTGATTACTTAAATCTGTGTGTACAAGAGACAACTTGGTCTTTTCATCGTGCGTTCAGCAGGCGAGACCCCTCTGAGTGTGTGGGGTCTTGTCCTGTAACTCAGCAGTATGCAAGACAAGCGGGTCTGCAGTGACCCTTGGGTTACTCTCCTCATGCTTTGCTTGATAATTTGTACTGCACATTCTGCTTGCCCGTTGGATGCAGGCTTGAACGGTGCTGACCTTACATGTTTTATGCCGTTAATTTTTACAAACTCCTGAAACTCCTGACTGGTGAAGCACGACCCATTGTCGCTCACCACTATGTCAGGCAGACCATGTGTCGCGAACATGACATTGAGATTCTCTATGGTTGCTGTGGACGTATTAGATTACATGATTATATATTTTATCGACTTCGAATAAGCATCCACCACCACTAAAAACATCTTGCCCAGGAAGGGCCTTGCAAAATCTACATGGATCCTGGACCAAGGTTTATATGGCCATGACCACAGACTCAGCGGCGATTCCCCTGGTGCTTTGCTGAGCTGCATGCATGCAGGTGTTGCACTGATGCACGCATGCTTCCAGCTCAGAATCAATTCCTGGCCACTATATGTGGGACCTGGCGATGGCCTTCATCATTATTATACCAGGATGTATGCTGTGTGACTCATGCACAAACTTCTCTCTCCCTTTCTTAGGCATTACAACTCAATTGCCCCACAATATGCAATCTGCTTGAATAGACAGTTCGTCCTTGTTATATATGCAGACTATAGATATACTCATGGTGTAGTCACTGCATAGTTGCATAAGATGGAGACTTGTTACCTGATGTACTGTCAATAAGGTTTACACTGTGTATAATCCTATGCTGGCACCACTAGAGGGTGCAATTGGTGGAGACCGGGGTTTCCTGCCCCTGTGGCAGAGGCTGTCCACCAGAGGGCACTGCAGTGCGAGACCTGAGGGTCACCTGCATAGGTGTGCAGGGCTCAGTATAAAAGGCTGCCCATCATATTTGTGCCTCACTCTGGAGTTACGAATAAAGGACCAAGGTCACTACAGTTTGAGTACAACACATTGCCTCGTAGAGTCATTCATAAGTGCATTACAGACATAACAGTCCTTGCGACGAATGTACGGTTTGGCCTCCTTGCACATTTGCTTAGGTATGGCAGACCAATCCCCTTTGAGGATGCGATCCTTTATCACCGATAATATCGGATCTTGACTGGTCCAGGTCTTAATTTTTTAAGCCGTGACAGGGGTACCTTCACTCTCAAAAACATCCATGATTCACATTAAATCTCCTGGTTGTGGAGTTTCCACCTCCGGTGTGGGCAACGGCACTGTCTCAAAGCAGCGGCACAAGTCTCTGTGCCAGGTCTGTGGCGAATTACATAATCATAGGCAGATAATGTCAGCTCCCACAGTTGGATGCAGGATGAAGCATTGGTATTTGTTATATATGTGGACTTGTATTTCCTCTGTACAGCCATCAGAGGGCTCATCCCCTGGAGTTTCAAGGGAGCCCATAATCCCTTGGGAGCACAGGTATTTAAGGAGACTTCACAGGTTGGAGAGGCACTCTGGAGACCTGCAATAAAAGACTATGGTCATGCATTACTTTGAGCTCACAGTGTTCAGTCTGACTCTTTCTCCATACACAACAACTGGCGACGAGATACAGATAGCAAACCCAAAGATGCAGAGAACAGTAGGCACCCTGGAGAAATTCTCGGAGGGAGATGATTGGGAAACTTTTGTGGAGCGACTCGACCAATACTTCATGGCCAACGAGCTAGATGGGGGAGAGAGCGCTGCCAAACGTAGAGCGATCCTCCTCACTGTCTGTGGGGCACCAACGTATGGCCTCATGAAGAATCTGCTCACTCCAGCAAAATCCACGGAGAAATCGTACGACGATTTGTGCTCACTGCTCTGAGAGCATTTGAACCCGAAGGAAAGTGTTCTGATGGCGAGGTACCGGTTCTACACCTACAAAAGGTCCGAAGATCAGGAAGTGGCGAGTTATATCGCCGAGGATTGCAGGACATTGCAAATTTCAAAGATATTTGGAGCACATGCTCAGAGACTTTTTTGTACTTGGCATTGGCCACGAAACCGTACTTCGCTAAATTTTGACTGTAGAGACCCCAATCTTGAGTAAGGCCATAGCGATAGCCCAGGCGTTCATTGCCACCAGTGACAATACGAAGCGAATCTCTCAGCACACAAGTGCTGCCACAAGTACTGTGAACAAAGTGATGTTGTTTTCGAATCATAACGTACAGGGCAGGTCAAACATACCTGCAGCTGCATGTCCGCAGATGGCTCAGAGTCGACCATCAAGGGTGATGAATGCAAGGCTATTAACACTTTGTTGGCGCTACGGGGTGATCATTGTTTCCATTCATGCCAATTCAAAGAATACATTTGCAAGGGCTGTGCAACAATGGGACACCTCCAATGAGTGTGCAGGTGAGCTGCAAAGCCTGTTAAACCTGCAAACCACCATGTTGCAGAGGAGGACAAATCCATGGAGGATCACGATGAACCAGAGCCTCAGATAGAGGAGGCAGAGGTACATGGGGTGCACACATTCACCACGAATTGTCCTCCGATAATGCTGAATGTTGAACTAAATGGACTCCCGGTGTCAATGGAGCTGGACATGGGCATGAGCCAGTCCATCATGGCAAAAAGACTTTCGAAAGGCTGTGGTGCAACAAGGGTTCATGGCCAGGCTTAACTCCAGTTCGCACAAAACTAAGAACTTACACTAAAGAACTGATTCTTGTAATTGGCAGTGCTACCGTAATGGTCTCCTATGATGAAGCGGTGCACAGGCTACCTCTCTGGTTGGTACCGGGCGATGGTCCCACGCTGCTCGGCAGGAGCTGGCTGGGAAAGATACGCTGGAACTCGGACGATGTCTGACCACTATCGCCCGCTGACGACACTTCGTGTGCCCAGGTCTTAAACAAATTTCCTTCGCTGTTCGAACCAGGCATCGGGAAATTCCAAGGAGCAAAAGTGCAGATCCACCTAATTCCGGGGGCGCAACCCATCCATCACAATGTGAGAGCAGTATCGTACATGATGAGAGAAAGGGTAGTGATTGAGCTAGACCGGCTGCAAAGAGAGGGCATCATTTCACCGATCGAGTTCAGCGAGTGAGCCAGTCCTATTGTCCCAGTCCTCAAGGGAGATGGCACCGTCAGAATCTGTGGTGATTACAAAGTAACTATCAATCGTTTCTCCCTGCAGGACCAATACCCACTACCAAAGGCCGACGACCTCTTTGCAATCCTGGCAGGAGGAAAGACATTCACGAAGCTGGATCTGACTTCAGCCTACATGACGCAGCAACTGGAGGAGTCATCAAAGGCCCTCACCTGCAGCAACACGCACAAAGATCTTTTTGTTTATAACAGATGCCCATTTGGAATCCGATCAGCGGCGGCGATATTTCAGAGAAACATGGAAAGTTTACTGAAGTCAGTCCCGCACACCGTGGTCTTCCAGGACGATATCTTGGTCACAGGTCGGAACACAGTAAAGCACCTGCAGAACCTGGAGGAGGTTCTTAGTCGACTCAGCCGCATGGGGCTCAGGTTAAAATGCTCAAAGTGTGTTTTCCTGGCACCTGAAGTGGAGTTCTTGGGAAGGAGGATTGCGGCAGACGGCATCAGTCCCACCAACTCGAAGACGGAGGCAATCGAGAATGCACCGAAGCCACAGAACGTGACAGAGCTGTGGTCGTTTCTGAGACTCGAACTACTTTGGTAACTTCTTACCGGGTCTCAGCGCACTGCTAGAACCACTGCATGTCTTACTACAAAAAGGGGGCGAATGGGTTTGGGGCAAAAGCCAAGGAAATGCCTTTGTAAAAGCGAGAAAATTGTAATGCTCAAACAAATTGCTTGTGTTGAATGATCCATGTAAACGTTTGGTACTAGCATGTGATGCGTTGTCATATGGCGTCGGGTGCAACAAGCTAATGATTTCAGGAAACTGCAACTGGTTGCTTATGCATCCAGGAGTCTGCCTAAGGCTGAGCGAGCCTACAGCATGATTGAAAAAGAAGCGTTGGCGTGTGTCTATGGGGTAAAGCAAATGCATCAATACCTGTTTGGGCTAAAATGCAAATTGGAAACTGACCATAAGCCACTTATATCCCTGTTTTCCGAGAGTAAAGGGATAAATACCAACGCATCGGCCCGCATCCAGAGATGGGCGCTCACGTTGTCCGCATACAACTACGCCACAGGCCAGGCACAGAAAACTGCACCGATGCTCTCAGTAGGCTGCCATTGTCCACCACGGGGGTGGAAATGGTGCAGCCCGCAGATCTAGCCATGGTTATGGAAGCATTTGAGAGTGAGCAATCACTCATCACTGCCCAGCAGATCAAAATCTGGACAAGACAGGACCCCTTATTTTCTCTAGTCAAAAGTTGTGTGCTTCACGGGAGCTGGTCCGGTGTCCCATTGGAAATGCAGGAAGAGATAAAGCCTTTCCAGCGGCGCAAAGATGAAATGTCTATACAAGCAGACTGCCTTCTGTGGGGAAATCGAGTAGTGGTCCCCAAGAAGGGCAGAGAAACCTTAATCAATGACCTCCATAGTACCCACTCAGGCATCGTAATGATGAAAGCGATAGCCAGATCCCACGTGTGGTGGCCCGCTATCGATGCAGACTTAGAGTCCTGTGTTCACAGATCTAATACATGCTCGCAATTAAGCAATGTACCCAGCGAGGCGCCGCTAAGTTTATGGTCTTGGCCCTCCAAACCATGGTCTAGGGTACATGTCGACTATGCAGGCCCGTACTTGGGTAAACTGTTCCTTGTGGTTGTAGACGCATACTCCAAGTGCATTGAATGTGAGATAATGTCGGCTAGCACGTCCGCTGCCATTACTGAAAGCCTGCGGACCATGTTTGCCATACACGGCTTACCCGATGTCCCGGTGACCGATAACGGGCCATGTTTTACCAGTGCTGAGTTCAAAGAATTCATGATCCATAACGGGATCAAACATGTCACATCTGCCCCGTTTAAATAAGCGTCCAATGGTCAGGCAGAGAGAGCAGTGCAAAACATCAAGCAAGGCTTGAAGGGGGTAACTGAAGGCTCACTGCAGACTCGCCTATCCCGAGTCCTGCTTAGCTATCTCATGAGACCCCACTCACTATTGAGGGAGTGCAGCGAAGGTTCACCAGACTGATTCCCAGGATGGCTGGACTATCATATGAGGAGAGACTGGATCAACTGGGCCTTTATTCACTGGAGTTTAGAAGGATGAGAGGGGATCTCATAGAAGCGTATAAGATTCTGATTGGAATGGACAGGTTAGATGCGGGAAGAATGTTCCTGATGTTGGGGAAGTCCAGAACCAGGGGACATAGTCTTAGGATAAGGGGTAGGCCATTTAGGACCGAGATGAGGAGAAACTTTTTCACTCAGAGAGTTGTTAACGTGTGGAATTCCCTGCCGCAGAGCGTTGTTGATGCCAGTTTATTGGATATATTCAAGAGGGAGTTAGATATGGCCCTTATGGCTAAGGGGATTAAGGGGTATGGAGAGAAAGCAGGAAAGGCATACTGAGAGAGTGATCAGCCATGATCTTATTGAATGGGGGTGCAGGCTCGAAGGGCCGAATGGCCTACTCCTGCATCTATTTTCTATATTTCTATGTTTCCATGTTTCATTCACTGGGATCCCACCTGCTGAACTGCTCATGAAAAGAGCACTTAAGACAAGGCTCTTGTTAGTTCACCTTGAATCTACATGAACAGGTAGAGAGCAGGCGGCTTCAACAAAGTACATATCATGATAGCGCAAATGTGTCACGCGAGATTGAAGTCAATGATCCTGTATTTGTATTAAATTATGGAAATCATGCTTGACAAATCTTCTGAAATTTTTTGAGGATGTTTCCACTAGAGTGGACAAGGGAGAACCAGTTGATGTGGTGTATTTGGACTTTCAGAAGGCCTTCGACAAGGTCCCACACAAGAGATTAATGTGCAAAGTTAAAGCACATGGTATTGGGGATAGTGTGCTGACGTGGATTCAGAACTGGTTGTCAGACAGGAAGCAAAGAGTAGGAGTAAATGGGTTCTTTTCAGAATGGCAGGAAGTGACTAGTGGGGTACCGCAAGGTTCTGTGCTGGGGCCCCAGCTGTTTACATTGTACATTAATGATTTAGATGAGGGGATTAAATGTAGTATCTCCAAATTTGTGGATGACACTAAGTTGGGTGGCAGTGTGAGCTGTGAGGAGGATGCTATGAGGCTGCAGAGTGACTTGGATAGGTTAGGTGAGTGGGCAAATGCTTGGCAGATGAAGTATAATATGGATAAATGTGAACTTTGGTGGTAAAAACAGAGAGACAGACTATTGTCTGAATGGTGACAGATTAGGAAAAGGGGAGGTGCAACGAGACCTGGGTGTCATGGTACATCAGTCATTGAAGGTTGGCATGCAGGTACAGCAGGCGGTTAAGAAAGCAAATGGCATGTTGGCCTCCATAGCGAGGGGATTTGAGTACAGGGGCAGGGAGGTGTTGCTACAGTTGTACAGGGCCTTGGTGAGGCCACACCTGGAGTATTGTGTACAGTTTTGGTCTCCTAACTTGAGGAAGGACATTCTTGCTATTGAGGGAGTGCAGCGAAGGTTCACCAGACTGATTCCCGGGATGGCGGGACTGACATATCAAGAAAGATTGGATCAACTGGGCTTGTATTCACTGGAGTTCAGAAGAATGAGAGGGGATCTCATAGAAACGTTTAAAATTCTGACGGGTTTAGACAGGTTAGATGCAGGAAGAATGTTCCTGATGTTGGGGAAGTCCAGAACCAGGGGTCACAGTCTAAAGATAAGGAGTAAGCCATTTAGGACCGAGATGAGGAGAAACTTCTTCACTCAGAGAGTGGTGAACCTGTGGAATTCTCTACCACAGGAAGTTGTTGAGGCCAATTCACTAAATATATTCAAAAAGGAGTTAGATGTAGTCCTTAATACTAGGGGGAATCAAGGGATATGGCGAGAAAGCAGGAATGGGGTACTGAAGTTGAAAGTTCAGCCATGAACTCATTGAATGGCGGTGCAGGCTCGAAGGGCCGAATGGCCTACTCCTGCACCTATTTTCTATGTTTCTATGTTTCCAAGTGGCTTCCCGACACTGTTGTGATCAAAGAGGGGAGCAGGCTGTTTCGGGTCAAACTTTCAAATGTACTCATTCACCGGAAACACTTGGACCAAATCAAATTCAGATTCATGGACTATCCTGAGCAACCCACCTTGGACCCTACCTTTTTTGACCCCCAATATCCACACCAGTGGCAGCCGGCACCACAGCTGACCACAAAGCAGAACCCATCATCCACACCAGCCCTGCAGGGCCCAAAACACCAGACAGCACAGCAAGGACAGCTGCACAGCAGCCCAGCGAGGGCCCAACAAATCATTCAACAACACCAGCTTTCACACCGAGACGATCAACCAGGGCAAGAAGGGCCCTAGATCGACTCACATTGTAAATAGTTACACTATTGACTTTGGGGGGGAGTGTTGTTCTATATGTTAAGAAAGCAAATGGCATGTTGGCCTTCATAGCGAGGGGATTTGAGTACAGGGGCAGGGAGGTGTTGCTACAGTTGTACAGGGCCTTGGTGAGGCCACACCTGGAGTATTGTGTACAGTTTTGGTCTCCTAACCTGAGGAAGGACATTCTTGCTATTGAGGGAGTGCAGCGAAGGTTCACCAGACTGATTCCCGGGATGGCGCGACTGACCTATCAAGAAAGACTGGATCAACTGGGCTTGTATTCACTGGAGTTCAGAAGAATGAGAGGGGACCTCATAGAAACGTTTAAAATTCTGATGGGGTTTAGACAGGTTAGATGCAGGAAGAATGTTCCCAATTTTGGGGAAGTCCAGAACCAGGGGACACAGTCTAAGGATAAGGGGTAAGCCATTTAGGACCGAGATGAGGAGGAATTTCTTCACCCAGAGAGTGGTGAACCTGTGGAATTCTCTACCACAGAAAGTAGTTGAGGCCAATTCACTAAATATATTCAAAAAGGAGTTAGATGAAGTCCTTACTACTAGGGGGATCAAGAGGTATGGCGAGAAAGCAGGAATGGGGTACTGAAGTTGCATGTTCAGCCATGAACTCATTGAATGGCGGTGCAGGCTAGAAGGGCCGAATGGCCTACTCCTGCACCTATTTTCTATGTTTCTATGTTTCTATGTGGACTTGTATTTACTCTGTACAGCCACCAGAGGGCTCATCCCCTGGAGTTCCAAGGGATCTCATAATCCCTTGGGGCACAGGTATTTAAGGAGGCTTCACAAATTGGAGAGGCACTCTGGAGACCTGCAATAAAAGACTAAGGTCATACTTTACTTTGAGCTCACAGTGTTCAGTCTGACTCTTTCGCCATACACAACAGTATTGATACCTTTGCTCTCGGAAAACAATGAAATGAGCGGTTTGTGATCAGTCTCTAATTCAAACCTCAGACTGAACAGGTATTAATGCATCTTTATAGCACTGTACATATATGCTAAAGCTACTTTGTCTGCTATACTGTCAGCTATTTCTGCTTTAGACAAACTTTTGGATGCATACGTGACAGGTTGAAGTTTCCCCGACTCATTGGATTAGTGTATCATGCAACCAATTCCATATGACGATGTGTCACAGGCAAAAACTAAACCTTTACACGGGCCATAATGTACCAGCAGCTTGTTCGAGCACAGCAGATTGGTGGCTTTCTCGAAAGCTCTGTCTTGCAATGCGCCCCACACCAAGTTGTTGCCTTTTCTCAATAGCATGTGCAGTGGTTCAAGTAAGGTACTCAATTTAGGTAGGAAGTTACCAAAGTATTTGAATAGACCCAGGAACGAACACAGCTCTGTCACGTTCTGCAGCTTGGGTGCATTCTTGATGGCTTTGGTTTTCACGTCAGTAGGTCTGATGCCATCAGCAGCGATTTTCCTCCCGAGGAATTCGACCTCCGGTGCCATGAAGACGCATTTCGAGCTGTTAAGTCTGAGTCCCACTCTGTCCAAATGCAGTAGAACCTCTTCCAGATTGTTCAGATGTTCCTTGGAGTCACGACCGGTGATCAGGATATCATCTTGGAACACGACGGTTCTGGAAATGGACTTCAGTAGATTTTCCATATTCCTCTGGGAATATTGCTGCAGCCGAGAGAATTCCAAACGGGCACCTGTGGTAAATAAACAGTCCTTTGTGCATGTTAATGCACGTAAGTCTCTTCAATGTCTCGGCCAACTCCTGCATCATATAGGCCAACGTCAAGTCCAGTTTTGTGAATGACTTCACTCCAGCTAGCGTTGCAAACAACTCATCAGCCTTCGGTAACGGGTACTGATCTTGTTTTGAAACCCTACTGATCGTAGCCTTATAGTCTCCACAGATTCTGACTGTGCCATCACTTTTCAGCACAGGAACAATGGGGCTGGACCATTCATTAAATTAGACAGGTGATATGATCCCTTTACACTGGAGTCTGTCCAGTTCAATTTTGACCTTCTCCCTCATCACATATGGTACTGCCCGAGCTTTATGATGGATGGGTCTTGCATCCGAGTCCACGTGGATCTGCAACTTGGCTCCCGTGAAGTTGCCGATACCCGTTTGAACACCGAGGGGAACTTGCTGAATACTTGGGCACATGTATCTTCCTCCGACGACAACGCCTTTATGTCGTTCCAGTCGCATCTGATTTTCTCCAACCAACTCCTGCCGAGCAGCGTTGGGCCATTGCCTGGAACAATCCACAGCTATAACTTGTGAACCGCACCATTATACGACACATTAATTTGTGCACTGCCAATCATCTTTATCAGTTCTTTGTGTACGTGCGCAGCTTGGCGTTAACAGGGCTCAGCCTGGCCCTCACAGACTTTGTACCCCACAGATTATTCAATGCCCTCTCGTTCATGATCGATTGACTCGCCCCTGTATCCAGTTCCATCGATACCGGTATCCTGTTAAACTTCACATTAATCAAAATTGGTTTACTCTTGGTTATGAAAGAGTACAGTCCATACACTTCCTCTTCTGGCATATCGGATTGCGTATCCGGATCCGCGCTAGTCTGATTCTCATCCTCCACGTGATGTGTCACAGCTCATTTGCTCATTTGCGGACACTTGCACTAGAGATGCCCCACTCTGACAGCCTTTGCAACTATATTGCTTAAATCGGCACTGCTGGTGCCGATGATATCCCCCACAACGCCAACATGGAGAAGTCAGATACATTCCCGCTGGCAGACTTTGGGCAGCCACAGGTTTCGCAAAAGCAGTCGGATAGGCCTGCCATGTGCCTCTCTGCCAAACATCGAATCGTTCGCAAACGCAGCCGGATAGGCCCTGCCATGTGCCACTTTGCCGAACGCCGAATCAATCGCATTTGCAGTACTTGCCAAGGTTCGGTTCTTCACCGATATTTGCTTTAAACGTCTGTCCGTCGTCATACATGATTGAGCGATCTGGATGGCCCTTTTTAAATCCGACTCCTCCGCCGCCAGAAATTTGTGCAGGATCACCTCGTGGTTGATACCGATAACAAAGAATTCCCGCAGCGTGTCTGCCAACAGCGTCCCGAACTTGCACGGTCCCGCTAGACGTCTCAATCGCTAATGAATTCCATCGATCGAACGTGTGTATAAAACCTGTATCTCGAGATGATGATGCCGTCGTCTGGCTTGAGGTGCTCCCGTACCAATGTACACACCTCCTTGTACGTTTTCTGTGTTGGATCATTCGGCATGAGTAGATTCTTTATCACATCGTAGATCTTTGAACCACACACAGTGAGGAACATGGCCCGCCGCCGATCTGCATCGTCAATCCCTTCATTTTGTTGGCCACGAAGTACTGGTTCAAATGGCTCATAAAGTCTGCCCAATCTTCTTCTTCCACAATTCGCACTAAAAATCCAATCATGCTCATTTTGCAAACAAAGGTTCTTCTATTCTCGTTGCCAAATGTTATGTATGCAATAAAAGTTCAAACTGAGTACGGTTTAACTTAGCAAGGTAAAACCTTGCTTCTGCTTTATTTAGGCCCAAAGTGCCTGACTCACAAATGACTGGCCTTTTATACCAGAGCAATACCATGTGCATGCTGCTCAGTGGCTTCCAACAATGACACCATACATGACAAATGCACACTGGGGAGAGAGAGAGCAACACACACTGGGGGAGAGAGAGCAACACACACTTGGGGAGAGAGAGAGCAACACACTGAGGGAGAAAGAGAGAGAGCGCAACACACACTGGTGGAGAGAAAGAGAGAGCAACACACACTGTGAGGTAGGGGGTAGGGGAGAGAGAGAGAGTGCAACACACACTGGGGGAAAGAGGGAGAAACACACTGTGGGCGGGGAGAGAGAGAACAACACATACTGAGGCAGAGAGAGAGCAACACAAACAGAGGGAGAGAGAGAGAGAGAGAGAGAGAGAGTAACATACACTGGGGGAGAGGGAGAGCAACACACACAGAGGGAGAGAGAGAGAGAGGGACACATGCTGGGAGAGAGAGAGAGAGCAACATACACTGGGGGAGATAGAGAGCAACACACATTGGGGGGTTGGAGAGAGGGAGCGAGCAACACACACTGGGGGAGAGAGAGAGCAACACATACTGGGAGAAAGAGAGAGAGAGAGCAACACACTGGGGTAAAAAGAGAGCAGCACATACTGGGGTAGAGAGAGGGAGAGCAACACACACTGGGGGAGAGAGGGAGCGCAACACACACTGGGGGAGAGAGAGAGAGCAACACACACTGGGAGAGAGAGAGAGTAACATACACTGGGGGTGTCATTTATGTATGCTTGGGGTTCCTGGTGGCGCGACTGTCAGTGTTCATTGGGTTGTACGCACGTGTGTACAACCCAGGTATAAAAGGCAAGCCGTCATGTAATGTAATCACTTTGGGCCCTAATAAAGCAGAGCCAGGTTTGTATCTGTGTTAGTTTACAGTATTCAGTCTATCGAGTTATTACATACATAACATTTGGCGACGAGATAACTTAAGAACCTTCGCATGCAAAATTGAGCACAATTGGAATTCTGGAGAGATTCGTGGAGGTAGAGAACTGGACAGATGTTGTAGCTCGCCTGGACCACTACTTTGTGACAAACAAAATGGAGAAACCCACTGATGCAGTTAGGTGCAAGGCGGTCTTCCTCGCGGTTTGAGGTCCGAAAATCTATGGACTCAAAGAATCTTCTCTCACCTACAAGTCCAATGGACAAGGACTATGAGGAATTGTGTGCTCTGGTACGTGACCATCTCAAACCAGATGAAGGCAGCATCATCTCACGATATCGATTCTACAAGCACTTTCGTTCTGAGGGCCAGGATGTGTCGGAATTCGTTGCTGACCGAAGACGTCTAGCTGGACCGTGTAAGTTCGAAAACGTGATGGGAGACATGCTGCGGGACTTCTTTATATTCTGTATCAACCATGATGTGATCCTGTGTAAGCTACTGGCGGCAGAAACGCTGCACTTAAGCAAGGCCATCACGATTGCTCAGACATGCATGACAACGGATAAACACTTAAAGCAGATATCGTCGGAAAATCGGAACTCAACAAGTACTGTAAACAAGATTGTATCGTCGTTTGGCAGAGCTGCTTATGGCTTGGCCTACTCGACAGCGTATGCGAAACCTGTGGCTGCTCAAAGTCCGCCAATGGGAATGAATCGGATTTCACTGTGTTGGCGTTGTAGAAACATAGAAACATAGAAAATAGGTGCAGGAGTAGGCCATTCAGCCCTTCTAGCATGCACCGCCATTCAATGAGTTCATGGCTGAACATGAAACTTCAGTACCCCCTTCCTGCTTTCACGCCATACCCCTTGATCCCCGAGTAGTAAGGACTTCATCTAACTCCCTTTTGAATATATTTAGTGAATTGGCCGCAACTACTTTCTGTGGTAGAGAATTCCACAGGTTCACCACTCTCTGGGTGAAGAAGTTTCTCCTTATCTCGGTCCTAAATGGCTTACCCCTTATCCTTAGACTGTGACCCCTGGTTCTGGACTTCCCCAACATTGGGAACATTCTTCCTGCATCCAACCTGTCCAAACCCGTCAGAATTTTAAACATTTCTATGAGGTCCCCTCTCACGCTTCTGAACTCCAGTGAATACAAGCCCAGTTGATCCAGTCTTTCTTGATAGGTCAATCCCACCATCCCGGGAATCAGTCTGGTGAATCTTCGCTGCACTCCCTCAATAGCAAGAATGTCCTTCCTCAAGTTAGGAGACCAAAACTGTACACAATACTCCAGGTGTGGCCTCACCAAGGCCCTGTACAACTGTAGCAACACCTCCCTGCCCCTGTACTCAAATCCCCTCGCTATGAAGGCCAACATGCCATTTGCTTTCTTAACCGCCTGCTGTACCTGCATGCCAACCTTCAATGACTGATGTACCATGACACCCAGGTCTCGTTGCACCTTCCCTTTTCCTAATCTGTCACCATTCAGATAATAGTCTGTCTCTCTGTTTTTACCACCAAAGTGGATAACCTCACATTTATCCACATTATACTTCATCTGCCATGCATTTGCCCACTCACCTAACCTATCCAAGTCACTCTGCAGCCTCATAGCATCCTCCTCGCAGCTCACACTGCCACCCAACTTAGTGTCATCCACAAATTTGGAGATACTACATTTAATCCCCTCGTCTAAATCATTAATGTACAATGTAAACAACTGGGGCCCCACCACAGAACCCTGCGGTACCCCACTAGTCACTGCCTGCCATTCCGAAAAGTACCCGTTTACTCCTACTCTTTGCTTCCTGTCTGACAACCAGTTCTCAATCCACGTCAGCACACTACCCCCAATCCCATGTGCTTTAACTTTGCACATTAACCTCCTGTGTGGGACCTTGTCGAAAGCCTTCTGAAAGTCCAAATATACCACATCAACTGGTACTCCTTTGTCCACTTTATTGGAAACATCCTCAAAAAATTCCAGAAGATTTGTCAAGTATGATCTCCCTTTCACAAATCCATGCTGACTTGGACCTATCATGTCACCATTTTCCAAATGCGCTGCTATGACATCCTTAATAATTGATTCCATCATTTTACCCACTACTGAGGTCAGGCTGACCGGTCTATAATTCCCTGCTTTCTCTCTCCCTCCTTTTTTAAAAAGTGGGGTTACATTGGCTACCCTCCACTCGATAGGAACTGATCCAGAGTCAATGGAATGTTGGAAAATGACTGTCAATGCATCCGCTATTTCCAAGGCCACCTCCTTAAGTACTCTGGGATGCAGTCCATCAGGCCCTGGGGATTTATCGGCCTTCAATCCCATCAATTTCCCCAACACAATTTCCCGACTAATGAAGATTTCCCTCAGTTCCTCCTCCTTACTAGACCCTCTGACCACTTTTATATCCGGAAGGTTGTTTGTGTCCTCCTTAGTGAATACTGAACCAAAGTACTTGTTCAATTGGTCTGCCATTTCTTTGTTCCCCGTTATGACTTCCCCTGATTCTGACTGCAGGGGACCTACGTTTGTCTTTACTAACCTTTTTCTCTTTACATACCTATAGAAACTTTTGCAATCCGCCTTAATGTTCCCTGTAAGCTTCTTCTCGTACTCCATTTTCCCTGCCCTAATCAAACCCTTTGTCCTCCTCTGCTGAGTTCTAAATTTCTCCCAGTCCCCAGGTTCACTGCTATTTCTGGCCAATTTGTATGCCATTTCCTTGGCTTTAATACTATCCCTTATTTCCCTAGATAGCCACGGTTGAGCCACCTTCCCTTTTTTATTTTTACGCCAGACAGGAATGTACAATTGTTGTAATTCATTCATGCGGTCTCTAAATGTCTGCCATTGCCCATCCACAGTCAACCCCTTAAGTATCATTAGCCAATCTATCTTAGCCAATTCATGCCTCATACCTTCAAAGTTACCCTTCTTTAAGTTCTGGACCATGGTCTCTGAATTAACTGTTTCATTCTCCATCCTAATGCAGAATTCCACCATATTATGGTCACTCTTCCCCAAGGGGCCTCGCACAATGAGATTGCTAATTAATCCTCTCTCATTACACAACACCCAGTCTAAGATGGCCTCCCCCCTAGTTGGTTCCTCGACATATTGGTCTAGAAAACCATCCCTTATGCACTCCAGGAAATCCTCCTCCACCGTATTGCTTCCAGTTTGGCTGGCCCAATCTATGTGCATATTAAAGTCACCCATTATAACTGCTGCACCTTTATTGCATGCACTCCTATTTCCTGTTTGATGCCCTCCCCAACATCACTACTACTGTTTGGAGGTCTGTACACAACTCCCACTAATGATTTTTGCCCTTTAGTGTTCTGCAGCTCTACCCATATAGATTCCACATCATCCAAGCTAATGTCTTTCCTAACTATTGCATTAATCTCCTCTTTAACCAGCAATGCTACCCCACCTCCTTTTCCTTTTATTCTATCCTTCCTGAATGTTGAATACCCCTGGATGTTGAGTTCCCAGCCCTGATCATCCTGGAGCCACATCTCCGTAATCCCAATCACATCATATTTGTTAACATCTATTTGCACAGTTAACTCATCCACCTTATTGCGGATACTCCTTGCATTAAGACACAAAGCCTTCAGGCTTGCTTTTTTAACACCCTTTGTCCTTTTAGAATTTTGCTGTACAGTGGCCCTTTTTGTTCTTTGCCTTGGGTTTCTCTGCCCTCCACTTTTCCTCATCTCCTTTCTGTCTTTTGCTTTTGCCTCATTTTTGTCTCCCTCTGTCTCCCTGCATAGGTTCCCATCCCCCTGCAATATTAGTTTAACTCCTCCCCAACAGCACTAGCAAACACTCCCCTAGAACATTGGTTCCGGTCCTGCCCAGGTGCAGACCGTCCGGTTTGTACTGGTCCCACCTCCCCCAGAACCGGTTCCAATGTCCCAAGAATTTGAATCCCTCCCTGCTGCACCACTGCTCAAGCCATGTATTCATCTGCGCTATCCTGCGATTCCTACTCTGACTAGCACGTGGCACTGGTAGCAATCCCGAGATTACTACTTTTGAGGTCCTACTTTTTAATTTAGCTCCTAGCTCCTTAAATTCTTTTCGTAGGACCTCATCCCT
Source organism: Pristiophorus japonicus (assembly GCF_044704955.1). Lineage (NCBI taxonomy): Eukaryota > Metazoa > Chordata > Chondrichthyes > Pristiophoridae > Pristiophorus > Pristiophorus japonicus. Next base: position 142,155,282 of record NC_091979.1, on the reverse strand, counting down.
TTTTTTACCTATGTCGTTGGTACCAATGTGCACCACGACAACTGGCTGTTCTCCCTCCCATTTCAGAATGTCCTGCACCCGCTCCGAGACATCCTTGACCCTTGCACCAGGGAGGCAACATACCATCCTGGAGTCTCGGTTGCGTCTGCAGGAACGCCTATCTATTCCCCTCACCATCGAATCCCCTATCACTATCGCGCTCCCAATCTTTTTCCTGCCCTTCTTTGCAGCAGAGCCACCTACGGTGCCATGAACTTGGCTGCTGCTGCCCTCCCCTGATGAGTCATCCTCCCCAACAGTACTCAAAGCAGTGTATCTGTTTTGCAGGGGGATGACCACAGGGGACCCCTGCACTATCTTTCTTGCACTGCTCTTCCTGCTGGTCTTCCATTCCCTATCTGGCTGTGGACCCTTCTCCTGCGGTAAGACCAACTCACTACACGTGATACTCACGTCATTCTCAGCATCGTGGATGCTCCAGAGTGAATCCACCCTCAGCTCCAATTCCGCAACGCGGACCGTCAAGAGCTCGAGGCGGATACACTTCCCACACACGTAGCGCCCAGGGACACCGGAAGTGTCCCCGAGTTCCCACATGGTACAGGAGGAGCATATCACATGGCCGAGCTCTCCTGCCATGTCTTAACCTTAGATACCCTTAAATTGGTAATAACAATGTTACAGTTCACTTACTGATATAAAAAAGAAAAGAAAAGCTACTCACCAATCACCAGCCAATCACTTACCCCATTGGCTGTGACGTCACTTTTTGATTACTTTCTACTTCTATTTTGCTTTCTCTCCCGCTGGGCCTTTTATAGGCTGCTCCCGCGTCTCACCAACTGCCGCTGGCTCTCGATCTCCCGCTGGGCCTTTTATAGGCTGCTCCCGCGTCTCACCAACCGCCGCTGGCTCTCGATCTCCCGCTGGGCCTTTTATAGGCTGCTCCCGCGTCTCACCAACTGCCGCTGGCTCTCGATCTCCCGCTGGGCCTTTTATAGGCTGCTCCTGCGTCTCACCAACTGCCGCTGGCTCTCGATCACCCGCTGGGCCTTTTGTACCGCAACTGAGCAAGCGTGTGTAAGGGGTGGTTTGCAGGGGGTCAGCTTTCCCTTCTGACCTTATATGAGCGGTTCCGAATCGCTCCCACACCCTTGGTTCTAGACACAGGAATTATGAAGGGACTGTGACAGACTTGGACAGACAATCGGTTTCAAGGTAGGAAGCAGGAATGGCTTTATTGTGTTTAAAAAGAAGTAAAAGGCACACCTTTAATAACACACACAGACCAATACACATTGAGGGGTACAACACATTGAATAAATTGTCCAATTACAGTCTGTGGGGAAAAGAGTACAGCTTAAACTCTAAATGGGGTAAAGAGGAGAATGCAGATACATTTACACAAGTTATCCCAGCCTCCCTCCCCCAATTCCCCTAACTAACTAAGTTATAGCTCTGTGGGTTCAGGGGCCATGCTCACCAATCCCCTTTTTGACAGTTGCTGGTGAATCGCGGTTTCGGGGTTCGCTGCACTTGGCCTTCTAGGCGAGCCGTACCCCGGTCGGAGGAGAGGACTTCGGACTGCGTAGTCTTCGGTTGGGGTGCGTCCGTTGATGCGGTAAGTTGCGTTTTGGATGTATGGGGTAAGTACCCACTTTCTTTGGTTAGGAATAGTTTAGTTAGTCCCTTTTGGTAATTTCTCACCCGTTGGTCGTTCCGAAGTAGATTGTAGAGTGGAAATAAATGTCGATTCTTCGGTTTTTGCTGAGTTGGTTTTGGTTGGTCGTTTCACTGGTTGTGGTGGCCCGGGTTGTCAATTTGGTTGCTGACAACCTTCCATTTCGTGAGCCTCGTGATCGGTCGGTCCTTGATGATTTCTTGTAGTTTCCTTCACTACTCCATTTCTTCACTCCCCACCTCCGGCTGCTTGTGTCTGTCTGTGTTTGAGTCTGTGTTCTGCTGTTCGAGTCTGTGTCCTGCTTTCTGTGTTCTGTTCCTTGGTAAAACTGGGAATAGATATACCCACCAAAGGCTTCCTTATCTCCCACAAAATCTAGCCCAGCTAACTGAAACTTGATTAAGTGGTTTTAATCTGGCGTTAATAGGCTTTTCGAAGTTGATGAGCTCTCCATTGTGCTAGTCTGGCCTGAGCCAGATATTTCTATGCCTGTTGAAAAGGTGTTGGAATATGTATGTGGCATTGTTTAAATGCTAATGTTTTCAAGGGGCAAGTTTCGAGGGTATACAGTTCCCAGACAATTTGATTAGTTCCAATGTCCAAACTGGCCCTTTAGATATTGACCCCACCCCTTTTCTTGCAGACCCAACATACACCTTTTTAAAAATCCCAAATTCGATTAAAGTTCGTAGTTTCTTCCATGTGCACTTTAGGATTTCAAACTTTCTGGTAGATAGTTCCAAATTAAATTCCCTTTCCTATGAGTCCAAACACTGGGGGGGGGGGGGGTCTCCATGAATGCATCCCCTTTTATCCCCTGCAGGCCTCGTCAGCCCCTTTAAAATTCATTTGTGTCCCAAAGTTTTCCTTCCATTTTAAAAGTCCAGAAAGGGATTCTTCTCCTCTGCAGGAGAAAGGTACCTGGAATCTTTGCGAGATATTGGTAAATTCTACATTCCCCCCTGTGATACCATATCACTTATGGTATCATTCTTCGAGGTGAACAAAGTTCCTGACTCCCAAGAGATAACCTTCCCCGTAAATTAGCTAAACTAATACCCAAAATGCATTACACTTATGCAACATCACCACAGATGCACACTTTTCCCTTTACCAGGTACAAACTTTTTACATTTATACCCTCCCAGCTTGCAGGGGGTTCAATCACTACAATTGCATTTCAGCACAGTTACATTTCATTTCAGTTACATTATATTCACCAGCATATAGGCAACGTACAACCACATTACAGAAGGAAAAAAAACATAGATTAAAACTAAACAACATCAATTGGTCTCCTGACGTTTGTCCATCACCCGGTAATGTCTAGATCCTGCCCTTGAGAACTGCTCTCAGGCTGGCTGACACACAAGACAAACTCAAAATAATCACCTAAACATTACTGCAACATTAACCTCAATTCTAAACTAAACCTTAAAATGTAAAATGGTGCAGTCAGCTGCCTTAAACTAAAATTAGAGCTATGTACAACCGCCACCCATCTCCGGGTGGCCTGGTTAGTCCCTGTCAGGCCCATGCCTTGTGCGGCCTGATAGCCGCCTGGTTGCTTGGGTTTCCCCGCAGCCGGTGAGCTGGAAACCCTTGTCTCTGGGACAGCTCGTTGCTACTGCTCCTATGAGACCCTCACCGCTGGAGGCGGCTGGCTGGTGGTCCCTACTCTGAGCGGCCTCTGTACTTCTGACCTTCGGCCTTTCCTGTCGGGCTGCCCTTCTCCTAGGGTAGAATCGCTGAGGCTCAGATGCCGGTGACCACGGTATCTTTGGCCGTGGTGTACGGAGGGTCCTTCTCAGGGCTTGGGTTACTGGGGGTGCGTCCGAATCCCAAACGATGGGTGGGATAGCCCCTCCAGTACTGCAATTCACCACCCCTATAGACACGGTTTCTGAGCCTGCCACATTCCCTGTGGGCCCTCCACTGTCGGGGGCGGCCAACGGAGGGTCCCTGTCCTGAGGACGGTTCACCCCTCCCGGCTGCCCTCTGTGGTTGGCTGACCCTGGGTTGTACAGCTTGCACTGGTTGATGTGGAACCACTTAGTACGGCGGGGCAGCTTTATGGCATAGACCATCGGGCTTGCCTTGTCCACAATGCTGTATGGTCCCATATATAATGCTTCAAAAACCCCGACCCGAGCATAGTTCCTCACCATGATCTGGTCCCCTATCTCCCATTCGTGGTGTTTGCTGGGTTCTAGCAGCAATCGGTTACTCTGATGCTGTCTGCCCATGTTACTAGCAGCCTGCCAGTGAATCTGTTTGAGGTGTTCAAACAGGTTCCTGACAAACCAGTCCCGGTTCACCTCTCTGAGCTGACCTTCTGTGAGCACCGGGGCTAGGACATGGGTGGGGGTCCGCATGATCCGGCCAGTCATGAGCTCATATGGGGAATACCCGGTGCTCTTTGACTGGCTAGCTCGGATTCCCATTAGGACCAATGGTAAGACCTCCACCCACTTTTGGGGTGAGTCTCCCGTTTCCTTCCACAGCCTTTCTTTAATGGTGCGGTTTAAACGCTCCACAATACCCGATGACTGTGGGTTGTGGACAACGTGCCATTTCCCCTCAATGCCGAGCACCTTAAGGGTTGCCTGCATTACCTGCCCGGTGAAATGGCTCCCCTGGTCCGACTCCACATACTGTGGGAGTTCCCACCGGGAGAACACTTCCCTCACTAGAATCTTAGCTGTCCCTAGTGCGGTGGCTATTCGGCAGGGGAAGGCTTCAACCCATTTTGAGAACACGTCCACCAGGACTAGGCAGTATTTGTAGCCTCCCTGGGTGATGGGTAGGGGCCCGATGTAGTCAATTTGGATTGACTGCCATGGTCCCTCTACCCTCCTGACGTGTCCTAGGGACACCTTCCTTTTCTGGGGATCAGGGTTGTTCACAGCACACACTAGGCAGTTCGCACAGAACTCGCGGACATCCTCCCTGAGTCCCGGCCACCATCCTGCCTGTTCCACCCGTTGCCAGGTGGTCTCAGGCCCGGGGTGTCCCGCTCCTGGACCCTCATGGGCCAGTTTTAGGAATTCCCTCTGGTGCTGCTGTGGCACGACCCATTGTCCCTCTTTAAACAGCATGCCTTCCTTAACGGTAATGGCTGCTGTGCCGTACGGACCTTCTACTCTCTCTCCTCTAGCTAGCGTGTTCAGGACAGCTTTCAGGACTGGGTCCTGTAGCGGAACTGTATTTAAGTCCAGGGCCAAAGCTGTCCCTGTACTCTCTGCTGCCCTGTTCTTATTCTTGACCGCTGCTATGCGGCCGGTGTCATAGGGGTCCCAGAACTTTCCCGTGTGGGCACCTTCTTTGGCCAGTTTGTCAGCCTGTTGGTTTCCCTCTGCACGGGGTTCGGTTTTTGAATGGGCCTTCACCTTATGTATGTAGACCTTTCCTTCTTCCCCCACCGCTGTCATGATTTTCTCCAGCAGGGGCTTGATTGCCAGGGGTCTCCCGTCAGCGGACGTGTATCCGCGACGGGACCAGAGAGCCAGGTACTCCGTACACGAATTACAGGTGAACATACTGTCCGAGCAAATCGTGTACGGGGTAGGGAATTCCTTGGGGTGGGTCACCACGTACATTACGGCGGACAATTCAGCATGCTGGGCGCTCATGGTGCTGGGGAGCTTGATTGCCAGGGCAATACCTGCCCTTGGGTCATAGACTCCGCACCCAGTGAGTCGTTGGCCAGCAGATACCGTGCTGGACCCGTCCACGTAGATGTCCCGGCCTGTAGGGTGTAACCCCGCCCGAAGGCCAATGTTTACCTCCCATACCCCTTCTATGGAGCACCTATGGGCTTTCCCTAGATAGATTAGGTTGGCTGCGAGCCTTGGCTCGCGGGGGCCTTCTACTCTGAGGTCCATCTGGGAGAGGAGCAGGGTCCAGCGAGCAATGCGGGCACTGCTCACCGTCCCGTCCTTAATCCTCTCATCTAGGAGCATCTGAGTAGGTGTGTGGTGGGTTAGGAGTGTTAGAGGAGACCCTCCCGTGAAGATCAAGGATCTTTTCACAGCCCAATGTGTGGCTAGAAGGTGTCTCTCACAGTTGGAGTACCCCTTCTCCACATCTGTGAGGATGCTGGAGGAGTAAACCACCGGTCTCAGCCGGCAATGCCGCTCTTAAAGCAGCACTGAGCTCAGGCTGTCCCCGCTGGCTGCCACCTCCAGGAAAAACTCCTTTCCTACATCTATCCCTCCTAAGGCTGGCGCGGTCTGCAAGTCCTTTTTGAGCTGATTAAATGCTGCCTCGCAACCCTCATCCCAGTCCCACTCTACACCCCTGTGTAGGAACCTGAGCAGAGGGGCTGCGGTGGCTGCATAATCCTCAATGAAGTCTCTGCAGTACCCGGTGAGCCCGAGAAAGGATCTTACCCCTGTCACTGTGTTGGGGGCTGGTAACTCCAGTACTGCCTCCCTTCTAGCCTTGTCTATGGCCCTTTCCCCAGCGCGCACAGTCAGCCCCAGGAATTTGACTTCCTTCTGGCTGATCTGTGCCTTCTTGGGGTTTACTTTAAACCCTTCTTCTTTTAGCAGCTCCAGCAGCTCAGCCAGCAGTGGGCCATGTTTCTCCCCCGATCGGTAAACAGGAGCAGGTCATCCACATACTGCACCAACTGCTGGGGTCTGTTAAAGCCCTTTAAACAGTTCGCCATACATTGGTGAAAAATGCTGGGACTATTGTGGAAGCCTTGGGGAAGACAGTTCCACGTGTATTGTTGGCCCTTAAAGGTAAAGGCGAACTTGTACTGGTCCTCCCGTTTTAAAGGAATGGACCAGAACCCATTTGAAATATCCAGCACCGTGAAAGTGGTCGCGGATGCTAGAATACTCCCTATGAGATCCGTTATGGTTGCTACAGTGGGTGCACAGGCAGGGATATTCTTATTTAGTACTCGATAGTCCACGGTGGCCCTCCATGAGTTGTCCAGTTTCTTAACCAGCCACAGTGGAGAGTTCACATGGGTTGCTATCGGTCTTAACACCTCTTGCTCTACCAGTGATCCCAGCGCTGTTGTCAGGTCTGCCTCTGCCTCCCTGGGGAAGTTATATTGCTTTTGTGGTCGGGTCATGGGGTCCCCTACTATACTAACTTCCACCCCCGTTACCCTACCACAGTCATGTTTTTGGGTGGCAAATGCTGCAAGATGTGCCCGTACATATGCCAGGTACTCCACTGGGGTGTTACTGACCAGTAATTCCAAGTCATAACCTCCTTTGGCTTCCCGGTACACAATGTTCCCTTGGCCCCTTTTTCTGGGATCACCGCCACCTCACCTTCCCTGTCTGTCCCTATGGCTCCCCATAGACAGTGGTTCCTGAGATCTACTAGGATCTGGTGGCCAATGATAAAATCAGCTCCCAGGATCCCTTTTCCCTTCTGCTCCCATTTCATCAGGACACACTTCCATTTGGTTTTGAGTGTCCCTAGCTGAATGGTGAGCGGGATGGAAAACGAACCAGTTTGCTCATTGCCTGTGAACTCCACTAGGCTGTACGGGACCCCGTTCGATAGAGGTGAGGTAGCTGGGTTATCTGCATATACAAGGGTGCTGGAAGCACCGGTATCTAGCAGATAGGTCCCTTTCACTTTCTCCACCTCCATCGTAATGCACGGTCTTTTCCAGGCATCGTACTCTAGGGAACACAGGTACACAAGCTGCGCTGGCTCTAGTCATGCATTTGGGTGGGTTGGAGCAGAGGGTTTTACCGTACTGGCTACTGCACCAATTGCGATGGCTACTGCTCCCTGTCTGTTTATGAGTGTCTGTAGGGCGGCTACGAGTGTCTCATATGAGTCGGGTGTTCCTACCCCGGCCTTACGGGCTGGGGCTGGAGTGGCCTTTCCCTTAGTCTCTTTCCAGGGGTTCCTACAATCCTTCCTCCAGTGCCCACTTTTTCCACACCCAAAACATTCGCCTGTTTTGTGGGGAGGATTCCCACCTTCCTGATGCCACTCTCTCTTGCCTTGGCTGGGTTTAATCTCATGGACCCTCCCTTTAGAGGAGGGCTCCTCTGTCCCTCTACTGTTCTGGTAAGCCAGGGTCAACTGCCCGACCACTGTCTCCTCGGTAGTTCTGGGATCTCTTGGATCGAACCAGACCTCGGCTTTTGCCTTTACTCCAGGTAAGCTGTTTGCCACCAGGCTGCGGAGCCAGTAAGCCAGCTCATTAGGGTTCAGGTGGGCCCGGTCAAGAACCCCACTACAGGCCTTTCGTAGACCGGCCACACCCTGTCAGCGAAAGCCTGTGGAGTCTCCTCATCGAGCTGCACTGTCTTCTCCACTCGGGAGAAAGGATTCCCGTCGTTCATACCCATGGCCTCTAGAACCTCCTCCTTAACCGTAGCATACGTGTTTCGCCCCTTTCTGCTGTCTGCAGAGAGGGAATGACACAGCTTGGTGTCTAGTGAGAAGAGCAACAGCTTAGCCTGCTCTGAATCATCGCACCCGTTAATATCCCCTGTGTGTTCCACTTCCAGGAAGTGTACCGAGGGATCTCCCTGTTGGGTGAGCTTACTTAGGTGGCCTATCATAGCCCTCAGTTTTTGGGTGTCGTGGGGGACTACGAAGTTGCTTTCTAAGGGTCCTGCTGTCCCATTGGCATCAGGCGGGCCAAACTTCTGCTGCCGGACTGGGTGCATTAGCCCTGGTTCCGGCCCTCCTTGTATTGGCTCGCCCGCTTCCCACTGCTGCCAAGCCGACTTAAAACTCGGGGCTGCCGGTGTTGGTAGTTTGCAATCCTTGCCTGCCCCGCACTCTGGCTGACACCCCTGCTGCCCCGGGCCATTCCTGGGAGTTGCAGGCGGTGACTGAGGGGTTTCTCCTTGCCCAATCAGGTGTTCCTGGGCTAAACCCGGGTTTATCAGGCACACCATGCCTTTAGCCCGGGATAGAGCAAGGTTCAAACTTTGGATCTGCTGCTGGCAGGAGCCGTGGTCTCCTGCCTCAAATTCCCTGCACTGGCTACCTTATAGGCTACCTGAATGTCTCTCACCCTCTCCCCGTACTCTTTAACTTGCTTGGCGAGGCGGGAATTCTCTTCCCGCAATGCCAGTTCCCTATTCTTGGCTTCAATAATCTGACACTGTAAAAGGTCCAGTTGGGTTTTGTGCCTTTCTTTAGTGAGCTCTCTACTTTCCTTTAACTGTCCCACCTCTGTCCACAGCGTTTCCCCGACTGTGGCCCTTGCGCTGGACCTCTCTTCTGCCTGCCTCAATACTTCCTTTAATTTCTCATTCTCCTCATCTAGAAGCCAGATCTGTTGCTGAAGGCAAATTAGCCAAATGGCCTTCTCTATCGACTTTTTATGGTCCTTGCTCTCGGTCCATTGAGTTGCAGCATCTTCTGGATGCTCAGCATAAAATAGATCGAGTACCCACTCCTTAGCCACATTTGCCCTCTTAAACACATACGAGGAAATCCCTTCTTCCATTTTGCTTCTTTTCCTGAAACCAGTCTCTCTCTTATCACGTCCCTTGTACCAGTGTCCCATCTGGGTCGCCATTATGTAAGGGGTGGTTTGCAGGGGGTCAGCTTTCCCTTCTGACCTTATATGAGCGGTTCCGAATCGCTCCCACACCCTTGGTTCTAGACACTGGAATTATGAAAGGACTGTGACAGACTTGGACAGACAATCGGTTTCAAGGTAGGAAGCAGGTATGGCTTTATTGTGTTTAAAAAGAAGTAAAATACACACCTTTAATAACACACACAGACCAATACACACTGAGGGGTACAACACATTGAATAAATTGTCCAATTACAGTCTGTGAGGAAAAGAATACAGCTTAAACTCTAAATGGGGTAAAGAGGAGAATGCAGATACATTTACACAAGTTATCCCAGCCTCCCTCCCCCAATTCCCCTAACTAACTAAGTTATAGCTCTGTGGGTTCAGGGGCTATGCTCACCAATCCCCTTTTTGACAGTTGCCGGTGAATCACGGTTTCGGGGTTCGCTGCACTTGGCCTTCTAGGCGAGCCGTACCCCGGTCGGAGGAGAGGACTTCGGACTGCGTAGTCTTCGGTTGGGGTGCATCCGTTGATGCGGTAAGTTACGTTTTGGATGTATGGGGTAAGTACCCACTTTCTTTGGTTAGGAATAGTTTAGTTAGTCCCTTTTGGTAATTTCTCATCCATTGGTCGTTCCGAAGTAGATTGTAGAGTGGAAATAAATGTAGATTCTTCGGTTTTTGCTGAGTTGGTTTTGGTTGGTCGTTTCACTGGTTGTGGTGGCCCGGGTTGTCAATTTGGTTGCTGACAACCTTCCATTTCATGGGCCTCGTGCTCGGTCGGTCCTTGATGATTTCTTGTAGTTTCCTTCACTACTCCATTTCTTCACTCCCCACCTCCGGCTGCTTGTGTCTGTCTGTGTTTGAGTCTGTGTTCTGCTGTTTGAGTCTGTGTCCTGCTTTCTGTGTTCTGTTCCTTGGTAAAACTGGGAATAGATATACCCACCAAAGGCTTCCTTATCTCCCACCAAATCTAGCCCAGCTAACTGAAACTTGATTAAGTGGTTTTAATCTGGCGTTAATAGGCTTTTCGAAGTTGATGAGCTCTCCATTGTGCTAGTCTGGCCTGAGCCAGATATTTCTATGCCTGTTAAAAAGGTGTTGGAATATGTATGTGGCATTGTTTAAATGCTAATGTTTTCAAGGGGCAAGTTTCGAGGGTATACAGTTCCCAGACAATTTGATTAGTTCCAATGTCCAAACTGACCCTTTAGATATTGACCCCACCCCTTTTCTTGCAGACCCAACATACACCTTTTTAAAAATCCCAAATTCGATTAAAGTTCGTAGTTTCTTCCATGCGCACTTTAGGATTTCAAACTTTCTGGTAGATAGTTCCAAATTAAATTCCCTTTCCTATGAGTCCAAACACTGGGGGGGGGGTCTCCATGAATGCACCCCCTTTTATCCCCTGCAGGCCTCGTCTGCCCCTTTAAAATTCATTTGTGTCCCAAAGTTTTCCTTCCATTTTAAAAGTCCAGAAAGGGATTCTTCTCCTCTGCAGGGGAAAGGTACCTGGAATCTTTGCGAGATATTGGTAAATTCTACACGTGCTGCGACACACCACGTGGAGGATGATGACCAGTAAAGCGCGGATCAGGATATGCAATCCAAGATACCAGAGGAGGAAGTGTACTGACTGTATTCATTCCTAACAAAGAGCCAACCGATAATGATTAAAGTGAAACCTAACAGTGTGCCGGTACCGATGGAATTGGACACGGGTGCGAGTCAATCAATAATGAGTCAGAGAACATTCGACAGGCTGTGGGATACTAAGACTGTGAGGCCGAAGCTGAGTCCAGTCAATGCCAAGTTGCGTACGTACACTGAACAACTCATAACGGTGATTGGCAGTGCAGTAGTCAAGGTGACGTATGATGGTGCGGTTCATGTTATCGATTGTTCCAGGCAATGGTCCAAAGCTGTTCGGCAGGAATTGGCTAGAAAAAATCAAATGGAATTGGAACGATATCAAAGCGTTGTCGTCGGAGGATGATATTCCATGTGCTCAAGTGCTGAGCAAGTTCCCCTCACTGTTTGAACCAGGCATCGGCAAATTCACGGGAGCCAAGGTGCAGATCCACGTGGACGCGGATGCAAGACCTGTCCATCATAAAGCTTGGGCGGTTCCATACATGATGAGGGAGAAGGTCAAAATCGAACTGGACAGACTCTAGCATGCAGGGGTCATGTCATCGGTCGAATTTAACGAATGGGCCAGCCCTATTGTTCCTGTGTTGACGAATGATGGCACTGTCAGAATTTGTGGAGACTACAAGGTTACAATCAACCCAGTTTCAAACAGGATCAATACCCGTTACCGAAGGCTGATGATCTGATGGCAACGCTAGCCAGGGGGGGGGGAAGTCGTACATTAAACTGGATCTGGCGTCGGCCTACATGACACAGGAGCTGGTCGAGCTGTTGAAGAAACTTACATGCATCAACAATCATAAAGGACAGTTTATCTACAACAGGTGCCCTTTCGGAATTTGTTCGGCAGCAGCCATATTTCAGAGGAACATGGAGAGTCTACTGAAGTCTGTCCCTAGAACCTTCGTGTTCCAAAATGATATCCTGGTCACAGGTCGTGACACCGCCGAACATCTGAACAACCTGGAAGAGGTTCCACATTGGATGGACAAAGTGGGACTCAGACTGACATGCTCAAAGTGCGTCTTCATGGCACCGGAAGTCGAATTCCTGGGGAGGAAAATTGCTGCTGACGGCATTAGGCCTAAGGACTCGAAAACCAAGGCCATCAAAAATGCACCCAAGCCTCAGGATGTGACGGAGCTGCGTTCGTTCCTTGGTCTACTCAACTACTTTGGTAATTTCTTACCTAGATTGTGCACTTTATTAAAGCCACTGCACATGCTGCTAAGAAAAGGCGACAACTGGGTTTGGGGTGTGTCTCAAGACAGAGCTTTTAAGAAAGCTACTAATCTGCTTTGCTCTAACAAGCTGCTGATTCATTATGATCCGTGTAAGCGTCAAGTATTGGCCTGTGATGCTTTGTCATATGGAATTGGTTGCGTACTGCAACAAGCTAATAAGTCGGGCAAACTACAACCTATTGCGTATGCTTCTAAAAGTTTGTCAAAGGTTGAAAGAGCCTACAGCATGGTAGAAAAAGAAACATTAGCCTGTGTGTATGGGGTTAAAAAGGTGCATCAGTACCTGTTTGGTCTTCGGTTTGAACTGGAAACAGATCACAAGACACTCATTTCATTGTTTATGGAAAACAAAAGTATCAATGCCAATGCATTGTCCCACATCCAGAGGTGGGCGTCGGCATTATCTGACTATGATTATGTCATTCACCATAGACTTGACACCGAGAATTGTGCCGATGCACTGAGCAGTCTACCGTTGCCCACACAGGAAGTGGAGATGCCACCACCTGCAGACCTACTGTTAGTCATGGATGCTTTTGTATGTGAAGGAACCCTTGTCACGGCTCAACAAGTTAAGAACTGGACCAGCCAGGACCCGATATTATCGGTTGTGAAACATTGTGTCCTTAGTGGTGATTGGTCTGCCATACCCAAGCAAATGGGTGATGAGACCAAACCTTACAACCGTCGCAAAGATGAACTATCCATTCAGTCAGATTGTATACCGTGGGGTAATTGTGTGGTTATGTCTT